>NW_026589208.1:12345-18507 GCF_907164565.1 Psammomys obesus | reverse complement strand
CCCCCCCCCCCCGTTCTTCATGCTCTCACATTGGCTAATAAGTTTTAATATGCAAATTTCTCCAGGTATAGGGTGTAGGCAAGAGGCAGAGTGTACTATGTTCAGAAAACAGACCTTAAAAACAGTCCCGGTCCAAGTGTGGTGGTACGCATTTGTAATCCCAGCGCTCTGGAAGCTAAAGCAGGCCAGCTTGGACCACACAGAAACACCTTATCTCAAAAAATAAAAGTAAAAACATTGATAGAATGATATTAACATTAAAAACAATCCTATTCACACATTTCATAATATACAGAGGAGACATGAAGGTCTCCTTCATGTAATTGCCTTGTACAAGGGTTGGAGATTAGAAAATGGCAGTAAAAAGCAGAGAAAAAAAAAATAGGAGGTAGTTGTTTTAAGCAAAAGGGGAGTCTGTAGTGGAAGTTCTGAGTTCTTTGAATGTTATGAAAGTATGCTTTTAAGTGAGGGATTTTAGCTGTACCCTGTCCACACCTGTTAATTGTCCCATTCGGGGTGTGACCTTTGCCAGCTGGCCTTGCAGGTACCATGCAGAGACTGGCGAGGTCTAGGACTTAGTATAAATAGGAGGCCAAGAAAGAGACCGTGAGGTGTTCTGTGGAGTTTGTTGTTGGTGTGTGGCGTGGAGCAGTTTGCAGAGACTAGAGATGGTGTGGCGGTTTGGAGCAGACAGACGGAGAGAAACGCTTCAGGGCACAGCGGCGTGGAGGAGCCTGCTAGCTGAGTCTGCGGTTGACAGAGATGGGTATAGAGCCCTAAAAGAACCCCTTGACCCTGAACAGCCAGGAGAAGTAAAGGGATCTGGGCCCCCTCTCCACTAACCTGTTCTCTCTCCTAAAGGTTGGGGGTTGGTGGAAGGGAGGGAGAGGCCTCAACACCCCCAATGAAGTAGAGTTTAAAAAGGCCGCTCCAGGTGGCTTTCCCTACAGACATCAAACTGTCTATGAAGATGAAGTAGAATGGGATGTGAAAGGAGCCTGAAGGAAGTCTGAGGCAAAAGGCTTCAGGACAATAGCAGATGAGGGGCTGAGGACAAGACCAGGAAAGCGGTGGATGTCACTGCTGACTCTGAGGCATGCAGAAGCTTGCCTGAACCTGGACGAGGGAAAGGGGAAAAAAAGGTTTGTGTTAATTAGCGTTTCTATTGCTGTGATGAAACACCACGACCAAAAGCAAGTTGGGGAGGAAAGGGTGTGTTTTAATCATTACTTCCATATAACAGTTCCTCAAGAGAGGAACTCAAACAGGGCAGGAACCTGGAGGCAGGAGCTGATGCAGAAGCCATGGAGGAGTGCTGCTTACTGGCTTGCTCCCCCTGTCTTGCTCAGCCTGCTTCCTTTTAGAATCCAGGACCACCAGCCCAGGAATGGCTCCACCCACCACCAGCTGGGGCCTCCCACATCAACCAATAATTAAGGAAATGCCCTTCAGCCCCATCTAATGGAGGCGTTTTCTCAACTGACAGTCCTTCCTCCCCGACAACTACAGGTTGTGCCAATTAAAATCAACCAGTCCAGCATGGTGCTGTTGCGGTAAAAACAGCGGTCTCAGGTTCTGAAAGAGGAGCTGCAGATGAGAACCCTTCGGGGACAGAAATGCTGAGGACACAAGTGAAAGCTCCAGGATAGGCCTTGGGGACATTTGTTCTACCTAAGCGTCTGGTGACAGGAAATTAGAGAAGACATCCTGAAGCCCAAAGGGAAAGTAAAATGGACAGTAGACATCACCTTTGGTTTCTGTGTCACTTCACAGCCTCAGCCTTGGCTTTGCCTAGATTTTATTTGGTCTTTAAAGTATTCCTATTGGAAACGTAGGCACTTTCAGGAACACTAACAATGAGGAAGTTTAACTTTGACAAAAACTGGAATTTTCCATGGCTGCTCTCCTCAGACTATCGGTCATATTATCTGGAGAGGAAATACACTCATGCATATTGTGAGGAATTCAGACAACTCAGAAACGTTTGAGGAAGGTAACTAAACCAACACTTGCAAACCGTGGCTAAATTTTTGTGGCTGTTCCTAACGATTCTCTGCCTATCCATACAAATGTATGATAGTGGCAGTCTATGAATGTCAGCTCAGGGCTTTTGGCTCAAGCAAAGAAATATCTTTATGGTTACAATAAAGTGAAGAGTTTCCAGGGAAAGGAAATATGACTCAAGAGTGGCTAGCCTGGGTGTTCATGAGGGTGCTACAGCAAGTCACAGGAGAGAGCCGGGGAGGAGAAGTCAGACCGCTGACTGGTGTTCAGGGCGACCCCATGAATTGGTGGGACACTTATTTAAACACCGCTGCAATGGGGGCAGAGCCACAGAAATGCCTGCAAACCTCTGCGCTTTTCTCTAGCGGATGTTCTGAGAGACGGAAATGAGAGAAGTTAGGGTCTGCTAGGGTTTCATGGCCCTTCCCATTACAGATGGCTGAGACGGCAAAGAAGAAATGTATTAGTACAGAGTGACGCCTGAGTGACTATTCTAGAATTTCATCTTCATAGACGGCACATAGCTAGCACGGTTCAGAAACTCACAAGCTGTGAGCAGAGGTCATCATCCAGACCACCTAAAAGAATCCATAAAAAGACGTACAATGTGGTCACTAGCTGGGCACGTGGTACACTGTCCTTAATCTCGGCACTCCAGGGTCAGCGGCAGGTGGATCTCCGAGTTCAAGTCCAGACTGGGCTACATAGAATCCCAGGATAGCCAGGATTACAAAACCATATAATAATGGCACAAAGACCATTGGGAAATTTTACGGAAGGAAAAAAAATGTGCCCACTGTTTATAAATTCAACACTGTACTATTAAAATCACAAAGCAGTATGATTTAATCAAACAAACATTTACCCTTTTCATTTCTACATCCTGTTTGCCTCAAATGCTTAAAGCAACTGTGTCTCTTTCTACATTTTTTTTAACTTAAAAGCAGGTCCACAGTCCTAATGTTGTTTTCATCTACTAAAGCAAAAATATAATATGGCATGCAGGGTGCAGCTTATTTAAAGAAAAGCCAGGGATGAGGCTATCGGTCAGTGATAGGCAACTTGCTGAGGTATATATAGCCCTGGAATTGACTGCCAGCACCATCACCGTAACAACAGAAACTCCTGTCACCTGGGTCCATGGTAGTTAAGTGTGTGTCAGAACCACCTGAGCATTAAACCACAAACTGCTGGGCCGTACACCCAGAGTTTCCAAGTCAGCTGGTCTGTGGTGAGGCTCCAGTGAGCCATGCTGACGGATTGGAAATCTCACTCTCAGAACCACTGGCTTCAACCTAGAAATGTTTTCTGCTTTGAAGACTGTATGGGCCAGAGAATAAGAAGGAGCCAGGAGATTAGAGCAGATTGATGGAGTTAGTTTGAGGCCAAGCAGAGCAAGTCAGAGGCCTAGAGAAAAGCCAGATTGAATCAGTCAGCTGGGAGAGGAGTTTGAGCCAGAACAGCTGAGTTGAACCAGCCAGCAAGAGTTAAGAAAGCTAGAAAGAGTGAGTTTATTAAGCAGTACGTCTCAGAGGCTGAAAATATTCTAGGTCTAGGTTAGGTTGGATGGAGGCTGGAAGCTTCACCATTCTGTGGTAAGTTTCTAGAGGTCACGTCTTGATCCCTTCCTTTGATAGCACCTCTATTAAGCTACTCCACACTCTAGTACTTGATGCTATTGAGAGCCTTGAAATATGAAAACCAATAAAATAACAGGTTTTTTGTTTTTTGTTTGGAAACAGGCATAACATGTCTCCTCTCACCCACATATATTGCCAAATTCTGCAAAGGAAGACTAGAATGCAGAAATAAAAAGAAAATGAAACAAAAAGAATCACCATCAAATTGAATGGCAGAACTACTTAAGAGGGAGCCTCACTCCTTTTCACCCCAAGCTCCTCACAGCTTCTCACCCTGAGCCATCAGGTCAGTTCATGCCTTTCCAGCCCATAGGCCCACCCTCTGAGCCCTCATTTCCCAACCTGCCAGGTAGGGCCTGCTTCCCCCCCCCCCCCCGCCTTTAGGCCTGAGGGGATCCCCTAGCATCTCCCTTCCTTAGGTTCCCAGGTAGGCCAAGCTCCTTTTTGTCCTGAAGCCGACCCTCTTCCCCCCCCCCCCCCAGAGGCTTTCTCTGCCTCTGTGAACCCCTCAGCCTCACCCCAAAGGCCTCACAGCTTCTCTAGGGATCTCATTTTCACTTGCCGGGCTCCCCTGCTACTCTGGGATATTTCCGTCTCCAAACTCGGACAAGGCTAGCTCCTTCACACGCCGCCCACTCTACAGGGACCTGGCGATCCGTCCAGCCTCCCAGACAGGCCACCTGTCTGGACACCCAGCCTCCCAGGACCTCCTGCCCCGAACCATTTGTTGACCAGAGCTTATTCAAGCTCTGTGCTTCTCCCCCAAAGTAAAAAAGAAATGATTAAAGGATATAAACTTGGGAGGGAGACGAGATGGCCGGTGGGTGGTCCGAGGGGAACTGGGATCTGTGGATATGATCAGGATACATTGTATACAGGTATGAAATTATCAACGAATAAATTAAAAAACTAAAAACATGTCATCAAAACAGTAAAAGAGCTCCTATATCCTGTCCCCTCAGAGTCCCCTGATGTTATACATTGCTTTTAAGAAAAATAAGTGAATGTTAGTACAACGTAAAAAACTCAACTGGGGTGGGGGGGTGCATTCCCCGCAATTTCCCCATCTGCTGCAAGAGCCAGTCAGGGACTACAGCGTCCCCCAATAGGTCACCTTTCCCTGGAGTGCTGGGTGAGGATTGGTGATGCCGCTTCTGAATCTTGACTGTTACCAGTGTCAATTTCTGCTTGCCACATTGGGCCAAAGTTCTGTAAAATGTCACCACTGGGCTACATCACAGGCTCTCAGCCATGCTCCTTACAATTGCCGTTACCTAAAGCGTATTTCCTTTAAAGATGGCAGTTACAGGTGGATCAATACGAATATATTGCTCCAACCATCCTTGCAGTAGTGAACCTGCGGTGATTTACAGTAAAATCCAGCTTCTTGAACTGGAAGTTGAATTTTCATGTGGGATCAGGCAACCGAATGCGGATATTAAACAATATTTCACCCAGTGGGTTAATGTGCAATGGCTAAAATAAAAATAAAACCCACAACCTGCGACATGTTCAACCTAAATCAGGGGGGTAGAGAACCGTGGAGCATGGAAAGAGGCTTACTGTGTTCCTAGCCGTGGTGAGAATTCACTTTTGCACTATTAAGGTTAAACAGCGCCTTCTGCACTGACGAGTGGTTATTATCATTTTCGGTTCTTGTTTTTTTCTTCTCCTTCCTGAGACAGGCTTTCTGTGTGGCCTTCACCGTCCCGACCTCGCTTTGACCAGGCTGGCCTTGAACCCAGAGATCCGCTTGCTGCTGCCCCCGATTGCTGGGATTGCAGGCGTGCACCACAGCCGGCTCCGCCAGCCTTCTCTCCGCAGGTCCCCGCACGCCACATTCCCGAGAGGCGTCCCAGGACTGCTTCCGCTGCCGTTTACGGCCTCCAGGCTTTCCCCCAAACGCCGCAGGGGCGAGCGTGGACGCCTCCTTATTGCACTTCCCTGACTGGGAGGCGGCCGCGTCGCCGCCCCGGGCTCCTCGGCGACTCTGAGGACGCGCCATCGCCCTCCCCGTCCGCACGCGCGGCTCCGCGGAGAAGTGCCAGCTCTCCCGGGGACCCGTGGTGGCCCCCGAAGCCGTGGCGCCTGCGGCCCCGGCGCTTGAGCGCGCAGACCGCGTCCACGGCGGGGACGGCCTCGCGCTCGGCCTCGCGCTCCGAGTGGGTGACGGCGCCGCGGGCCACGCTCTCCGGGGACGCCTTCAGCACCCCGCGGCTCCCCTCGCGGGTGAGGCCGGAGATGCCCCTCCCGCCCTTCCCGCGGCCGCAGAGGGAGAGACGGTGGGGGACGCCCGCCCGCCCGGCCGCCGCCGCTCCTGTACCGGACGATCGGACCACGTTGAGAACCGAAAGCGCGCGGGCGGGAACCCGCCTTCTTCGTCCCGGCTCGGCGCTGCGTCATTTCTGTTCTTCTCCTCTGCCTCCTACCGGCCCCTTACAGTCTCTTGCCTTTCCTTCCCTTTTTATTTCTTATTTTATTTTATTTTATTTTATTTTATTTTATTTTATTTTATTTT
>NW_026589208.1:0-12335 GCF_907164565.1 Psammomys obesus | reverse complement strand
ATTTTATTTTATTTTATTTTATTTTATTTTATTTTATTTTATTTTATCTTATTTTATTTTATTATTATTTTATTATTATTTTATTATTTTATTCTTTATCTTCTTAAATTGTGATGCCACAGTTCCTCGGAATATCCAGACCCTCAAAATGAAACTTAACTCTCTTCGGCTCTGTTTCTCCCCGCCTGTGGGCTCCGGGGAGGCCCTCAGGCGAAGCGGGCGACCGGCTGGAGAAAGGGGGGGTTTGACCGTCGAAATGGGGCGCGCACTGCACGGAGGACCCCACCCCCCGCCCCAGCCCCGGGGAACGCGCGCGGAAAGGAAAGTTCGCCAGCGTTTCCGAGGATGGTGCAGACGGTCCCGGGAAAGTTGGTCTGCGGGCCCCGCCGAGCTCTGTCACCCCGGCCAGCGGGTCCCCACGGCCACACGCCGGGCAGATCCCCCTGCGGGCCTACGTGCCCAGACGAGCACCCTAGAGTTCCCGGAGCTGCTCCAGTTCAGTAGCTCGGGGGCAGGGAAACCGCTTGCTGTTTCCTGGTTCCGCAGCAGCCCCGGAGGATCGTGCTGCTTCATCTCTGCGTTTTGCTGCCTCCTCCACATCCTTGACCGTGTCCCTTGCGGGATGTGGTTCTGTTTATCTTCCTTTGTACACCGAAGGGCCGCAGAAGCGCGATAGCGCTTGCGGATGGGCCGTTTCTGCATCTGAGTCTTAACTTGCGAAATAAAACTATCCCACGCCAAGGCTGACAGGGCCTTGGTACTAGGGCCGGAGGCGGAATCAGAGCCCGTGTATACCATCTTCTCACTTGAAGGGGATCATGATAATCATTCTGAGCTAAAGGGTCGAGATTCTGAAATCCCTTCTCGGTCGGAAAGTAAAACCTGCAAAAAGAAGTCAGCATTTTACTGCTTGCTGAACATCCCCCTCCCCTGGGGGAGTACCTCTAAAGTTCTCTTTTCAGAGATGAGACCTTAGACCAGTCCTAGACCTTGTCTCAGAACTATCCTGTCCCCATCTAGTTTCCTAAGAACTACTTATTTTCCCAAAAAGCCATTTTTTTCCGTAAGTGTCCCCTCTTCCTGTCCCCTACTACTTCAGGTACACGGACCCCCAACTTCTAGCCACCCCCTCTGAATTACTCATCTTTTGAGAATTCCCATGTTTATGCTCAATACACATACTTAGAAAAAAAACATATTTACAAGCAAACAAATTGTTTTGACCTATCTTTTCTTGTAGGATTCAGTTCCAACTAAGAAACTATGAAAGTTAAAGCAAAAACAAACACTACTGCAATTTAAAAAAAAAAAAAACCTTGAAATATATAACTTTTCTGTTAACTTTTCTGTTGGTCTCATGAGAATTAAACAGCACTTCATAAAGCTCTGAACTATTGTGATAAGCTTCTAGAGTCTAGAACATTCTAGTGAAATATGTTATGTTATGTTATGTTATGTTATGTTATGTTATGTTATATTGTATTGTCATGTATAAGCAGTAACTGTGAATGACCAGTAGGAAGGAGACATTCTGATTTCTACCCAGTGGCAGAGGCACTGATCCATCTCAAAATGGAGTAAGGAAAGAACCCCAAATTCCTGTGATTTCTTAACTTGATCCTGGATGTCAGACCAGTCAAAATAAAAGCAGATCAGGTATGTAGCCTGAGCAGCCCACAGCCCAAAATCTTTCCTGGTCTCAGTTGGTGTTCCGATATACCTCTGGGCTTACTAGAGCCCAAACACAGAACTTCATACATAGCTTTGAATGAAAAATAAACACACACATAAAATACTGCTTGACCAATAGGCCATTTATTTAAATTTTCTGTTTGCTCTGTATGGAAAATGTTAAGCTTCTTGTACCCACCCCACAGTGAATAAAATTCCATTCTCAGTCTCTAAGCTTTAGGCCCTCGTGATTTTTGTTTCGAGACAGGGTCTCACCATGTAGCTCTGATTGTCTTGGAACACACTGTGTAGACCAGGCTGGCCTGTAACTCACCTGGAACTACTTGCCTCTGTACCATTTCACCCTGCACCCTACCCCTTTTTGGTAATTTTCAATGAAAAACTTCAGGACTTTTCTGAGAACTAGTTCCTCTGTCCCATAACTGCAATGAAACAGAGTTTCTTCTGTGCCCTAATCTCCCTTGTGGTGACAGTTTGGCTTCAGAACTCCACATGAACAGCATTCTGCCACTGTGAGGCTGAAGCACAACAGAACCAATGTGATTCTGAGTTACTATTCAAGGCAATGTGTGGAAGGGATACAAACTAAGCTTGCCTGGGACTATCCAGGCGTTTTGGAAGGGGCACTGATAACCTTAAAAGTTCTTCTTGAGTTCTAATTCATTGCTTTAGAATTCCCATGTACAGTGGCATCCTTGAAAAATTACACAAGAGGAAGACTCGGAACTTTCTTATCGTCTGTTAAGTAAAATAAACCCTACAACTCTTGGATTCCATATTTGAATACAGTGGCTCTCTCTCACTCTCAAAGGATGGGCTTCAAGATGGCCAGCCAGGGCCACAGCGAGCAGATAATGTACATCACAGCACACACAGCCCTGAACAAGTATAACTGTGAGCACATTCTTCAGTGAAGTTTGTTTCACTGTGGACAAGGTCAGGGTTACCTGGACACAAGCACTCAGAGCTTTGACAATGATCTGAAGACGAAGGCTGCTACAAAGTGACGATTTCACGTGCAGCAGGATGTGCTGGACAAGGGGGTGATTGATGTCCCGGGTGAGAAGCCACCAGATTTCATCCCTGTGTCAGGAACGAACATGCATGGGAAAACAGAACTTTTCTGTCCCGGGATTTTTCACCTAATATTACCTAAACATTGCTGAAGGCAGAAATCAAAACCACAGGTAAGGGGATTGTCGTTTTAGTATCTCTTTCTGATTTACATAAGCACACCCATACACACATTATAAAGGAGATCTTACAGGGAGACCTGACAGTTGGGCGGGCACCATCTAGCTTCCTCCCGGCAGCTTCCCTCTTCTGATGGGAAAGTTCGGCTGAGAAGTCGGGGAAGCACTGGATGGTTTGATCGCCTGAAGGAAGACGTCTGTGGGCTTCGGACCTTTCCCATCCGATTCATCTCACTGACCCTGGTACTGCTTTGAAATAAAGTATTCTTGTCTGTGCTTGAAACATTGTTACAAAATGACCACAAGAAGGGTAACATTAGTTCATGTTAGTGATACTTTTGTGCAGGTTTTAGAGGTCGCTTCTGCTCCTGGAGAATTCTTAAAGAAATTAATTAAATTACTAAAACTTCTACACGTGTTTAGTTTAGTTTTTTTTTTTTTTTTTTTTTTTTTTTTAGAATCCCCTTCATCAATTTCATCTGATTTGGAATTCAGCGAGAAGATAATAAACCCTGGTACCATCAAGGCAAGTTTCAAATATCTTGGGCCTGTTTTTGCTTTTAGGGTTGACTTTTTAGAAGGAATGTATGTCGTGCTTTAATTTTTTTTTTTTTTTTTTTTTTTTTTAGGCATGCTATTAGTTCAGGAGGTAGAGGCCCTCACCTTCAATACCAACACTCGGGAGGCAGAGGCAGTCGAGTGCCTGTTTGAGTTCAAGGCCAGCCTGGTCTACAGAGCTAGTTCCCGGCTGGCCAAGGCTACACAGAGAAACCCTTTCTTGAAAAATAATAAATAAAATAAAAAAATGAAAGACTCACTGCCTTCAAGTTCTTTTAACTTGTGGCCTAGATGACAGGTTTGGTTATGTGGTGACTGTTCTTCGCCGAAAAGGCGGTATTAGCACTTGCAGACTTAGGCTTCCTTGACATATGCGCCTTTTATGGAGGGCCGAGGCGGGGAGCACCGGCTTTGGTCGGGCTCGGCAGCGGGGAAGATGTGAGTTTCATTTTAGTTCCATTCCAACCGCTGGGCGCAGAGCCTGACGTTAAGGAAACGCTAATCGCGGGAGAAGAGTGGCAGCAAGTACGTGGAAGGGGCAAGCTTGTTTCCTGTCCCACACGCCGCCTTCAGGAGACCACATCCGCGGGGAAGGGCGCTCAGAACCCTCCCTGGCTCACAAGTACAGGAGGACGGGGAAAGCAGCTCGGCAAAAGGGATGGAGACCTGCCCAATCAGATCCAAGCCCTGGAACTCTTGTTTTCTGGCCCAATCAAGACGAAGATAAGTCTATAAGTTTGGCCACTAGGCGCCCGCAGGCCGGAGTCGCGGAGACATGGCTCGCACGAAGCAGACGGCGCGCAAGTCCACCGGCGGCAAGGCCCCGCGCAAGCAGCTGGCCACCAAGGCGGCCCGCAAGAGCGCGCCGGCCACGGGCGGCGTCAAGAAGCCGCACCGCTACCGCCCCGGCACCGTGGCGCTGCGCGAGATCCGGCGCTACCAGAAGTCCACCGAGCTGCTGATCCGCAAGCTGCCCTTCCAGCGCCTGGTGCGCGAGATCGCGCAGGACTTCAAGACCGACCTGCGCTTCCAGAGCTCGGCCGTCATGGCGCTGCAGGAGGCGAGCGAGGCCTACCTGGTGGGCCTCTTCGAGGACACCAACCTGTGCGCCATCCACGCCAAGCGCGTCACCATCATGCCCAAGGACATCCAGCTGGCCCGCCGCATCCGCGGGGAGCGGGCCTGAGCGCTCCGCCTCGCCGCCGTCCCCCCAAAGGCTCTTTTCAGAGCCACCACAGCGCCCGGAAGGAGCTGTTCACCGGCCTCGCTCTGGGGCCGCCGATGGTCGCCCACCAGCTAAGCGCCCTGTTCTTTTTCCCCAGGTTTTACGTTGTGGCTGTGGCCGCTCAAGAAGTTAGCACAGGAATGCATGCAGTGTTCAATGCTCCTAGCTCTCCCTGAATCCCTCATGCGAGCTCCCGCACTCCTTGTTTGGATAATGTCTAAGTCTCCCGTTTCCCCTCCTTCCTTTGGTTTTTGCCTCCCAGTGGTCGACATCCGCATCTGGCTAGTAAAGTTACTGGGCGGTCAGCTCTCAGCCTGGTGGTAAGCAGGCGACCTGGGCTTCCCTTTGCGGGTAAGTGTTCACGCTAACCTGCACTATTCGTAAACTAGAACCTCGCTCGGCTCGTGACACAGTTGGGCGGCTCTAGCGGTCGTTTTGCAAGGTGTGTTTTTTGCTTGGGAGGTTATGTCTACCATTACGGTGACAGGGCTTAAATTACAGTACTTGATAACCTTGTGCCTAAATCATCGATCAGGTGGAACCTATTGGGTTCAGATTCAATTCCTGGGCTGATGGGACAGGGTGTGCACGTGTAGAGGGAGACCACGTGACCTGCATACGGCTGACCGCTGCAGAGCGGTCACCACCACCCCCACCCCCCGTTATCCTGGTCCTCCGCGTATTCCTAACTCCGTATTCCTAACTCCCCCTTCCTCTTCACGTTCCTCACTTTCCTGATGGATAACCTTCCTTTCTCCCTTTCACCTATTACACATTCCTTCTTGTCCTTTGCCAAAAACTCACAAGTCACCAAATCCCTTATTCAGTTGTTTTACCCTATTCATCTGTCCGGGACCCTTGCCTTAACTGACACCCTCTAAGAGCCCTGGTTTCTCTCACTGGAAAACTAAGTTAACAGTCTAGGAGGAGCATCTTTTAAAAATCCAAAATTTAGATTTATACGTACGAATGTTTTGCATGTATGTATATGTACCATGTGTCTACCTGGTGTCTGAGGAGGCAAAGTGAGGCAGACTGATCCCCTGGAACTGGAGTTACAGATGCAATATGGGTGCAGGGAATTGAACCCGAGTCCTCTGCAAGAGCGGCCAGTGCTTCTAACTGCTGAGCCATCCTTTGAGCCACAGCAAATATTTTTTAATCCCAACAAAAATTTAATACATATCTAGTTCCAAGCGTTTCTGTTGCTTCCTAGGTTTAGACCCTCTTACAGCCGGAGAAATCTGTTCTGCACCACACAGCACCTGGAATTCCCAAGTGTCTTCACACGTTTTCTGTCCAAAATACCCTCCCTTTTCAGAGACTCCCTCACTCTTCAAGATCTAACCCTACAGGTCTGTCCTTTCCCTCCCCGAGTCCTCCTCTCCTCCGCTCTAATCCCTCACTCATTCTCTACCATGCTGAGGATAGGGAATATTCCAATCTTCCTCACAGCATTAACATCCATCCAAGCTCAGAACAGGCAGAAACTGTTTACTGGCTTGCCTGATCCATCTTTGCTTTATGCAGTGCTGTTGGGTTCAAGGAGCAGGATCTCTTGTAGGCTTTGCAGTTACAGAGCAAGGGCAGCTCACGGCTGGAATTCTGGAAGAATTTTTGAGGTCCTTGAGGCAGATCCCAAATCAGAAGAACAGAAAACTGTTCATAAGCAAATGACTGAGAGAAACCTAAAGTGCCCTTTGCTCCAAAGCGATCTCACTTTTAGCTTTCAGTAAAAATAAAAGAATTCAGTGGACTGTACCCCCACTAGCACCCCTGACCCCATAAGCACCCTCTGAGGGCTGATGGCCAATGGCAAGGCCTCTCTTTGTATCTCTAAGGATTCAGCCCCGTTGAGAGGATTTGAGGTATGGGTGGAGCTCAGGATGGGACCTCCACAAAGCATCAGCAAAGAATTCGAAGACATCCAGAACAACACAGACTCCACCTCAAAAAAACAAAACCCAGAAGGGCCATGGCGACTGGGACTGGCAGGGAGAGTCGGGGGCAGTTGAGCATATTACCATAGTCAAGAAACAGGCCTTCGGTGCTCCACTCACTTTTCATTGGTCTGATGCCCAGACCATCAACGGACGGCACCACCTACATTCAGAGGTGAGTCTTTCCTCAGTCAAGCTTGTCTAGAAACCCTCACAAACACCTTAGAAGCGTGTCTCCCAGGTTATTCCAAACCTAGTCAGCTTGACAACGAAGACTCTTAGACCTGAGGAAAAAAAAACTATTTCCATGACCGTCTGATTAAACAAGCTTTATGCACAAGGGACTGGCCAGGCGGATACCTCAGCCTAGGCTGGGGTTTCAGAGAGCGGCCGCTCACTGGCTTTTAGGGATCCTTTTATGTGGAAGGGTTATGGTTGATAGAAAACAGCTGTGGAGATAACTGGCTCTTGGACAGAAGAGGGAGGGGCTCAGGGCTCTAGGCTGCCTGCTTGGTAGACACGTGCAAAGATACATTAACTGGAAGGGGAGCCTTCAAGGTATCGGGAAAGACACATTTGTGTAGGCCAAAGGGCAATCCTGTCTCACAGGTGCAGGAGTTTATCAAGGCAGAAGGCGTGGGTATTCATCCTGGGGTTACAAGTTCAGCTGGAGTTGGAAAACACAGTTTGCCACATACTTTAGGCTTGGGAAACAAACTTATTCTGGAAAGGTGTGGAGACAATGTGGCTCCTGAACAGCAGGGTGGCTCCTGTTTCGGTTTCACGTAACCAGCATAAGTATTATTATAAGCCCGAATTACAGCTGTCATGGAAAAAAAAACAAAAACAAAAAACTGATACTAAAATAATTGGCGGATAATTTGAAGCAGATGACCAGTTTCTAGACGCCTGCTCTAAACCTGAGTGAGCCTGCGTTCCTGAGCAATGTCCAGCTGGCCTTTCACTCCTCATTTGGTCTCACCTGGTCTGAGAGGGCGGGCTCTTTTGTTGTCATTGAACACGTACAGAAATTATGCCTATGCAGCCGATGAGGTTTTGTGTTTTGCTCTTTTGTATTGGCTCACTGTTTCAGAGAACAAGACATGAAATATCACATGACCTACAGAATATCTTAGTGCCACTTAGAATCAGCCATAACTGATTTCCACGGACTTAAAACTACAGCAACACATTCATTTTACTGCCCGGCACACATATTCATATAGCTCTAAAGTGGAAACAAATGACACAAAGTGATATTTTCAATCCCAGTCTGGTTCATGAAATAAAAATTTTTGGATGATACCGCCCCCCCCCCCATTTCCTTAGGCTGCTACCACATGCTAGGAGGCTAGAGCCACGCAAGAACTACGATAATTACAGTTCACATTAAACACTAAAGACAGAGCTTCACATGTGGTAATAAACTGGGCTGCCCAGGGGCTGTGGTGGCAAACACACTTTCCTCCACGCCTGCTGGCCTGAGTCCTATCCCTCAGACCCACGTGGTGGGAAGAGAAGACCAGCTTTAGCAAGCTGTGCCCTTCATGGCACTACAGCATGAATAAACACACAGAATAAAAAAAGTACTTTTTAAAAAGGTTTTTTTTTTTTTTAAGGTTATAGATGGCATCAGCATTAACAGAATGACAGACTACAGGCTGTGAGAGGAAAGAAATCCTCTCCTTCCCAAGCTGCTTTTAGTCTTGGTATTTTGTCTCAGCAACAGAAAGCCTACGATACCTTGTAAATCCCCCCCCCCCCCGTTCTTCATGCTCTCACATTGGCTAATAAGTTTTAATATGCAAATTTCTCCAGGTATAGGGTGTAGGCAAGAGGCAGAGTGTACTATGTTCAGAAAACAGACCTTAAAAACAGTCCCGGTCCAAGTGTGGTGGTACGCATTTGTAATCCCAGCGCTCTGGAAGCTAAAGCAGGCCAGCTTGGACCACACAGAAACACCTTATCTCAAAAAATAAAAGTAAAAACATTGATAGAATGATATTAACATTAAAAACAATCCTATTCACACATTTCATAATATACAGAGGAGACATGAAGGTCTCCTTCATGTAATTGCCTTGTACAAGGGTTGGAGATTAGAAAATGGCAGTAAAAAGCAGAGAAAAAAAAAATAGGAGGTAGTTGTTTTAAGCAAAAGGGGAGTCTGTAGTGGAAGTTCTGAGTTCTTTGAATGTTATGAAAGTATGCTTTTAAGTGAGGGATTTTAGCTGTACCCTGTCCACACCTGTTAATTGTCCCATTCGGGGTGTGACCTTTGCCAGCTGGCCTTGCAGGTACCATGCAGAGACTGGCGAGGTCTAGGACTTAGTATAAATAGGAGGCCAAGAAAGAGACCGTGAGGTGTTCTGTGGAGTTTGTTGTTGGTGTGTGGCGTGGAGCAGTTTGCAGAGACTAGAGATGGTGTGGCGGTTTGGAGCAGACAGACGGAGAGAAACGCTTCAGGGCACAGCGGCGTGGAGGAGCCTGCTAGCTGAGTCTGCGGTTGACAGAGATGGGTATAGAGCCCTAAAAGAACCCCTTGACCCTGAACAGCCAGGAGAAGTAAAGGGATCTGGGCCCCCTCTCCACTAACCTGTTCTCTCTCCTAAAGGTTGGGGGTTGGTGGAAGGGAGGGAGAGGCCTCAACACCCCCAATGAAGTAGAGTTTAAAAAGGCCGCTCCAGGTGGCTTTCCCTACAGACATCAAACTGTCTATGAAGATGAAGTAGAATGGGATGTGAAAGGAGCCTGAAGGAAGTCTGAGGCAAAAGGCTTCAGGACAATAGCAGATGAGGGGCTGAGGACAAGACCAGGAAAGCGGTGGATGTCACTGCTGACTCTGAGGCATGCAGAAGCTTGCCTGAACCTGGACGAGGGAAAGGGGAAAAAAAGGTTTGTGTTAATTAGCGTTTCTATTGCTGTGATGAAACACCACGACCAAAAGCAAGTTGGGGAGGAAAGGGTGTGTTTTAATCATTACTTCCATATAACAGTTCCTCAAGAGAGGAACTCAAACAGGGCAGGAACCTGGAGGCAGGAGCTGATGCAGAAGCCATGGAGGAGTGCTGCTTACTGGCTTGCTCCCCCTGTCTTGCTCAGCCTGCTTCCTTTTAGAATCCAGGACCACCAGCCCAGGAATGGCTCCACCCACCACCAGCTGGGGCCTCCCACATCAACCAATAATTAAGGAAATGCCCTTCAGCCCCATCTAATGGAGGCGTTTTCTCAACTGACAGTCCTTCCTCCCCGACAACTACAGGTTGTGCCAATTAAAATCAACCAGTCCAGCATGGTGCTGTTGCGGTAAAAACAGCGGTCTCAGGTTCTGAAAGAGGAGCTGCAGATGAGAACCCTTCGGGGACAGAAATGCTGAGGACACAAGTGAAAGCTCCAGGATAGGCCTTGGGGACATTTGTTCTACCTAAGCGTCTGGTGACAGGAAATTAGAGAAGACATCCTGAAGCCCAAAGGGAAAGTAAAATGGACAGTAGACATCACCTTTGGTTTCTGTGTCACTTCACAGCCTCAGCCTTGGCTTTGCCTAGATTTTATTTGGTCTTTAAAGTATTCCTATTGGAAACGTAGGCACTTTCAGGAACACTAACAATGAGGAAGTTTAACTTTGACAAAAACTGGAATTTTCCATGGCTGCTCTCCTCAGACTATCGGTCATATTATCTGGAGAGGAAATACACTCATGCATATTGTGAGGAATTCAGACAACTCAGAAACGTTTGAGGAAGGTAACTAAACCAACACTTGCAAACCGTGGCTAAATTTTTGTGGCTGTTCCTAACGATTCTCTGCCTATCCATACAAATGTATGATAGTGGCAGTCTATGAATGTCAGCTCAGGGCTTTTGGCTCAAGCAAAGAAATATCTTTATGGTTACAATAAAGTGAAGAGTTTCCAGGGAAAGGAAATATGACTCAAGAGTGGCTAGCCTGGGTGTTCATGAGGGTGCTACAGCAAGTCACAGGAGAGAGCCGGGGAGGAGAAGTCAGACCGCTGACTGGTGTTCAGGGCGACCCCATGAATTGGTGGGACACTTATTTAAACACCGCTGCAATGGGGGCAGAGCCACAGAAATGCCTGCAAACCTCTGCGCTTTTCTCTAGCGGATGTTCTGAGAGACGGAAATGAGAGAAGTTAGGGTCTGCTAGGGTTTCATGGCCCTTCCCATTACAGATGGCTGAGACGGCAAAGAAGAAATGTATTAGTACAGAGTGACGCCTGAGTGACTATTCTAGAATTTCATCTTCATAGACGGCACATAGCTAGCACGGTTCAGAAACTCACAAGCTGTGAGCAGAGGTCATCATCCAGACCACCTAAAAGAATCCATAAAAAGACGTACAATGTGGTCACTAGCTGGGCACGTGGTACACTGTCCTTAATCTCGGCACTCCAGGGTCAGCGGCAGGTGGATCTCCGAGTTCAAGTCCAGACTGGGCTACATAGAATCCCAGGATAGCCAGGATTACAAAACCATATAATAATGGCACAAAGACCATTGGGAAATTTTACGGAAGGAAAAAAAATGTGCCCACTGTTTATAAATTCAACACTGTACTATTAAAATCACAAAGCAGTATGATTTAATCAAACAAACATTTACCCTTTTCATTTCTACATCCTGTTTGCCTCAAATGCTTAAAGCAACTGTGTCTCTTTCTACATTTTTTTTAACTTAAAAGCAGGTCCACAGTCCTAATGTTGTTTTCATCTACTAAAGCAAAAATATAATATGGCATGCAGGGTGCAGCTTATTTAAAGAAAAGCCAGGGATGAGGCTATCGGTCAGTGATAGGCAACTTGCTGAGGTATATATAGCCCTGGAATTGACTGCCAGCACCATCACCGTAACAACAGAAACTCCTGTCACCTGGGTCCATGGTAGTTAAGTGTGTGTCAGAACCACCTGAGCATTAAACCACAAACTGCTGGGCCGTACACCCAGAGTTTCCAAGTCAGCTGGTCTGTGGTGAGGCTCCAGTGAGCCATGCTGACGGATTGGAAATCTCACTCTCAGAACCACTGGCTTCAACCTAGAAATGTTTTCTGCTTTGAAGACTGTATGGGCCAGAGAATAAGAAGGAGCCAGGAGATTAGAGCAGATTGATGGAGTTAGTTTGAGGCCAAGCAGAGCAAGTCAGAGGCCTAGAGAAAAGCCAGATTGAATCAGTCAGCTGGGAGAGGAGTTTGAGCCAGAACAGCTGAGTTGAACCAGCCAGCAAGAGTTAAGAAAGCTAGAAAGAGTGAGTTTATTAAGCAGTACGTCTCAGAGGCTGAAAATATTCTAGGTCTAGGTTAGGTTGGATGGAGGCTGGAAGCTTCACCATTCTGTGGTAAGTTTCTAGAGGTCACGTCTTGATCCCTTCCTTTGATAGCACCTCTATTAAGCTACTCCACACTCTAGTACTTGATGCTATTGAGAGCCTTGAAATATGAAAACCAATAAAATAACAGGTTTTTTGTTTTTTGTTTGGAAACAGGCATAACATGTCTCCTCTCACCCACATATATTGCCAAATTCTGCAAAGGAAGACTAGAATGCAGAAATAAAAAGAAAATGAAACAAAAAGAATCACCATCAAATTGAATGGCAGAACTACTTAAGAGGGAGCCTCACTCCTTTTCACCCCAAGCTCCTCACAGCTTCTCACCCTGAGCCATCAGGTCAGTTCATGCCTTTCCAGCCCATAGGCCCACCCTCTGAGCCC
>NW_026589207.1:0-5630 GCF_907164565.1 Psammomys obesus | reverse complement strand
TTCCAGTTTCTCATCTGGCCTTCAGAGTTTTACAAAACAGTGGTGTCCCACAAAATGGCGTTAGCTATATTTAACTTAGGGTGAGGCTGGGGTCTTTCATTCCCCCATTTTCTTTTAACTTAGAATGGAATCTTCCATTCTCGGGCCTAGGAAGAGTTAAATTCTGTCCCCTGTTGTTTGAGCTGATGATATTGCTGGGTCAACACCAACGCTTGTATGACAGAGAACCGGTCTTTCATGAACTGGATCAGCCAATTTAGAATATAAGGCCCAAATACTAGAATCAGGAGAATTATGATTAGGGGACCCATAATGGAGGAGATCAGGGTGGTAATCTAGGGGGACCGACTAAACCATCTCTCGTACCAGCTCTGTCCTGACTCAAAGAATTGTTGTCTCTGTCTGAGTCTTTTTATCTCTTATCAATTTAGTATGGTCAGCAGCTAAGCAGATGCTCAAGATAATAGCTAATGCTAGGGAGCCACTTTTGACTTAGCATTTCAGCCTGTTAGGGGGGATTTGGGCGGAGATCCGTCTTCTGGAGCTTCTTCATGCTGATGATTGGATCATTGATATCTCAGTTTGAAAGAGGCTGAAATGCTGGTCAAAAGTTGGGGAGAGTACATGGGTAAAGATTACTAGGAGCCAGTCAAAGGCCGGTCAATGAGGCAGTCTTAAGCATCTGGTCAGTTGATCCACCGGAAGAGGCAGGGAGCAATCAGGTCAGTTTCTAGGAAGTCCAGATCTCAGCTTGTAGTCTATAGCTGATCCCAGAACAGAGTTGAACAGGTGAAAATCTGCTGAGACAAATTTAGACTGGAGACAGAAGTTAAAATTTATCTATTAAATTGGAAAGATTAGGGAAAACCTCATCTGTGATCTTTTTGAGCTATGTCAGATCTAGGTCAAATCCTGAAACTTATATGAAATTTTTAGTACACAAAAGGAAATGTATAATTTTAAATACTCAGAAAAGTAACATATCAGCAAATTGAACATTTTGAGAGTAACAGGTAAAACTGCATCCCACTGAATAAGTATCAGTTGTTTGTTTTATAACCTTTATATATAACTTAAGTGTGTCTATGGTAACATTTTTTTGTGGGCATAGCTGTTGGTAATTAGCCACGAATGAAGCTTGGCCATTTTTTTACATTTAGCATCTTTTAGTCTCTATCTCTATGTTTATACTGGAAAGTTAGGCAGAAACACATTACTGGCTTTAGTGTTAAACCCTGGATGTTTGATTTTTTTTTATTTCTGTGTCAAAATCTATCTCAGAAATGGCAGATATTAAGAATATCATACTAAAAGCTATGACTTTTGTGTCAGATATATATTAAACAGATGTTTTTAACATGATGAGAAGTATCTTTAAGTCTATCTCCAGAAGCCAATCAAAGGAAATTAAAATCTCAACCTGGTGACTGAATAATAAGCAGTCAGTGCTCTATCAACTTATCAGAACTCTATTAATAAATGTCAAAACTCTGAACTTTGGAAATCTCATAACATAAGCATAACAGTAGCAAAGATGGGGGAGAGATCTAAAGTATCTCTCATTTTTAACATGTTTTAAACTATTTTTATCAACTTAGACACTCTAATTTTTTTGTATTTATCAAACCTGAAACATTTTTTTTCAGACCAAATAATAACATTTTAGATTTTATAACCTAAACTCTTATATCTTTAGACTCTATATAGGCTCTGTATTATTTTTTTTATCTAGTTATATATCTTAAGACACAGATGACTAACATGAATTCTGTGAGCAGGGCAAACCTGTCTTTTTTTTTAAGTAAGAGATCTAGTATCTAGTAGTTTTAGCTAATTTAGCTAATGAACTGATCAATGAACTAACAGTGGATCTAATTGTCTTTTCTCTAGCTGTAAAGCTGTCGTAAGCTTAGCATAGCCATCAAGGTGTTCAGAGACCTGAGAAGGATAAATTATAAGCTAAATAAATATATAATCAAAATGACAGAGATGACTACTTAGTCCATCACCTAGGCAGTGTCCCTCGCTCCTGTCTCATGGCATCTTGAACAGAGGCTGTCCAGCCAGGCACAGAAGGTGAGAGACTGCTTTTACTGCTTCTGTGGAAAGAGGAACAGAAGAGATTGACCTCACCTTGCCTCTCACAATGTGAGACAATGGCTCCTCAGATGTCCCCGGCTTTGTCCACAGCTTAGGCTGGGCCCTAGCAGTGGGCCAGTTGAGGCAATATTGCCTAGTGGTTAGCATACCACAATCCAGAGTCGCAGTCATCTGTCGTGCCCAAATCTTCTCGGAGACCTTGGGGGAGCTACTGCCAGGATTTTAGGACTTTCTGTCACAATAAGCTTACACAGTTAAAATGCCATATTCATCAGATCTCTGACAAGCCTGAGGGCCAGCATATCTGAGTTATCTGTTTGTCTATCTTTATTATCTGTTTTAAACTGTATAAAAGAAAAACTAAACAAAGACACTAGGTATAGCCAACTGTAGTTGTTAGTATAACTTTAAATCTGTTCTTTCTGAACTAAAATCATAGCAAATTTTTTAATCAGACATAGTTCATAGAGAGCCTAGCAAATCTTGTTGTTCCTATCACTTGCATTAAAATTGAACAGTAAAAAGCTTTGCATTTAGCACTAATCAGATGACTGAACATAACTGAGATACCTGAACAAAAATGATCACATGGCTCTACCCTCTTTTTTTCTGGACTAGCATGGCGGCTGACCACGTGTAACTGAACTCAGCTGGAAGCCCTAAACAGATATGGCAGCAAAAATACAGTTTTACATGCTCTCTATCTCTGAAAGATCATGGCGGCTAGCCTCGTGTTAGGCTACCACAGGCTGTGACTGACAATACCAAACATAACTATTAGGTGCTGATGATGATACAGCAAACATTGTGGAGCATTTATAATCCCCCACAACCAACATTTTTAACTTAGTGATTAAATAAGTTTTAGAACCAACTGCATAACAGAACAGTATAGAACAATTTTAAACTGTATGAATTATTTTAGCCATATCAAACCTATCAGCCAGAATTTTTTTCTTAAAAGAACATAAGAAAACATTTTGTAATGAGGAATCACCAGCCTTTTAAATGAATTATAACATATTTAAAATATAGTTGTTTTTTTTTGTTTTTTTTTTCTCAAATCATATTAACTCTCTGGCTTTTTATAATACATCCACTAGCCTTTTGCAACATCCACTAACCTTCTGTAACATCCATTAACCTTTAGGTTTCTAGCTTCCTTTTTCTGGCTTAACCAGACATTCTTTTTAGATAACATATAAATTCTCATCAAAATCTTTTCTATCCTAACATGATCCTGCTGGAGCCCTGTGTCCACAAGACCATGTTTTATTTTTTTTTAAACAAAGCAGCTCAACAAACAAACAGCTCTCTATAAGATACATTTTAAAAACTGTAATAATTTTTTTAATTAGCACAAATCATACGGCTGGGTTTTATTTAATAAAATTGATAAAATAAATATCAAAGTATTTTTATTCTCCCCAAAGGATCGAGAAACTTTTAAATTTTGTCAGATTACCCAAGATCATTGTCATACCCAAATGCCTGATAAACTTTAAATATTTTATAGCCCTAAACATTTAAACAATTTTTTTAAAACTCGTCCCTGTAATATCAAAGCAAAGTATTTTCTTTAGGAGTGAATTTACAAAGCATAACCATAATTTTAATAGTCAAAACCAGATAGAAGTTTAAACCAGATTTTAAGACCAAAATTTATCAGTGAAAACAACCCAATCTTTAGAACCAATATTAACTTAGAACAAGACTTTTTATCCTAAAAGGAAATAGAATCATTTTGACTCAGAGATTCTGTAACCTTTGTTTTTTTCCTGAGCCACACCATGTGGCAATTTATATTGTTGTTATTTAAACATATGTATTCATAGACCCTATAAACACATAGGCACATATACGTGTTTTAAACAAGGATTTGAATTTAACCTTAAAACATATCTAATTATTTTTGATCATAATAACCATTTAAGACCAATTGAAAACAATCATCCCAAATTACTGTTTGATCTGTAAGTTGCAAGCCCCCTAGGTGGGAGGAGGGAAGAGAGGAGCAAGAGGGCGTGGTGAGCTCCTGCTGCTCTCTTCTCCCTTCCTGCTGAGCTGGCATGAAGGCAAGGGGGAGGAGTTTTTCTTCCTGGAGCAGCTAAGGTGCCAATCTCCTCCTAGCCTTGTATAAGGACTTTTACCTAGCAAGCCCACGAGCCTTGCCTGTTCCCTTGGCTCCCTGTGAGCTTTACTCTAGCTTACCTCCCCCGCAGGTCATGAACCTGCTTCCTGGCCGGGCCCCTCCTGAACACTGTAGGCTGCTCCCGGGGCGTCCAGCCGCGCCGCCCCACCTCCCCTCTGAGCGCGGGGCGATCTTCCACCCCTTCGTCTCGGGGCTGCAGAGCCCGTGCCCTGCTGGTTGTACATTGTTATTTCACAGACCCCCAAGTGTCTGAGCACCGCCCAAGCTCCAGCTCCAGCCCCAGCTTTTACATGTCTCCCCAGCCACCTGAAAGCATTTTCTCCTTGGCTCCTTCGGGAGGGAGAGCACACTGCTTGGTGTCCTGTCATGCAGCCGTGTGCACTCCCGAGCTCCCGAGCCGAGAACTAGTTTCAATTTCAACTGTCCTCTGTCCGAACTCTCATCAGTCCAAGTCCACAAAGAAACGGACACAGAAAAACACATACATACATGAGAAAGACAGGATTTAAACAGACAAAACACGACACAAGCCGCGCGGCACGAGATCGAAGCAAAACTGAAAGCAAAAATTCAGATGGCCCAGATGAAACACGTAACCCTCCGAGAGGGGCGAGGCCCCAACCCGGTGCCACGGATCCATGTCTCCCAGACGGGGAGCCAACAAATTGGCCCCCACTCAGATGAGAGCCGGTGGGACTCGAACCCACTCAGACCCTCCAGATGAGAGTCGGTGGGACTCGAACCCACGACAGTAGACCCTCTCAGACGAGAGCCGGTGGGACTCGAACCCACTCAGACCCTCTCAGGTGAGGGCCGGTGGGACTTGAACCCACTCAGACCCTCTCAGGTGAGGGCCAGTGGGACTTGAACCCACTCAGACCCTCTCAGGTGGGAGTCAGCAGTGGGACTCGAACCCTGGAACTCAGACACCCTGGAATGTCTTCCAGGGATGCGGAACAGAAGTCCCTGGATTCGTCAACCCCTTCTTACTTTCCGCCTGATTCAGATGACTTGATCAAGTCTCAGATTGCAAACAGAACAGACATAGAAGCACACAACAGACAAGACAGATACATACACAGAAAAGACGGCTGGCCAGCTTACCTCCCGAAGGTGGGTCGGTGGTCCCTGGGTGGGGGGTCTCAGATCTCGCTGGGGCCTCCAAATGAAAGATCCCCGGAGGGTATCTTCCGTCAGAGAGACCCCCTCCCAAAGATCAATGAGCCCAGGCGTTCGGATGCAAACAGCAAGAGGCTTTTATTTTGATACGCGAGTATTCGGGGCAGCAAGGTCACTCGGGAGGACCTTGCGCCCCTCCTTGGGGAAAAACTGGTTTTTATAGGGTTTTAGAGCAGAAGCACTGGTACAGAAGCGAGAG
>NW_026589206.1:0-6317 GCF_907164565.1 Psammomys obesus | reverse complement strand
TTGTTGTGTAGTTATCTATTTCCTCTGTTTCCTTCGATGTAGTTGTTTTCTTTGGTTTGGAGTTTCCCTTCTAGTAACTTCTGTAGAGCTGGGTTACTATGTAGATATTGTTTAAATTTGGTTTTGTCTTGGAATATCTTGAATTCTCCATCTATGTTGATTGAAAGTTTTGCTGGGTATAGTAGTCTGGGTTGGAATCTGTGGTCCCTTAAGGACTGTATGATTTCTGTCCAGGCCCTTCTGGCTTTCATAGTTTCTGTTGAGAAATCTGGTGTGATTCTGATAGGTTTACCTTCATATGTTACTTGGCCTTTTTCCCTTGCTGCTTTTAGAATTTTTTCTTTGTTTTGTAGGTTCAGTGTTTTGACTATGATGTGACGTGAAGAATTTCTTTTCTGGTCTAGTCTACTTGGTGTTTTGTAGGCCTCTTGTATGTTTATGGCCATCTCCTTCTTTAAGTTGGGAAAGTTTTCTTCTATAATTTTCTTGAAAATACTTTCCGGACCTTTGAGCCTGATGTCTTCTTTTTCTTCTACTCCTATTATTCTTAGGTTTTGTCTTTTCATGGTGTCCTTGATTTCTTGGATGTTTTGTGTTTGGAACTTTTCTGATTTTATTGTTTCTTTGAGAGACGTGTCAATTTTCGCAAGTGTATCTTCAGCTCCTGAGATTCTTTCTTCCATCTTTTGTATTCTGTTGGTGATGCTTACCTTTGTAGTTCCTGATCTTTTCTCTATGTTCTCCAGCTCCTGGTTTTTCTCTATTTGTATTTTCTTTATTGATTCTAATTCTGTTTTCATGTCTTGCACCATTTCCTTCATCTTTTTGAATGTGGACTCCTGCTTTTCAATGATAGCTTCTATTTTTTTTTGTTCATTTCCTCTCTATGTATCACTAATTGTGCCTCTACTTCTTTGGGTATAATTGCCTGTATTTCTATGAGAGCTTTGTCTATTTCTTCTTTATTTGCTTTCATTTGTGTGGACATTTCTTTGAGAGCTTTGTGCATTTCTTCTCTGTTTGCCTCAATTTTTGTGGTCATTTCTCTGAGAGCACAATTTGTTTCCTCTTGGTTAGTCTCGATTTCTTTGGTTATTTCTCTGAGGGCTTTGTTCATTTCATCTTTATGGGCCTCTAATAGCTGGAGAAACATAGTTTTGAGGTCGTTTTCTTGTATATCTAGTGAATTGTTTTGTGGGGTTGCTGGTGAGGTCATTATGTCCTGATTTTTGTTGGGAGTGGTCTTACATCTGCCTCTAGCCATCTGGTTATTTATAATCCTCACTGGTTGTTCCTCGAGATTGTAGTTTGGGCTATGATCCTCTCTTTCTGTTTTCTGGACTGTTTTTTCAGGAAGATGAGAGAGGTTCACTGCTTTGGGAGTGTGCACTGTGTTTTCAGTTTTGCCTAAGTAAGGAATGTGATGCTGGCACTATTCGCGTGTTCTTTTAGCGGGTGCAGTGTGCATGCACGGATTCTCTGACTATGGCAGTGGCCTGCAAGCCACTATTATGCAGTTCTGACTGAGATCCAGGGATTGTTTGCCTGGATCACCCTGGTGGACCCGAAAGGCAGAGGCTTCAATGTTGGGGTTGCTATCCCAAGAATCCCTGTGATGCCCACACTAGGGGTGTGGGTGGCAGGAATCTCATCTGGTTGCTTCTGTGGAGAAGCCCTGGGTCTGGGGCAATCTCTTCCTAGAAGGCTCACTCACTCTCTTGCAGGACCAGTTGGAATGCACAGGGGTTCCCCTTGCTCACTACTCTCTGTTTTGGTCCTGCTGCGGAAGTGCACGGGTAGGCTAACAGTCAGCTCTGTGACACTGTGGCCACAGGACTCGGTGTCCACCTTTCCTGTGTGCTGCCTCTTTGTCCTTTTCCTCTGCCAGGAGGGGTTATGTTGACTGGTCCCTGGGTGGCATGGGAAAGAGTTAGGATGAATGTACTCAATCCCAGATCCCGGGCCTAGATCTCTCTGCCAGAAGCAGCCTAGCGGTAGAATCTATGTTGCTGATCCCAAGAGAGTACCGGGTAGGGTTGAGTGTCCTCAGATCCAGAGCTTGGGTTTCTCTGCTAGGGGCCGCTGGGTGAGCTGGACAGAGGGTGCTGTGTCCTTGGCAGGCTGCCTCTCTGTTCTTCCCCTCTGACCTTCTCCTCTGCTAGGGCAAGCTTATGGAGGTGCTCTCAGGGGAGTGCCAGCAGGGGTTGGGGCTTCTCAGTCGATTCCTGAGCCCTGAGCTGGTGTTTCTCTGCCAGAGGCCGGGGGAGGGGGGGCGCCGGTGATAGAACTTGCTGCTAGACCTTATTGCGCTGCACCCAGGATAATCTCAGGGCGTGTAGAATGACCACAGTCCCAGATCCCGAGCTGTAGTTTTTTTGCTAGGAGTGGCCGGCATCACTGGAGTTCCGGTACTGTGAAGCTGCTGTGCGCCTCTTTATCCTTCTGCTCCGCTGTGGCAGGGTTTTGGCAGCGTTTGAGGGAGTGCCCGAAAGGATTGGTTTTTTTCAGCCCCGATCTCTGGTTGGGGTACAGACAATGTGGTCTGTGGAAGATTCTGCTGGACACCCCCTGCCTCCTCCGAAGAGGGAGTAGGGATTTTGAGCTGGGTGCGCAGCTGCAATCTGTGCACGGTGGGAGCTCAGTTGTGATGGCGGCAGGTACCCGTGGTCAGAGAGACCTTCCAGCGAAAGACTGGGTGACCCGTGACCAGTCTGGCAACTTTCCTTCCCCGTGGGTTTTTTTGCGACTGGGACTCCCAGCCTCAGGCACCCTTATGCACACCAATCAGCTTGGGAAAGTGATTGGGACAAGAAGGCTTGTGGCACCATCCCGGAGACCCAAAGCCCGTGTTAGCTGGGTTCTCTTCCGGGTTCTGGCTGGGCAGCCAAGAGTGGACCCGACCGATTCCCAGCCGTGGGAGCCTCCCCTCACCTGGGAAACAGGATCGATCACTGTTGTTTTAGGGCCCAGAGTTCAGTCTCCTGGTAGCTGCTCGGAGTGTGTTGTCCCGCTTCTCAGACACGGTGCTCTCCAAATAGAAACTTTTATAAGCCTCCTTAAAAATTGTAAAAGACACAGTTTTTAGAAGTGTAATTTCTCAGTGCAAACTAAAAGTAACTTGTCGTTGTGTGTCTTCCTGAAGCTACTGGTCCTTTTTATCCCCTTAACAGTTTTGATACAGGGACTGCTACAAATTCTAGATACACAGGAAAAAATAGCACATTGAAAATTCATCACATTTCCAAGCAACGTTACTACTAAGGCATGGCATTAGGATCCTTACTAAAGCAACCAGACTCCATAGCTGAAGATCAAAAAGTCTGTTCTGCTATCATGGCAAAAGATATTAAAATAGATCTGATGCAAACTCATGTTAACAGTGATGCTAAGAGGTAATCATTGATGCCCATTAAGATGTAATCTAACTAGCACTGTTCTCAAAGCAAAGACTCATGACCAAACCTTTGGCAGAGTACAGGGAATCATAAGAAAGAAGGGGAGTTGGTCTGATGAGGAAAGGATAGGAGCTCCACAAGGACCAAATATATCTGGGCACAGGGTCTTTTCTGAGACTGACATGCAACCAAGGACCATGTATGAATGTAACCTAGAACCTCTGCTCAGATGTAGCCTGTGGTAGCTCAGTAACCAATTGGTTTTCCATAGTGAGGGGAACAAGGACTATTTTTTTTAATCTTTTATTTTTTTTATTAATTACACTTTATTCATTTTGTATACCCCCATGAGCCCCTCCCTCCTCCCCTGCCGATCCCACCCTCCCTCCCCTTTCTGCATGCATGCCACTCCCCAAGTCCACTGATAGGGGAGGTCCTCCTCTCCTTCTTTCTGATCTTAGTCTATCAGTTCTCATCAAAAGTGGCTGCATTGTCCTCTACTGTGGCCTGGTAAGGCTGCTCCCCCGTCAGGGGGAAGTGATCAACGAGCAGGCCAATCAGATTATGTCAGAGGCAGTCCCTCTTCCCATTACTATGGAACCCACTTGGACACTGAACTGCCATGGGCTACACCTGTGCAGGGGTTCCAGTTCATCTCCACAAATAGTCCTTGGTTGGAGTATGAGTCTCTGGGAAGTTCCCTGTGTTCAAATTATCTTGTTCTGTTGCTCTGCTTGTGGAGTTCCCGTTCCCTCCAGCTCTTACTATTTCCCACTTCTTACATAAAATTCCATTCACTCTGCCCATCAGTTGGCCATCAGGCTCAGCATCTGCTTTGACAGTCTATACTGCAGAAGCTTTCAGAGGCCCTCTGTGGCAGGTTTCAAGGTGGTTTCCTGTTTTCTTCTGGCTTTCAGAGGCCCTCTGTAGCGGGTTCCGAGGTTGTTTCCTATTTTCATTTTCTTCTGATGTACATCCTCTTTGCCTTTCAGGATGGGGATTGAACATTTTAGTTAGGGTCCTCTCTTTTGCTTAGTTTGTTTAGATGTACAGCTTTTAGTGGGTTTATTCTATATTGTATGTTTATAAGAGTGAGTATATACCGTGAGTGTCTTTTTGCTTCTGGGTCAACTCACTCAGGATGATCCTTTCCAGGTCCCACCATTTACCTGCAAATTTCATGATTTCCTTATTTTTCATTGCTGAGTAATACTCCATTGTATAGATGTACCACAGTTTCTGCATCCATTCTTCAGTTGAGGGGCATCTGGGTTGTTTCCAGCTTCTGGCTATTACAAATAAAGCTGCTACAAACATGGTTGAACAAATGTCCTTGTTGTGTACTTGCGCCTCTTTTGGGTATATGCCTAGGAGTGGTATGGCTGGATCTTGAGGAAGCGCTATTCCTAGTTGTCTGAGAAAGTGCCAGATTGATTTCCAGAGTGGTTGTACCAGTTTACATTCCCACCAGCAGTGGAGAAGGGTTCCCCTTTCTCCACAACCTCTCCAGCATGTGTTGTCCCTTGAGATTTTCATCTTGGCCATTCTGATGGGTGTAAGGTGAAATCTCAGGGTTGTTTTGATTTGCATTTCCCTAATGGCTAATGAGGTTGAGCATTTCTTTAAGTGCTTCTCTGCCATTCGATATTCCTCTGCAGATAATTCTCTCTTTAGCTCTGTTCCCCATTTTTTAAGTGGATTACTTGGTTTGTTGCTTTTCAGCTTGTTTAGTTCTTTATATATATTGGATATGAGTCCTCTGTCAGATAGAGGGTTGGTGATGATTCTTTCCCAATCTGTAAGCAGTCGCTTTGTTTTGATGACGGTGTCCTTTGCTTTACAGAAGCTTTTCAATTTCATGAGGTCCCATTTATTGATTGTTGCTCTTAGAGCCTGTGCTGTTGGTGTTCTGTTCAGGAAGTTGTCTCCTGTACCAATGAGTTCTAGGGTATTCCCCACTTTTTTTTCTAGCCGATTTAATGTGTCTGGTTTTATGTTGAGGTCTTTGAGCCACTTGGACTTCAGTTTTGTGCAGGGTGATAAGTATGGATCTATTTGCATTTTTCTACATGTAGACATCCAGTTGGACCAGCACCATTTGTTAAAGATGCTATCTTTTTTCCATTGTATGGTTTTGGCATCTTTGTCAAAAATCAGGTGTCCGTAAGTGTGTGGGTTTATTTCTGGGTCTTCTGTTCGATTCCATTGATCCACCATTCTGTTTCTATGCCAGTACCATGCAGTTTTTATAACTGTTGCTCTATAGTACAGCTTGAGATCAGGGATGGAGATACCTCCAGAAGATCTTTTATTGTAGAGGATTGTTTTAGCAATTCTCGGTTTCTTGTTATTCCATACGAAGTTGAGAATTTTTCTTTCCAGGTCTGTAAAGAATTGTGTTGGCAATTTGATGGGAATTGCATTAAATCTGTAGATTGCTTTTGGTAAGATGGCCATTTTTACTATGTTAATCCTGCCAAGCCATGAGCATGGGAGATCTTTCCATCTTCTCATATCTTCCTCTAATTCTTTCTTCAGAGACTTGAAATTTTTTTCATACAAGTCTTTGACTTGCTTGGTTAGGGTTACGCCAAGGTACTTTATGTCATTTGTGGCTATTGTGAATGGTGTTGTTTCTCTAATTTCTTTCTCAGCCCTTTTGTCTTTTGTATACAGGAGTGCTACTGATTTTTTTGAGTTAATTTTATATCCGGCCACTTTGCTGAAGGTGTTTATCAGCTGTAGGAGTTCCCTGGTAGAGTTTTTGGGGTCACTCATATATACTATCATATCATCTGCAAATAGTGATAATTTGACTTCTTCTTTTCCCATCTGTATCCCCTTGATCTCCTTCGACTGTCTTATTGCTCTAGCAAGGACTTCCAGCACTATGTTGAAGAGATATGGAGACAGTGGGCAGCC
>NW_026589205.1:0-2524 GCF_907164565.1 Psammomys obesus | reverse complement strand
ACATTAAGTCAAGATCAGGTAGAAAGACTGAATAGCCCTATATCCCCCAAGGAAATTGAAGCAGTCATTCACAGTCTCCCCTTCAAAAAAAGCCCTGGGCCAGATGGTTTCATCACGGAATTCTACAAGACCTTCAAAGAAGTGCCCACACCAATTCTCCTCAAACTATTCCACAAAATAGAAACAGAAGGTACATTACCAAACTAATTCTATGAAGCAACAGTCACCCTGATACCTAAACCACACAAAGACCCAACAAAAAAAAGAGAACTTCAGACCTATCTCTCTTATGAACATTGACGCAAAAATACTCAATAAAATACTTGCAAACCAAATCCAAGAACACATCGAAGATATCCACCACGACCAAGTAGGCTTCATCCCAGGCATGCAAGGGTGGTTCAACATACGGAAATCCATCAATGTAATCCACCACATAAACAAACTGAAGAAGAAAAACCACATGATCATCTCCTTAGATGCTGAAAAAGCATTTGACAAAGTCCAACACCCATTCATGTTTAAAGTCTTGGAGAGATCAGGGATACAAGGCACATATCTAAACATAGTAAAGGCAATATACAGCAAGCCTATAGCCAATATCAAACTCAATGGAGAGAAACTTAAATCAATCCCACTGAAATCACAGACAAGACAAGGCTGCTCACTCTCTCCATACCTCTTCAACATAGTACTTGAAGTCCTAGCCAGAGCTATAAGACAACTAAAGGAGATCAAGGGGATACAAATCAGAAACGAAGAGGTCCAAGGGTCACTATTCACAGATGATATGATAGTATATATGAGCGACCGCAAAAATTTAGCCAGAGAACTCCTCCAGCTGATAAACACCTTCAGCAAAGTGGCAGGATACAAAATCAACTCAAAAAAATGAGAAGCCCTCCTGAATACAAAAGACAAAAGGGCTGAGAAAGAAATTAGGGAAACAACACCCTTCACAATAGCCACTAGGAACATAAAGTAGCTTGGGGTGACACTATCCAAGCAAGTGAAAGACCTGTTTGAGAAAAACTTCAAGTCTCTGAAGGAAGAAATTGAAGAAGATCTCAGAAGATGGAAAGATCTCTTGTGCTCATGGATTAGTACGATTAACTTTGTAAAAATGGCCATCCTGCCAAAAGCAATCTACAGATTCAATGCAATTCCCATCAAAATACTAGCTCAATTCTTTACAGACCTTGAAAAAAAGATTCTCAGCTTCATATGTAGAAACAAAAAACCCAGAATCTCCAAAACAATCCTGTACAACAACAGATAATCTGGAGGTATCTCCATTCCCGATCTTACGCTCTACTACAGAGCAATAGTAATAAAAACTTCATGGTATTGGCATAAAAATAGAAAGGAAGATCAATGGAACTGAATAGAAGACCCAGAAATAAACCCACACACCTATGAATACTCAATTTTTGACAAAGAAGCCAAAATCATTCAATGGAAAAAAGACAGCATCTTCAACAAATGGTGCTGGTCCAGCTGGATGTCTACATGCAGAAAAATGAAATTAGATCCATATTCATCACCCTGCACAAAACTAAAGTCCAAATGGATCAAAGACCTCAACATAAAACCAGATACTCTAAATCTGTTAGAAGAAAAAGTGGGGAACACCCTAGAACTCATTGGCACAGGAGACAATTTCCTGAACAGAACACCAACAGCACAGGCTCTAAGAGCAACAATCAATAAATGGGACCTCATGAAACTGAAAAGCTTCTGTAAAGAAAAGGACACAATCATCAAAACAAAACAACTGCCTACAGATTGGAAAATAATCTTCCCTAACCCTTTATCTGACGGAGGACTAATATCCAGTATATACAAAGAACTAAAGAAGCTGAAAACCAGCAAACCAAGTAATACAATTAAAAAATGGTGAACAGAGCTAAAGAGAGAATTCTCTGTAGAGGAATATGGAATGGCAGGGAAACACTTAAAGAATTGCTCAACCTCATTAGCCATCAGGAAAATGCAAATCAAAATGACCCTGAGATTTCACCTAACACCCATCAGAATGGCCAAGATCAAAAACTCAAGTGACAACACATGCTGGAGAGGTTGTGGAGAAATGGGAACACTCCTCCACTGCTGGTGGGAATGTGAACTGGTACAACCACTTTGGAAATCTATCTGGCGCTTTCTCAGACAATTAGGAATAGTGCTTCCTCAAGACCCAGCTATACCACTGCTAGGTGTATTCCCAAAGTTTGCTCAAGTACACAAAAGGAATACTTGCTCAACCATGTTTATAGCAGTTTTATTTGTAGTAGCTAGAACCTGGAAACAACCCAGATGTCCATCAACGGAGGAATGGATACAGAAATTGTGGTATTTTTACACAATGGAATACTACTCAGCAATCAAAAAGGAGGAAATCATGAAATTTGCAGGCAAATGATGGGATCTAGAAAAGATCATTGTGAGTGAAATATCCTAGAAGGAGAAAGACAGACACAGTATATACTCGCTTATATAGACCTATAAGATATGCTAAACATAATGA
>NW_026589204.1:0-6835 GCF_907164565.1 Psammomys obesus | reverse complement strand
CACTCTGCCCAAAGTTTGGGTATGAGTCTAGGCATCTCCTTCAATACTGTGATGGGGAGAGCCTTTCAGAGTTCCCCTGTGGAAGGCTTCTATCCTGTTCCTTGTCTATTCCAATGTCTATCCTCTTTGCCTTTCTGAGTGAGATTTCAGCCTCTTCCCTAGGTCCTCCTTGCTGTTTAGCTTCTTTAGTTCTATAGATTTCTGTATGTTTATTCTATATTATGTAGCTAATAACCACTTATAAATGAGTATATACCATATGTCTTTCTGCTTCTGGGTTACCTCACTCAGGATGATCTTTTCTAATTCCTACTATTTTCCAGTAAATTTAATGATTTCTTATTTTTAATTGCTGGGTAGTATTCTGTTTTGTAATTTTACCACAATTTCTGTGTTCATTATTTGATCTCCTTTAGTTTTCTTATTGCTTTAACTAGAATTTCAAGTACTACATTGCAGAGATATGGAGAGGGTGGGCAGCCTTGTCTTGTCCCCAAATTTAGTGGTATTGCTTTGAATCGATTCTATATTGGCTGTTGGCTTTTTGTATATTACGTTTATTATGTTCGGTTTGGGCTTTCTATCCCTGATCTCTCCAAGACTTTTTATGATGAATTGGTGCTAGGTTTTATTGAAGGCTTTTTCTGCATCTAATGAGATGACCATGTGATTTTTTTTCTTTCAGTTCTTTTTTTAAATTTTTTTATTAATTACATTTTATTCATTTTGTATCCCCCCATAAGCCCCTCCCTCTTCCCCTCCCAATCCCACCCTCCCTCCCCTTTCTGCATGCATGCCACTCCCCAAGTCCACTGATAGGGGAGGTTCTCCTCTTCTTTCTGATCTTAGTCTATCAGTTCTCATCAAAAGTGGCTGCATTGTCCTCTACTGTGGCCTGATAAGGCTGCTCACCACTCAGGGGGAAGTGATCAATGAGCAGTCCAATCAGATTATGTCAGAGGCAGTCCCTCTTCCCATTATTATGTAACCCACTTGGACACTGAACAGCCATGGGCTACACCTGTGCAGGGGTTCCAGGTCATCTCCACGAATAGTCCTTGGTTGGAGTATGGGTCTCTGGGAAGTTCCCTTTGTTCAAATTATCTTGTTCTGTTGCTCTCCTTGTGGAGTTCCAGTGCCCTCCAGCTCTTACTATTTCCCACTTCTTACATAAAATTCCATTCACTCTGCCCATCAGTTGGCCATCAGGCTCAGCATCTGCTTTGACAGTCTATACTGCAGAAGCTTTCAGAGGCCCTCTCTGGCAGGTTTCAAGGTTGTTTCCTGTTTTCTTCTGGCTTTCAGAGGCCATTTGTAGCAGGTTCCAAGGTTGTTTCCTATTTTCTTTTTCTTCTGATGTCCATCCTCTTTGCCTTTCAGGATGGGGATTGAACATTTTCGTTAGGGTCCTCTCTTTTGCTTAGTTTGTTTAGAAGTACAGATTTTAGCGGGTTTATTCTATATTGTTTGTTTAAATGAGTGAGTATATACCATGCGTGTCTTTTTACTTCTGGGACAACTCACTCAGGATGATCCTTTCCAGGTCCCACCATTTACCTGCAAATTTCATGATTTCCTTATTTTTCATTGCTGAGTAATACTCCATTGTATAGATGTACCACAGTTTCTGCATCCATTCTTCAGTTGAGGGGCATCTGGGTTGTTTCCAGCTCTGGCTATTACAAATAAAGCTGCTACAAACATGGTTGAGCAAATGTCCTTTTTGTGTACTTGTGCCTCTTTTGGGTATATGCCTAGGAGTGGTATGGCTGGATCTTGAGGAAGCGCTATTCCTAGTTGTCTGAGAAAGCGCCAGATTGATTTCCAGAGTGGTTGTACCAGTTTACATTCCCACCAGCAGTGGAGAAGGGTTTCCCTTTCTCCACAACCTCTCCAGCATGTGTTGTCCCTTGAGTTTTTCATCTTGGCCATTCTGATGGGTGTAAGGTGAAATCTCAGGGTTGTTTTGATTTGCATTTCCCTAATGGCTAATGAGGTTGAGCATTTCTTTAAGTGCTTCTCTGCCATTGGATATTCCTCTACAGAGAATTCTCTCTTTAGCTCTGTTCCCCATTTTTTAAGTGGATTACTTGGTTTATTGCTTTTCAGCTTGTTTAGTTCTTTATATATATTGGATATGAGTCCTCTGTCAGATAAAGGGTTGGTGATGATTCTTTCCCAATCTGTAGGCAGTCGCTTTGTTTTGATGATGGTGTCCTTTGCTTTACAGAAGCTTTTCAATTTCATGAGGTCCCATTTATTAATTGTTGCTCTTAGAGCCTGTGCTGTTGGTGTTCTGTTCAGGAAGTTTTCTCCTGTACCAATACCCTCAAAAAGTAGGGTATTCCCCACTTTTTTTTTCTAGCTGATTTAATCTGTCTGATTTTATGTTGAGGTCTTTGATCCACTTGGACTTCAGTTTTGTGCAGGGTGATAAGTATGGATCTATTTTCATTTTTCTACATGTAGACATCCAGTTGGACCAGCACCATTTGTTGAAGATGCTATCTTTTTTCCATTGTATGGTTTTGGCATCTTTGTCAAAAATCAGGTGTCCGTAAGTGTGTGGGTTTATTTCTGCGTCTTCTGTTCGATTCCATTGATCCACCATTCTGTTTCTATGCCAGTACCATGCAGTTTTTATAACTGTTGCTCTATAGTACAGCTTGAGATCAGGGATGGAGATACCTCCAGAAGATCTTTTATTGTAGAGGATTGTTTTAGCAATTCTCAGCTTCTTGTTATTCCATACGAAGTTGAGAATTTTTCTTTCCAGGTCTGTAAAGAATTGTGTTGGCAATTTGATGGGAATTGCATTCAATCTGTAGATTGCTTTTGGTAAGATGGCCATTTTTACTATGTTAATCCTGCCAAGCCATGAGCATGGGAGATCTTTCCATCTTCTCATATCTTCCTCTAATTCTTTTTTCAGAAACTTGAAATTTTTTTCATACAAGTCTTTGACTTGCTTGGTTAGGGTTACACCAAGGTACTTTATGTCATTTGTGGCTATTGTGAATGGTGTTGTTTCTCTAATTTCTTTCTCAGCCCTTTTGTCTTTTGTATACAGGAGTGCTACTGATTTTTTTGAGTTAATTTTGTATCCGGCAACTTTGCTGAAGGTGTTTATCAGCTGTAGGAGTTCCCTGGTAGAGTTTTTGAGGTCACTCATATATACTATCATATCATCTGCAAATAGTGATAATTTGACTTCTTCCTTTCCCATCTGTATCCCCTTGATCTCCTTCAACTGTCTTATTGCTCTAGCAAGGACTTCCAGCACTATGTTGAAGAGATATGGAGAGAGTGAGCAGCCTTGTCTTGTCCCTGATTTCAGTGGGATTGCTTTAAGTTTCTCTCCGTTCAGTTTGATGTTAGCTATGTGAAATACAATGATAGATTAAGTATGCTGAACCATCCCTGCATGTCTGGGATGAAGCCTACTTGATCACAGTGGATGATGTATTTGATGTATTCTTGAATTTGGTTTGCCAGAGTCTTCTTCATTATTTTGTTGCATCAATGTCCTTAAGAAACATTGGTCTGAAATTTTGTTTAATTGTTGGGTGCTTGTGTGGTTTAGGTATCAGTGTGACTGTGGCTTCACAGAATGAGTGTGGCAGTGTTCATTCAGTTTTTATTTTGTGGAATAATTTCAGAAGTTTTGATATAAGCTGAGCTCATCTTATAAGGTCTAGTAGAATTCCACCATAAAACTATGTGGATTTGGGTTTTTTTTAAAAGACTTGCTGAGTCTTTTAATTTTCGGAGGTGACTCCTTGAAATTTTGGGTGATATCCTTCTATCCTGATCTTAATATGAAGTGGGTAAGTGAACTCTATCAGGAAAATTGTCTATTTCCCTTAGATTTTCCAGTTTTGTGGAATATATAGTCTTTTTAAATGAGACCTAAGGATTCTTTGGATTTCTCAGGGTCTATTGTTATGTCCCCCTTTTCCTTTCTGATTTTGGTTATTTAGGTATTGTCTCTCTGTCTTTTTGTTATGGCTAGAAGTGTATTTATCTTGTTGATTTTCTCAAAAAGAAAAACAAACAGCTCTTATTTACAATGATTCTTTGTATTGTTGCCTTTGTTTCTAGATCATTGATTTTAGCATTGAAAAGTAGATGCAGATTCCCTGACCCCAGCATAAAATCACAAAATGAATATGTCATTGCATTTTCTAAAAATTTCTCTTTAATTCTTAATATTTTTGGCATCCTTCCACCCGTGGGACACATTGTTTACTCCCCTGCAGGTTGGACAGTGGGGCTCTACAGCTATCTGTCTTGATTGCAAGAGGAAGAGGGAAAGTTCTCTGTGCTGGAAGACAGAAGGTAAGCTAGGGGAGGAAAGGCAGAAATGATACTGAAATATAAATCTCTGAAGATATGGAAAATGTCTGAAATGGAAGCCTGGGACAGGAATCACTGTACTTTTTCCTTTCAGTACACTGTAACCCTAAGGGAGGTGGTCATGTCACTCAAGACTCACTGTCCAATCAGAAACCTCCTTCCCTCCAGTCACAGGAAGTAGCAGGTTCTCCCCAGCACCATGCTGCAGAAGAGGTTAAGGATTGGTGTGATGTGGTCTGAGTAAACCTGGCTGTGTACTGTGAGGGGATTTTAGGCCAGTTCCAAAGTTGCAGTTTGGTGAGTGTGTGGCTGATTCTCCCAACCTAATTGAGGAGGTGCCTAAAGAGCAGGACCTGCATGGGGGGTCCTTCCTGAGGCTGTGTGGGAAGGTACAGCCAGAAGCAGCCATAGAGAGAGCCCTTGTCATAACCGTGACTACAGCAGGGGCATCTGAATTATCTTCACTATATTGGGCTCAGGGTGGAATCCCAGAAAACTCAATTCGAGAAAAAATTGTTAAAATGAAAGCTTTATTTTCTGAGCTCAGGGAGGCAGCCAGTTCAGGATATGCACGGTCCCCTAAGGTAAGCTTTACTGTATTTTAAAGGGTTAAATCCACAAGGCAAGGAACCCTTGGTGAGTGTCAGGGTCATCCAATCAAATTTTAACATTGCTGGTTAAGCAAGGGAGTTTTTGTTGGAGGCTAGACATAACCCAGCACATTTGGCATTAAGGCCTTTAACAAATTTCCAAGATATTTTGTCTGGAATACAGCCTTTTTAATTTATCTCCCTATACATTTGGTCTACAGCTCAAGGCGTTAAGGAAACAAAGATGTGGGTCTTCTTTCCTTTAGGAAGTGAGGGCTTTGCAGTAGTTGATGCATTTTTTTTTTTTTACAATTTAGTCACCTCCTTAAAAATAACAGCAAATTTATCCAGTTAATAGTAAAATGTTTCAAGGGGTTGTATGAGAGATAGCTTTGCAAGCTTGGGAATATGAAGTTAATTTAAACTTGCTAGCAAAATGGGGAGGAAAAATCTAAGAGTTGCTTGGAAAAAGCTGGGTTCTGGAGGCTACCGCCTTACACACTATGAGGCTGCATATTCACAACGCATTTGCAGTGAAGAAACTAAGGATGGCAGGGGTGGCTCCATTTTGTTTTTCAGACTCTATCTTAAGTTCACTTGACTCCACCTTTGGGTTCAGAGAAGGGCCACACAGCCCTCCACCCTGCAGGTTGTCATGGATAACATAGAATATTTAAATAGATAACTATAATCAGGCCTCCAACCAACAGGTTGTCATAAATGCCACAGAATGTGTTAGTGGGTCTTCCACTCCACCCAGCAGGCTATCATACAGATATCGTAGCTATCTGTTCGTTTGGCCAGGTGGCTTGGAACAATTAATCAAAAAGTCATTTAGATTGCTGAACCCCCTACTCTAAGGCTTGGAATCCCCCACTTGCCATTTTTCCCTTTAAAAACTCTGCCTCCCTGAGATTCAGAGCCTCACTTTCTAACATGCTATATCAGGGAATATTGGCGGTCTGAGATTAAGCTTGAATAAAGATCCTCATGTGATTTTCAAAGGACTTGGCTCCTAGTGGTCTTTTGAAGTCTCTCAAATGGCTCACAACATGCCTATTTTGTCTTCATAGAAAACTGGGTGTTCTCTCACCCTTTACAGATAGGGGCACATCCGTCCATTCTGAGGTCCAGAGATCACAAGAAACTGCTCTACCACCCCTTACATATAGGGGTGGATCTTTGTTCACTCCGATGGGTAACAGTCTAGAAAATAAGGAGTCTGAGATAATCTGGAAAGTTTGGGTAAAGTCTGCCTCTATAGCAAGAGGTAAGTGAGGTTTGCCCCCACAGCTAATGAAGTCATTAACAAATTCCACTCCCAGCCTTTTGGATTGAATGCAGGTATTTTATTTTCTGCATTGAGAAGAGACCTCTGCATGTTTAACATTCCTGGTTTCCCTAGTGATCTGTGGGTATAAGGACCTTTGTGGCTCACCATCCTGTTACTCACTAAAGAGTGGAACTTTCCTGAAAGTAAGATAATTAGTATCAGGCAAGGATGAGCTCCCTAATTGCTTATCCAATGCAATGTTGTCAGTCCTGAAACCATATATGCACAATCAAAAGAAAGGGACTCAGCAGGTTTTATTCAAATATTTGAGCACATTTATTCACCCATACTTAGCATGGAAGAAATTGCCTGGGAAGAATAAGGAATAATAATAAGAAGAAGAAGGATGAGGAGGCGAGATAATAAGAAGAGGACAAGAAATGGGGAAAGCAATGTAATACACCTTAATTAAAATGTATAAAAATACATTTTAAATTGGAACATGCCTAGGGAGATGGTTTAGCAGTTAAGAACAATGGATAGTGGTACAGAAGATACAGTTTCCATCACCAGAAACCACATGGTAGCTAACCTTTTTCTCTAATTCCAGTCCATG
>NW_026589203.1:0-5502 GCF_907164565.1 Psammomys obesus | reverse complement strand
TTTGGGATATAGCCTTCATTCAGGTCTCCTTTTTCATGGCTACAGTATAGCTCTTCCAATAGTTAGGAAAAGGAATCCTGGGTCCCAAGGGTGGATAGGGAAACTGGAAAATTCTATTAAGACATCTTTTAGGCATATATGACTCTAGGTCATGTGTGGTTCCTATAGATTCCCTGGGTCTGCCAGGTGTAGTTTTAAAGTGTCTGTGGTTATATGAAGAGTTTAGTGACATCCAGAGGAATACAGATTGAGAAAAAGTATAAATGAAAATGTTCTAACTTTACTCTCCAACTTGAATTCGACAGATATGAAAGTAAGACTAGTGTTAACATAGCCTGCTCTCCTAGCTTCTGATGAGAACATGGTGCTCAGTGCTGCACTGTTGCACCTTAAAAGTCAGGAAATGAGCCCATCTTTCACAGTCAGTCCCATCTGTTTACTAAAGAACTTATTTCTCTTCAATCGTCATCTCTAAATACTTGTAAAAATATACTTTGCTGTATCTTATGTTCTTCTTGGACTATGATATCTGTATGAGTAATAAAGCAATTACATTTTCAAAATCACTCTCTTCCTACTTTGTAACAATGATTTTTGTCAGAAAATCTCTAGAACAAAAAGACTTAATAGATGCCCATTCCTTTTACCAGGACATTCCCTCAAATCCATGAGTTTAAGTCTCATGGATATTCTGCATCAAAGAATCTTTTTGAAGAATTTGTCAATGAACTCCATATTATACACAGTTCGTGCTCTAAGGGAGTATCAGCTTTGAGTTGATTGAGACATGGGTTTGAGCTGTTATGCAGAATTGCACTGAACTGTGTTTTACTGGGAAGCAAGTTTCCCTGTGCCTTTTCATTGCATATAGTCTTATAATGGATTGGTTCTATCTCTTATGTAGTCATTGCAAATTGTTAATCTGACACAGAAAAGAAGTCATGACAAGCTACAGTATGAACTGCTAACATATTTATTGTAGTTCTTTTCAAATTGCTGTCATTTGAGCTTCTGTTCACTCAAAACTCAACCAGCCTTTCTTAGTGAAGTCAATTTATTTTAGAGGTCCTGCTGTTCTTACCATATCATAATACACAGTACATGTATTGACCTAAACTCCTAGGGGCTAGGGAATAGATCCCTGGTCAGAATAACTTTCATCAGTATAGTATGTTAAAATACCAACTGTGATAGCTTTAAATTAGTGTATGTTTTACAGAACTGAGTAGTATTTCTCACATACACACTAATTTTTTTTTCAAAATCAGGGTAAGCAGTGGATGAACACACTGCTCAAAATGCAGGAATGGAAGACACCTCTACTCAGGATAAAAGTGTAGTGTAGAACTATGGAAGTTCAAATCTCAGAATGTAAACAGGGGACTTGATTTTTGCACTGAAATGAAGTAAATGATTTATAAGTGAAGAAAGCAGCAGGACTCTGGCTTTTCCAGAGTGAGAAATGAGCTGATTGGTTGGGTGCAGACACACTCTAAGATCAACAATCAAAATATAGAACTAAACAGATAATTTTCAACAGGGAAATCTTGACTGGCTTAAAAGCACTTAAAGAAATGCTCACCTTCTTTCATCATCAGAGAAATGTAAATAAAAACGACTCTGAGATTCCATCTCATACAAGTCTGAATGGCTAAGATCAAAATCTCAAGTTACAGCACATTCTGGTGAGGCTGAGGACAAAGGGACACATGCCTTCCTTGCTGGTGTGAGGGTAACCTTTTACAAGCACTTTGGAAATCAATCTGGCACTTTCTCAGAAAATTGGGAATAGCCTTACCTCAAGATCCAGCTATACCACTACTGGATGTATACCAAAAAGAGGCTCAACAAGGACACCTAATCAACTACATTCACAGCAGTTTTATTTGTAGTAGTCAGAATATGGAAACAACCTAGATGTCCCACAACTGAAAAATTGATAAAGAAACTGTGGCACATTTACAAAACGGAACACTACTCAGCCATTAAAAAAAAAAACAATAATGAAATTTGCAGGCAAATGGATGAACTAGAAAATATCATCCTGATTGAGGTAATGCAGACCCAGAATGACACACATGGTATGTACTCACTTATATGTGGATTTTAGTCACTTCATACAGGATAAGCATAATACAGACTAAAAGGAGCTAAGTAACATGGAGGATCCAAGGGAGAATGCATCAATGTCACCCAGAAGAAGAGGAATAATAGAAGTAGTGGTTGAAGAGAGGGAACAAGGCTGGAGAGGGGATGTAGAAAGTTAAGAGAATGGAGACCAGAATTGGGGGTGAGAGGATGGAATACATTTAGTGAAAAGAGAAACTGAGGGAGGGGTATATCTGTGACAAGCTGGAGACCTACCTCAGGGTAGGCTCCTAGTAGAGGGAGAGAAACACCAACACATCTTCAAGCCCAAATTGACCCTGCATACAAGATGTGTACGAAAAAAAACATAGAACAGTTAGAGCCCAGATTGAAGGAATAAACAACCAATGCCTGACTCAACTAATACCCACATGTGGGAGTATGGCAACCTCTATCACTATAAATAACACTCCACTAAGGTTCCAGAAAGGAGCCTTTCTGAGATATTTTCTGGGAGTCTCTACCCAGCAGCACCTCAAAATAGATGTTGAAACTCACAGCCAAATTTTGTATGGTGTGTAGGGAGTCTTGTGGAAAGTGGCAGGAAAAAGAGAAGGAACTGGATGTGATAGGAGCTCCACAGGAACACCAACAGGCCAACCAACCAGGTCACAGAGATGCTTGCTGAGACTGAAGCATCAACAAGGACCAGGTATGGATTGGACCTAAGCCTCTAATAAGATGTAGTTGATGGGCAGCTTAGGAATTATGTGAGTGTTCTAGTAAGGGAAGTTGGGTCTGAATTGAACACTTACTCACTTGCTAGCTTTTTTTATCCACCACTTCCCCATGGTGGGACTGCCTTGCTAGACCACTGGTGAAGGGGACATGCTATTTCTCGATGCAGCTTGATGATCTGGAATGTATGGGAAAGGGAGTTTTCCTTTTCTGAGGAACAGGCGAGGGTAGACGTATGAGAGAGAGACAGAGGGAAGGGTAAGAATGGGAGTGGAGGAGGGATAGGGCTACAACCATAATGTAAAGTGAATTAAAAATAAATTTAAAATCAAAAATAATATAGGAACAATAGGAAAAATGGTAAGTTATTGAATCTCAAAGATATTTGGATATTGACACTAAAAATAAACTTGTAATTGCTTACATTGGTATAGATCATTTATATGTTGTTACAAAATTAAGGATATGTTTTGGTACAGCATACTATGTGTCAACTCTTTTTAAAGTATTGTATCTATATAATTCTTTAAAGTGAAATGTGAAATTCTAGTCTGGTTGAAAGCTACTATCCTAAACTGTTTCGGATATCTAAGAAATGCAAACTAATAATGAATCAAATTTGCTGTTTTGATAGGTACTAGTTTAGTTACATACAGATGTTTTCTCTAACCTAATCAGTCAGTTCATAGCTAGAAACAAGTAATTCAATTATACTAGAGATAAAAAGATGGTCTTCAGAAACCTCCATGATCTATAGAATATGGAATTTAAATATATTTTATTAACTTGAATTTTATTAATTTGAAGATTTTGGTATTGAGACATGTCAGCTCTAGGCAGCATGCATTTCAACTTCAAAGAAGATGATGGGAATCAAAAATTCTCCTTTAGGAGATGGGTCCATATGTGGCAAGCTAGCAACTGGAAAGGAATGCCCTTACTTCTACTGCAAACTGAATGCTGGACAAACTGGATGAAGGAATGCCAACTACAGAATTTGCAAGGACAGGGTAGGCAAGTGCTTCTAATACCTACTTCATAGTAAATTCTGTCAGATATTCTGAGTCAGAAGCATAAAGATGATGCTCAATGTTTTAGCAATACCTTGGTTGACTGTCCAGGCAGACAGACATCTCTATAGCTTTGGACTGCACTTCTTATTTATTTAGAAAATATTAATCCTTCTCAAGTATCTTGGGTTGAATGCTAAATAGTTATAACCTTACAATCAAAATTAGGTTCTTAAGGAAATAAGAAATTGTTTTCAGAGTGTAAAGATTTTATTAGTATTTCAAATGTTGATACAACATGATTTAGGTATAGAACTTTGTACTCCCCAAGGTAGAATACAGAATAGAATACTTTCTTCAAGGTTGCTAATTACATATGTACTAAACACTGTGGTGTAATATTTACCTGATAGTATATGATATAGTTATTATATATATTATATACAGTTATATATATATATATTATATACTATAGTATATAGTATACATAGATAGTATTAGAGAAAGAAGTCTTTCATTTAACCAAAAAGGGGAAACGTTGCAGGATATTTGATGCCATTGTGAAACCCATACTTTTTGGACAAAATACTTCAATTAGATTTTTTGCTGCCTTCAAAAAAAGTTTAATATATCAATGATAGTGATTTAATTATTTTTATTGTTTTTTTTATTTTACAACTCAAACACCACCTCCTCATTCCTCCTTCCAAATACTCCCATACACTCCTTATTGTTGTTTTGCAAAATTTTGGTGTCATTTTTTTCATTGTTATTACACACACACACACACACACACACACACACACTATTTGATCATAGCCATAGAAACACTAACAAAGACAGACACTAAAGAAAATATCTCAGACTGGAAAGTGCATGCTCAAAAACCACCCCAAGCTCAATTTCCAGCACACACAATTCCTAAATGAAACCTCAGAGGCAGGACTAAGGCCAGAAATTTATTCACTGATCCCCCACAATAAGTCCTTCTCCCCATCAAACCACTTAACTTAAACCCTCTAGCCCACGGTGCTACAGCACAGAATCTCCATTTCCCCTATGAAAAGACTAGCCTCTCAATCTTCTAACAGAAGGAAAAAATCCTGCTTCTGGAAATGTCTGTCTTCTCTCTTTTAATTTCATGTCAACTGCATCAATGCTGATCTAACAGACACTACAACATTCACTGAGGAAAGCAGAGATACATAGTTTAAAAGTCTTCATTCAAATAAACATATTGGGTTGACTTCTAGATGTATAAAATCTAACAACTTTAAATCAAGATGCAGATAACAACCAAAATACAAACTGGTAATTTAAATCTCTCAATTAAAAGACAAAAACAAAAGGAAGCAAGCCTACATCTTGGATGAATTCTACAAGAGTCTCAAAGAACTCACTGCAATACTCCTCAAAGTAAGGAAAAAGGAAGAAGGAAAAAAGAAGAAATATTTCTATATTTTGGATTACACTCCAGTATTATCTTGAAAACCAAAAAATCAGCTTTTGAATATTAATAATGCAACCTAATATTGTGTTAACTAATTAACAGCCCATGTCGTAAATAACTTCTATATAGGTACTGAGTTATGTGTACAAGAGACATACTAACTTACCTAATATATTATGACTGGAAGCCATGATTGCACACTATATCAAGATCTAT
>NW_026589202.1:0-10619 GCF_907164565.1 Psammomys obesus | reverse complement strand
GTTCCTGTTTCCTCACCCATTCTGTTAGTCTGTGTCTTTTTATTGGATAGTTGAGTCCATTGATGTTGATAGATAATAATGACCATTGAATGTTTTTTCCTATCATTGTGGAGTTGGCGATGTTACTGTGAATCATTGCTTGCTTGCTTTTGATTTTTTTTTTTTAGAAATTATCTTTAACCTATGTTTTCTTGGGTGTAATTTTTTTATTGGATTGGAATTTTCCTTCTAGTATCTTCTGTAGGGCTGGGTTGCTGTTCAAATATTGCTTAAATTTAGTTTTGTCATGGAATATTTTATTTTCTCCATCTATGTTGATTGAAAGCTTTGCTGGGTAAAGTAATTTAGGTTGGCATCTGTGGTCCCTTAGGGACTCCATGATATCTCCCAGGCCCTTCTGGCTTTCATAGTTTCTGATGAGAAGTCTGGTGTGATTCTGATAGGTTTGCCTTTATATGTTACTTGGCATTTTTCCCTTGCTGCTTTTAGTATATTTTCTTTGTTCTGTAGATTAAGTGTTTTGACTATGATGTGGCGTGAGGAATTTCTTCTCTGGTCTAGTCTATTTGGTGTTCTGTAGGCCTCTTGTATGTTTGTGGACATCTCTTTCTTTAGGTTAGGAAAATTTTCTTCTATGATTTTCTTGAAAATATTTTCTGGACCTCGTAGCCTGGACTCCTCTTCTTCAATTCCTATTATTCTTAGATTTTGCCTTTTCATGGCGTCCTTGATTTCTTGGATGGTGTGTGTTTGGGATTTTTCTGATTTTATTTTTGCTTTGAGAGAAGTATCAATTTCTGTGAGTGTATCTTCAGCACCCGAGATTCTCTCTTCCATCTCTTGTATTCTATTTGTGATGCTTACCTTTGTGATTCCTTCTCTTTTCTCTAAGTTCTTCAGTCCCAGGGTTTTCTCGGTTTGTGTTTTTTTTTTTTTTTTTTTTTTTTTATTGATTCTAATTCTGTTTTCATGTCTTGCAACATTTTCTTTATCTGTTTGAGTGTGGATTCCTGTGTCTCCAAGATGGTCTCTATTTTTTTATTTGTTTCCTCTCTTAGTGCCTCTGCTTCTGCCTCCAATTGTTTGGCTGTAATTGCATGTGTTCCTTTAAGAGCGTCTTCGTTCACTTCGTTTTTCTTTGTTTCTATTTGGGAGGTCAAATCTTTAAGGGATTTTTTTTATCCTCTTTAACTGTTTGAATCTCTATGACTATTTCTCTGAGAGATTTGTTGGTTGCCTCTTTATGTGCCTCAATTAACTGGATAATCATAGCTTTAAAATCATTTTCTTGTGTTTCTGCTGAGTTGGAGTTTCCAATAATTTTGGAGGTTGCCGGTGAAGCCATGATATCTTGATTTGCGTTGGTTGTGTTCTTTCGCCGACCTCTGGCCATTTGGTTATCCATAGTGTTCACTGTCTGTTCCTGGATTCTGCAGGTCAGACTGGTTTTTCTCTGGTATCTGGAGAATTCTTCAAGAAAATGGGTGAGGTCTAGTGGTTTCAGTGTGTGCGTTGGTTATTCAGCTATACCTGTAGAAGGAAAGTTTGCAGGCACAGAAGGACAAATGCGGGGTAGCAGCGTGTGTTTGAGCGTGTGCTTGTGGGTGTGTCCTAAGGGACGGGTGTTGGTGAATGAAGAGGCCTTCAGTGTGTGAGAGGGGTGCCCTGCAGGCACTGAAGTTGTTGCAGGCACTAAGGGATCGCGGGGGCTAAGGGATCACAAGCGCTGTTGAATAATGCGTGCGAGTATTGATTTTACAAGTCTGCTGGTCTTTGGTGTCTATTCAGCTGGTTTTCTGCCACTGAGGGGTTGGATGGCCCATACAATCACTGGCTGGGCAGCCCTGTGTATTCTGTGCTGCCACTTGCAGACTTTGGGCCTGGAAAGGGTTGTACTGTGGATCTGAGTCTCTGTGGTTAGCACTGTATTGGGCTTACACTCTGGCGGGGTGGAGTTTCGGTGGTGCGTGCACTCCTGCAGAGCCGGGTGGTGGTGGTAGTGGGGGGGGGGTGTTCTGTGGGTCAAGAGTTCGGCGAGAGGGCCCTAGGTGGCCTGTGTTCTCCTCTCAGTGGTGGTGTTCAGCGGGTCGTTACTACTCTCCGCTGTGGCTGCGGGGTCTGGAGCCCTGCCTCCCTGCCTCCAACTGTCTTGGGTCCCAGACACTGAGCTTTGCAGCTTTGGTATCAGGGAAGAATTGTATTGTGGATCTCTGTGGTTAGAGCTCAGTGGTTGGAGCTCTGTGATTGGGACTGCGCTCCTCCGGTGAGGAGGTTTCTGGGGTTATTGTACTCTGGCCACTTGGGATGTGAGCTCCATTGCACTTCCTGCTGTGGTCTAGCTAGGGATCGAGTCAGTGGGATGTGGAGGGGACGTTCCGTGGGTCTGGAGGGCCCTGAGCATCCTCAGCAGGGCCGGGTGGGCCGTGTGTCCAAGGAGGGGACGGGTGTTCAATGGGTGTTTACAGCAGACCGCAGCTGTAAGGGGCCTCGGAGCATTGTCTCTGCTGCCTTGATCTCCCGGATGTGAGCTTTGTGCTCAGCTGCCTGGTGCTGTGTGCGGGTTTCCCAAGGGAGGCCCGGATAAGGGAAGTGCCCTATTTCCTTTCTGGAGAAATCCGCACCCGATCTAAATCTACTAGCACTCCACACTTCTGTGGTGGCCCCTCTCTTTTAGAAAACCCAAAAGTCTAAATTCTATCTTCAATTGACTCTCCACTCACCAATTCCGGAGGTTCATGTCTTCTGCCTCTCCAAAACGGTGCGCTCTGCTCGCCGCCATCTTGGAGTCCCCTTATTCTTAGATTTTGTCTTTTCATTTCGTCCTTGATATCTTGAATGTTTTTTGTTTGGGACTTTTCTGATTTTACTTTTTCTTTGAGAGAACTATCGATTTCTGCCATTGTATCTTCAGCACCAGAGATTTTTTTCTTCCATTGCTTGTGTTCTATGTGGCTCTAATAACTGGATATGTTTAGCCTTAAATCATTTTCCTGTGTTTCCAAGAATTGAACTATCCATTGATTTTGGGGCTTGCTGGTGGAGTTATAATGTCCTGATTTTTGTTGGGTATGTTCTTAAGCCGACCTCTGGGCATCTGTTTATCTATAACCTTCAGTGCTTTTTCCTGGAGTCTGTACTTCAAAATGGATCCATCTTTCTCTGGTGTCTGTAGTATTCCTCAGGAAGATGAGAAAGGTCCAAAGGTCCACTGGTTTGAGAGTGTGTACCTGTACATAAGGAAAATAAAACCACTGGCACAGAATCGCAGTTCCGGGGGAGGAAGTGTGTGTGTGTGTGTGTGTGTGTGTGTGTGTGTGTGTGTGTGTCTTGAAGGAGAGAATGCTAGAGAATGTAAATACTTGGAATGTGGGGGAGTGGGGTGCAGGCACCGTAAGGGGTGCAGATGCTATTTCTGTTCGAGTACACAGTTTGTGGACACAATGCACCTGTCCCGATTTCCTGAATGCCTCAGTGGTCTACAGTCCTGTCGTATTATTGTTCTGGTATTCAGATCTGTCTGGGCTCCAGGAGTTGATTGTCCATACTTCACTGGTAGGTCCGCAGAGCAGTGACTTTAATGTTCATAATGCTGTCCCAAGAATCCCTATGTTGCTACAGAAAGTGGGGTTTGGTGTTGAGGTTCACTGGGAGTCCAGCCACCGCAGCAGAACTACAAGGCCTCTGGCAGGGATGCCTTCTGGTAGGCCCTGGGGAACCAAGGGCGTGGTTGGTCTGGTGAAGCCACTGACATTGCACTCTGCTAGGAGCTGTGGGCAGTGTAGCTTGAACACTGCACTCTATGGTGGCCGCTGTGGGCAACCTCTGAAGCCTTCGCCTCAGCCAAGGAGGGAGAAGGGAAGCCTACAGTGGGGAAATGCTGGGGGATTGAGTATTCTCTGTCTCAAATCTCAAGCAGGTGTTCTGTGCTAGGAGCAGCCAGCACTGTGCTCTGTGCTAGGAGCTGCATACACTATAGGTTGCCTGCACTGCTTCAGCCTTGGCTTCAGCCTGTCAAAGGGGAAGTGCCTGGGAATTGCTTCCACCTGTTAAAGGGGAAGTGACTGGGAACTGAGTCCCCAGGAGAAGTCCGTGGTTGCCCTGTATTCTATTGGTCTCAGGTCAGGGTTTGTCCTCTTTCTCCCCTGAAGCCTCCATGTTGTTGTTCTGTTCAGCTGCCCCTCTACTTACCAATTTTGGAGTTTCAGATCCTCTGCTCCTCAGATATGGTGCACCCTGGTTGCCGCCATCTTAAATTCCCCCCATTCTTCACTCTTACAAATATATTTAATTACCATTTTCAGGGTACACAAAACTGCATTAAGCAAGAGTCCACCAGGCCTCCCACATGATAACAATGTAGCTGTGCAAAAAGGCTAATGAAAGGAAAATGTCAGCCAACTCAAAGGTTCCAACCAGTATGAAATCCTAGCAGACAACATAAGATGGGGTTGAAGATACAGCCTCAAAGAGAGTGATATGGTAGGAGATAGGAGAGATTGGTGAGATCTGAGTCAGGAAAATAAATCACTTTTGTTATTGCTGACTAAAAGAGAATCTCACACTGCAGCCAAGACTGGCTTTAAAGATATGATTTGCTAGCAACCCTGTCTCAACCTCCACTGCACTGGGATTATAGGTATGAACCACTATTCCTTGCATGAGTTTTCTAAGAGCTATCAGTTAACTCTTTGCAATGTTGCAAGCCTGATGACATAGATGAACAGTCTCATTCATTCCCCCACCATATTCTTTTGAAGCAAATCTTAATATTAGCCTCAGTTTTACAGAAAAGAATCAGAGTGTTGAAAACTCTGCTAGCCAGGAATCCTCTTGACACCTGCTTTAACCTCAGCATTCAATGAATTTGGGTGGGGGAGAATGGATCACTGTGAGCTCAAAAGCAGTCAGGAGGACTACCACACAGGGAGATCCTCTCTCTCAAAAAGAAAGAAACAAAAAAGAAAGAGAAAGACAGAAATTCTGTTTGATATATATCACATAAACTTATATGTAGCATATGTAGCAAGGCTAGAAATTAAAGACAAATCTTTCTAACTGTATTGCCCATACTTTTAAGTAGTTCCCTGCTTTGAAAATAGTTCTAAACCATAGGTCCAGAGAGATGAGCTAATAAGAAGCCTTGTGTGGGAAAGAGGGAAAGGAAGGCATTTCCTGCACCCAAATAACACCTTCTTTACCAATACCTAGTTAATGAATATCGGATACTAAAAATCTCCATGTGCTCTGTTTTTACTCTGACTATACAGACTCCATAAATTTCCCAGTATGATGGAAATACAGGAATCTGTTTAGTTTTACTAAAGTTAAAAAACTTTCTAACAACATAAAAAAGACAAGAAAATCTTTTTTTTTCTTTTTTAGTTCAACCTACTATTCTGTTTCTATGGAAGCAGGTAAAGGCAAACTGTAGGAATTACAGCTTAGGCAAGCTTCACCTTTACCCCTTGAGCTGCTAAGCTTCTTTTCCCTTTCAAATAGAGAAATGCTGCTTAAACAAGCCTTTAAGACTGGGGGAATGGTGGGTTGTTTGAAAGAAGGGATTTAACAATAATAGAATTGTAACAGCAGCTTCAGTTCAACAAAGTTCCTGGCCCTGTGAATTATTTAGTTAACTCAGGTACAAATTTCTTTGGTGCATTAATATTAGCCTACTTAATCTACAGCAACCAGCTACTATGAGGTGTGATTATTTGGAAGAAATTCAGAGGCTAATGTGCCTGAACTGAGTCATCCGCAACCTCCCTGTGGAAAAAAAAAAGTCCAGTTTCAATTAAACAGGACCCAATGGAGTGGAATCCTCAACTAATTGCCTCCAGTTTTTCCATATAGTGCCCAATGATAAGAAAAATTTCTGAAAACCTATCAAGGAAATTTAGTAGAGTGCATATATGCAGTAAAATTGCAGCATGAGTTTTGAAACATAATATTCACTATTCTTCCAATTTCTTAATTGCAAAATACTTATTAGGAGAACTAATTAAGATAACAGACACGGGGTTTTCACACAGTACCTGGAACTAACTAATTTTAATGGATATTAATGATCTTTTACTTTATATTGTTTTCCAAAAACCATCTTTCAGAAACATTTTAGTGTTGGCCTTCACCTATCTCTCATCATCTCTCTTGCTGTTACCAAAAAAAAAAAAAAGATATGATATCTGTTGTCTAAGTAATGTTCTAGATATCTAGCAAGGGCTTCACTTATCCCCAAAGAGTCTGTGGAAATACTTTCAAAATCCTGAAAGAGCCAAACATTTCCAAACATTTGAACATAAAACTAAAACAAGAGGGGCCAAGATAGCAGCACCAGGAGAACACCCTGTCTGAGAAGCGGGACAACACACTCCGTGCAGCGACCAGGAGACTGAACTCTGGGCCCTAAAACAACAGCAACTGTGTGTCCCAAGTGAGGGGAGGCTCCCCCGGCGTGGGAATCGGTCGGGTCCACTCTTGGCTGCCCAGCCAGAACCCAGAAGAGAACCCGGCTAACAAAGGCAGGTCTCCGGGCTGGTGCCACAAGCCTGCTTATCCCCGATCACTTTCCCAAGCTGATCGGTGGGCACAAGGGTGCCTGAGACTGAGAGTCCCAGTCGCAAAAAAACCCCACGGGGAAGGAAAGTTGCAAGACTGATCACGGGTCACCCAGTCTTTCCCAGGAAGGTCTCTCCGACCACGGGTACCTGCCGCCATCACAACTGAGCTCTCACCACGCACGGATTGCAGCTGCGCAGCTGTGCGCCCAGCTCAAAATCCCTACTCCCTCTTGGGAGGAGGCAGGAGGCATCCAGCAGAATCTGCCACAGACCACACTGTCTGTACCCCAACCCGAGATGGGGGCTGAGAAAACCCAATCCTTTCAGGCACTCCCCCAAACGCCACCATAACCCTGCCTCAGTGGAGCAGAAGGATAAAGAGGCACACAGCGGCTTCACAGTGCCGGAACTCCAGTGCTGCCGGCCGCTCCTAGCAAACAAACTACAGCTTGGGATCTGGCACTGTGGTCATTCTACATGTCCTAAGATTATCCTGGGTCCAGCGCAATAAGGTCTAGCAGCAAGTTCTATCACCGGCGCCCCCCCAAATCCCCGGCAGAGAAACGCCGCCAGCTCAGGGCTCAGGATCCGACTGAGAAGCCCCAACCCCTGTTTGCACTCCCCTGAGAGCACCTCCATAAGCTTGCCCTAGAAGAGGAGAAGGTCAGAGGGGAAGGACAGTGAGGCAGCCTGCCAAGGACACAGCACCCTCTCTCCAGCACACCCAGCGGCCCCTAGCAGAGAAACCCAAGCTCTGGATCTGAGGATACTCAACCCTACCCGGTACTCTCTTGGGATCAGCAAACATAGATTCTACCTCTAGGCTGCTTCTGGCAGAAAGATCTGGGCCAGGGATCTGGGATTAAGTACACTCAACCTAACTCTTTCCCGAACCACCCAGGGACCAGTCAACATAACCCATCCTGGCAGAGGGAAAGGACAAAGAGGCAGCACACAGGAAAGGTGGACACCATGTCCTGCGGCCACAGTGTCACAGAGCTGACTGTTAGCCTACCCCTGCACTTCCACAGCAGGACCAAAACAGAGAGTAGTGAGCAAGGGGAACTCCTGTGCATTCCAACTGGTCCTGCAAGACAGTGAGTGAGCCTTCTAGGGAGAGATTGCCCCAGACCCAGGGCCTCTCCACAGAAGCAACCAGACGAGATCCCTGCCACCCACACCCCTAATGTGGGCATCATAGGGATTCTTGGGATAGCAACCCCAACATTGAAGCCCCTGCCTTGCGGGTCTACCAGGGTATTCCAGGCAAATAATCCCTGGATCTTAGTAAGAACTGCGTAATAGTGGCTTGCAGGCCACTGCAATAGTCAGACAATCAGCGCATGCACACTGCGCCCACTAAAAGCACACTTGAATAGTGCCAGCATCACATTCCTTACTTAGGCAAAACTGAAAACACAGTGCACACTCCCAAAGCAGTGAACCTCTCTCATTTTCCTGAAAAAACAGTCCAGAAAACAGAAAGAGAGGATCATAGCCCAAACTACAACCTCGAGGAACATCCAGTGAGGATTATAAATAACCAGATGGCTAGAGGCAGGCGTAAGAACACTCCCAACAAAAATCAGGACATAATGACCTCACCAGCAACCCCACAAAAAAATGGACACTTCAATTCACTAGATACACAAGAAAACGACCTCAAAACTATGTTTCTCCAGCTATTAGAGGCCCATAAAGATGAAATGAACAAAGCCCTGAGAGAAATAGCCAAAGAAATCGAGATTAACCAAGAGGAAACAAATCGTGCTCTCAGAGAAATGACCACGAAAATTGAGGCAAACAGAGAAGACATGCACAAAGCTCTCAAAGAAATATCCACACAAATGAAGGCAAATAAAGAAGAAATAAACAAAGCTCTCATAGAAATACAGGCAATTATACCCAAAGAAGTAGAGGCACAATTAGTGATACATAGAGAGGAAACGGACAAAAAAATAGAAGCTATCATTGAAAAGCAGGAGTCCACATTCAAACAGATGAAGGAAATGGTGCAAGACATGAAAATAGAATTAGAATCATTACAGAAAACACAAATAGAGAAAAACCAGGAGCTGGAGAACATAGAGAAAAGATCAGGAACTACAAAGGTAAGCATCACCAACAGAATACAAGAGATGGAAGAAAGAATCTCAGGAGCCGAAGATACACTTGCGGAAATTGACAGGTCTCTCAAAGAAAAAATAAAATCAGAAAAGTTCCAAACACAAAACATCCAAGAAATCAAGGACACCATGAAAAGACAAAACCTAAGAATAATAGGAGTAGAAGAAAAAGAAGACATCAGGCTCAAAGGTCCGGAAAATATTTTCAAGAAAATTATAGAAGAAAACTTTCCCAACTTAAAGAAGGAGATGGCCATAAACATACAAGAGGCCTACAGAACACCAAGTAGACTAGACCAGAAAAGAAATTCTTCACGTCACATCATAGTCAAAACACTGAACCTACAAAACAAAGAAAAAATTCTAAAAGCAACAAGGGAAAAAGGCCAAGTAACATATGAAGATAGATCTATCAGAATCACACCAGATTTCTCAACAGAAACTATGAAAGCCAGAAGGGCCTGGACAGAAATCATACAGTCCTTAAGGGACCACAGATTCCAACCCAGACTACTATACCCAGCAAAACTTTCAATCAACATACACGGAGAATTCAAGATATTCCAAGACAAAACCAAATTTAAACAATATCTACATAGTAAACCAGCTCTACAGAAGTTACTAGAAGGGAAACTCCAAACCAAAGAAAACAACTACATCGAAGGAAACAGAGGAAATAGATAAGTACACAACAAAAACACCAAAAGAAGACAAGCAATGAAACTCAGTGACTCCACCAACCCCACATGTAAAGTAAGTAACAATTGTTGGTCACTAGTTTCTATCAACATCAACGGACTCAACTCCCCAATTAAAAGACACAGACTAACAGAATGGTTGCGGAAACAGGATCCATCATTCTATTGCATCCAAGAAACACACCTATGCAACAAAGATAAACACTACCTCAGAGTAAAGGGCTGGAAAACTGTCTTTCAAGCAAATGGTTCCAGAAAACAAGCGGGAGTAGCCATCCTAATATCTAATAAAATAGACTTTCACCCCAAGTTAATCAAAAAAGATAAGGACGGCCACTACATTCTCATCAAAGGAAAAATCCACTAAGAGGACATCACAATTTTGAATATCTATGCCCCTAATACAAGAGCACCTACATTCGTAAATGAAACAATATTAAAGTTAAATCACACATTGATCCTAAAACCCTAATAGTGGGAGATTTCAACACTCCACTCTCACCAAGGGACAGATCAACTAGACAGAAAACAAATAGGTAAATAAAAACAATTACAGAGACCCTAAATCAAATGGACCTAATAGACGTCTACAGATCTTTTCATCCAAACTCAGAAGAGTATACCTTCTTTTCAGCACCGCATGGAACCTTCTCCAAAATAGACCATATATTTGGTCATAAAGCAAGTCTCAACAGATACAAAAAGATTGAAATAATCCCTTGTATTCTATCTGACCACCATGGACTTAAGCTGGACCTCAACAACAACAGAAGCAACAAACAGCCTACACGCACATGGAAACTGAACAACTTGTTACTCAACGACAGCTGGGTTAAGGAAGAAATAAAGAAAGAAATTAAAGACTTTCTAGAATTCAATGAAAATGAAGGCACAACATACCCAAATTTATGGGACACATTGAAAGCTGTGCTCAGGTGAAAATTTATAGCACTAACTGCCTGCAAGAAGAAATTCGTAACAACACATACAAACAACTTAATGGCCCAACTGAAAACCCTAGAAAAAAAAAGAAGCAGATACACCCAAGAGGAACAGAAGGCTGGAAATAATCAAACACATGGCTGAAATCAATCAATTAGAAACAAATAAAACTATTCAAAGAATCAATGAAGCAAAAAGCTGGTTCTTTGAGAAAATCAACAAGATAGACAAACCCTTAGCCAAGCTAACAGAAAAGCAGAGAGAATCTATCCAAATCAACAAAATCAGAGATGAAA
>NW_026589201.1:0-1598 GCF_907164565.1 Psammomys obesus | reverse complement strand
TAGAATAACAGAACAAAAGCAAAAACAAAAAACAAACAAACAAAAAACATTGTGAAACCATTTACATATTACACATACTGAGAAGACACTTTGTATTTACCATTTTTCTAACCTTCTTGGAACAAGGTACAGATAAGTAGTTTTCAATGTCTGATCAGAACACTTACCTACCAACAGAAGAAAGACAAAATATACTGTTGAATGCAATTTAAAAAACCTCTTTATATTTCAAAATTTCTTGAACATCCTGAGGTTATTTGGAATGTTAGATTGTTAATTTATTTTTTATTTCTTTCCATGTTTTATTTTAATTTTTATTAATTACACTTTATTCACTCTGTACCCCTCCCGTGACCCTTTCCGTCCTCCCCTCCCAATCCCACACTTCCTCTCCCTTCTCCACACATGCCCCTCCCCAAGTCCACTGATAGGGAGGTCTTCCTCTCCTTCCTTCTGAACCTAGTCTCTCAGGTCTCATCAGGAGTAGCTGCACTGTCTTCCTCTGTGGCGTGGTAAGGTTGCTCCCCCTCAGGAGGAGGTGATCAAAGACTTAATTTATTCTTAAAAACTATAAAGACCTACAGGAAATGTTCGTCTCAAGGTGTCGAGTTTTCCTTCTAATTCATCCTTTTAAACTGTGACCAGAACACAATTGAATGCCTGTTGTCATGGTAAGTGAAAGAATACAAGTTAAGCAACTGCTCAGAACTTAGGTAAAAAGGAGCAGTGAGTTTATTATTTCTATTTTCTTGTTGAAAATCTTAGTAAGTGGAGTTAAATTAAAATAACAAAAGATGCTTAACACTCTTATTTTAACACAGATTCTTTGGTTCAAAAGTACAAGAGCTTTGCTTCTTGGATGAACAGACAAGGAAAGAAATTCATCTTTTCAGACAAGAAGTACAAAGTAGTGGTTGTCTTTCGCACTCTACTTCCATATATAAAAGTTAAAACATTTTATTACTTTGCTGATTTGTGACTGAGATATCTTGACCAAGCTAACAGAAGAAATGATTACGAATTAGAAGTCAGTGCTCCAATCAGCCTCATACCCAAATTAACAGCAGTCACCTAAAATGCAGTCCTCAACCAGTCTGTAACCTAAGCACATTATCCACTCCCCAGGTATACCTGAAGAAAGAACAGTATAAAACATGTGATTCAGAGTCATTAGATCAGAAAATGACGATTATATAAGGGTAAAAAGATCATGATATAATTTAATAGTGGCTAGTTTAGACAAAAATAATGTACCAAAGAAAAGAATGGGGGTGAGGGCACAACTCACGATGATTACACAATGAAACTCCTTATTGTGTATAAAGAACATACATTAAAAAAGAACACATTAGACTCTAGCAGACTTATGCTCATTCCCAGATAATCTGTCTATTATGTTTCACATTACTTCAAGTCCTTCAAATCTGATAAGACTCAGGTTTCACTTCAGCATATGTATTTAATGATTAGAGATATCACTAGTTTTCATGTGAGAATCGTATATAGATAAAAATGGAGCTCCAAGGAAGCAGATAGCTAGTGCTAATATTCATACATTGTATTCAGACACATAAAACACAATTTTAGTTTTAATTCTT
>NW_026589200.1:0-6201 GCF_907164565.1 Psammomys obesus | reverse complement strand
TAGACTCCTGTCATAAGTTCAATGCACATCCCATTTGTCTTTCTAAATGAGGATTAATCACCTTCGCCTGTGTCCACTTTCTTGATTATCTTCTTTAGGTGTGTAGATTTCATTATGTTTATCATATCTTGTAGGTCTATATAAGCGAGTATATACCAAGTTTGTCTTTCTCTTTCTGGGATACTTCACTCAGAATGATCTTTTCTAGATCCCACCACTTGCCTGCAAATTTCATGATTTCCTCCTTTTTGATTGCTGAGTAGTATTCCATTGTGTAAAAATACCACAATTTCTGTATCCATTCCTCCGTTGATGGACATCTGGGTTGTTTCCAAGTTCTGGCTATTACAAATAAAGCTGCTACGAACATGGTTGAACAAATGTCCTTGTTGTGTACTTGAGCAAATTTTGGGTATATACCTAGGAGTGGTATAGCTGGGTCTTGAGGTAGCACTACTCCTAGTTGTCTGAGAAAGCGCCAGATTGACTTCCAAAGTGGTTGAACCAGTTTACATTCCCACCAGCAATGGAGGAGGGTTCCCTTTTCTCCACAACCTCTCCAGCATGTGCTATCACTTGAGTTTTTCATCTTGGCCATTCTGATGGGTGTAAGGTGAAATCTCAGGGTCGTTTTGATTTGCATTTCCCTAATGGCTAATGAGGTTGAGCATTTCTTTAAGTGTTTCTCTGCCATTCGATGTTCCTCTTTCGAGAATTCTCTGTTTAGCTCTGTTCCCCATTTTTTAAGTGGATTACTTGGTTTGTTGCTTTTCTGCTTCTTTAGTTCTTTATATATACTTGATATTAGCCCTCTGTCAGATAAAGGGTTGGTGAAGATTCTTTCCCAATCTGTAGGCTGTCTATTTGTTTTGATGACAGTGTCTTTTGCTTTACAGAAGCTTTTCAGTTTCATGAGGTCCCATTTATTGATTGTTGCTCTTAGAGCCTGTGCTGTTGGTGTTCTGTTCAGGAAGTTGTCTCCTGTGCCAATGAGTTCTAGGCTGTTTCCCACTTTTTTTTCCAGCTGATGTAGAGTATCTGGTTTTATGTTGAGGTCCTTGATCCACTTGGACTTTAGTTTTGTGCAGGGTGATAAATATGGGTCTATTTTCATTTTTCTGCATGTAGACATCCAGTTGGTCCAGCACCATTTGTTGAAGATGCTGTCTTTTTTCCATTGAATGGATTTGGCTTCTTTGTCAAATATTGAGTATTCATAGGTGTGTGGGTTTATTTCTGGGTCTTCTATGCGATTCCATTGATCCTCCTTTCTGTTTCTATGCCAATACCATGCAGTTTTTATTACTGTTGCCCTGTAGTACAGCTTGAGATCGGGAATGGAGATACCTCCAGATGATCTGTTGTTGTACAGAATTGTTTTGGAGATTCTGGGTTTTTTGTTTCTCCATATGAAGCTGAGAATCTTTTTTTCAAGGTCTGTAAAGAATTGAGTTGGTATTTTGATGGGAATTGCATTGAATCTGTAAATTGCTTTTGGCAGGATGGCCATTTTCACAATGTTAATCCTACCAATCCATGAGCACGGGAGATCTTTCCATCTTCTGAGATCTTCTTCAATTTCTTTCTTCAAAGACTTGAAGTTTTTCTCAAACAGGTCTTTCACTTGCTTGGTTAGAGTCACACCAAGGTACTTTATGTTATTAGTGGCTATTGTGAAGGGTGTTGTTTCCCTAATTTCTTTCTCGGCCTTTTTGTCTTTGGTATACAAGAGGGCTTCTGATTTTTTTGAGTTGATTTTGTATCCTGCCACTTTGCTGAAGGTGTTTATCAGCTGAAGAAGTTCTCTGGTTGAATCTTTGGGGTCGCTCATGTATACTATCATATCATCTGCAAATAGTGACACTTTGACCTCTTCCTTTCCGATTTGTATCCCCTTGATCTCCTTTAGTTGTCTTATTGCTCTGGCTAGGACTTCAAGTACAATGTTAAAGAGATATGGAGAGAGTGGGCAGCCTTGTCTTGTCCCTGATTTCAGTGGGATTGCTTTAAGTTTCTCTCCATTGAGTTTGATGTTGGCTATAGGCTTGCTGTATATTGCCTTTACTATCTTTAGGTATGTGCCTTGTATCCCTGATCTCTCCAAGACTTTAAACATAAATGGGTGTTGGACTTTGTCAAATGCTTTTTCAGCATCTAAGGAGATGATCATGTGGTTTTTCTCCTTCATTTTGTTTATGTGGTGGATTACATTGATGGATTTCCGTATGTTGAACCACCCTTGCATTCCTGGGATGAAGCCTACTTGATCATGGTGGATGATATCTTTGATGTGTTCTTGGATTCGGTTTGCAAGTATTTTATTGAGTATTTTTGCATCAATGTTCATAAGAGAGATAGGTCTGAAGTTCTCTTTTTTGGTTGGATCTTTGTGTGGTTTAGGTATCAAAGTGACTGTGGCTTCATAGAATGAGTTTGGTAGTGTTCCTTCTGTTTCTATTTTATGGAATAGTTTGAGGAGAATTGGTGTTAGTACTTCTTTGAAGGTCTTGTAGAATTCTGCGCTGAAGCCATCTGGTCCAGGGCTTTTTTTGGAGGGGAGACTGTTAATGACTGCTTCAATTTCCTTGGGAGATATAGGACTATTCAGTCTTTCTACCTGATCTTGACTTAATTTTGGTAGATGGAATCTGTCAAGAAAGTTATCCATTTCATTTAGATTTTCAAATTTTGTGCCATATAGGCTTTTGTAGTATGACCTAATAATCGTTTGGATTTCCTCAGTGTCTGTAGTTATGTCCCCATTTTCCTGTCTGATTTTGCTGATTTGTATGGTTTCTCTCTGCTTTTTAGTTAGTTTGGCTAAGGGTTTGTCTATCTTGTTGATTTTCTCAAAGAACCAGCTTTTTGTTTCATTGATTCTTTGGATAATTTTATTTGTTTCTAATTGATTGATTTCTGCCCTTAGTTTGATTATTTCCAGCCGTCTGCTCCTCTTGGGTGTATCTGCTTCTTTTTTTTCTAGGTTTTTCAGTTGGGCCATTAAGTTGTTTGTATGTGATGTTACGGATTTCTTCTTGTAGGCACTTAGTGCTATAAATTTTCCTCTGAGCACTGCTTTCAATGTGTCCCATAAATTTGGGTATGTTGTGCCTTCATTTTCATTGAATTCTAGAAAGTCTTTAATTTCTTTCTTTATTTCTTCCTTGACCCAGCTGTCATTGAGTAGTAAGTTGTTCAGTTTCCATGTGCGTGTCGGCTTTTTGTTGTTTCTGTTGTTGTTGATGTCCAGCTTTAGTCCATGGTGGTCAGATAGTATACAAGGGATTATTTCAATCCTTTTGTATCTGTTGAGGCTTGCTTTGTGACCAACTATATGGTCTATTTTGGAGAAGGTTCCGTGTGGTGCTGAAAAGAAGGTGTACTCTTTTGAGTTTGGGTGAAAAGATCTGTAGACATCTATTAGGTCCATTTGATTTAGGGATTCTGTGAGTGCTTTTATTTCCCTATTTGGTGTCTGTCTGGTTGATCTGTCCCTTGATGAGAGTGGGGTGTTGAAGTCTCCCACTATTAAGGTATTAGGATCAATGTATGATTTAAGCTTTAATATTGTTTCATTTACGAATGTAGGTGCTCTTGTATTTGGGGCATAGATATTCAAAATTGTGATGTCCTCTTGTTGGATTTTTCCTTTGATGAGAATATAGTGGCCCTCCTTATCTTTTTTGATTAACTTGGGTTGAAAGTCTATTTTATTAGATATTAGGATGGCTACTCCAGCTTGTTTTCTGGAACCATTTGCTTGAAAAACATTTTTCCAGCCCTTTACTCTGAGGTAGTGTTTATCTTTGTTGCATAGGTGTGTTTCTTGGATGCAACAGAATGTTGGGTCCTGTTTCCGTAACCATTCTGTTAGCCTGTGTCTTTTTATTGGTGAGTTGAGTCCATTAATATTGATAGATAATATTGACCAATGCATGTTAGTTCCTTTTGTAATGGAGTCGATGATCTTACCTTGTTTCATTGCTTGTTTTCTTTTCCTTTTTGTTGGGATATTATCTGTATGCCCTGTTTTCTTGGGTGAATTCGTTTTCGTTGGATTGGAGTTTTCCTTCTAGTATCTTCTGTAGGGTTGGTTTGCTGTATAGATATTGCGTAAATTTAGTTTTGTCATGGAATATTTTGTTTTCTCCATCTATGTTGATTGAAAGCTTTGCAGGGTATAGTAGTCTCGGTTGACATTTGTGATCTCTTAGAGTCTCCATGATGCTTGCCCAGGCCCTTCTGGCTTTCATAGTTTCTGATGAGAAGTCTGGTGTGATTCTGATAGGTCTACCTTCATATGTTACTTGGCCTTTTTCCCTTGCTGCTTTTAATATCTTTTCTTTGTTCTGTAGATTTAGTGTTTTGACTATGATGTGACGTGATGTGTTTCTTTTCTGGTCTAGTCTATTTGGTGTTCTGTAGGCCTCTTGTATATTTATGGACATCTCTTTCTTTAAGTTGGGAAAATTTTCTTCTATGATTTTTTTGAAAATATTTTCTGGACCTTGGAGCCTGGAGTCTTCTTTTTCATCAATTCCTATTATTCTTAGATTTTGTCTTTTCATAGCATCCTTGATTTCTTGGATATTTTGTGATTGGAATTTTTCTGATTTTACTTTTTCTTTGAGAGAAGTATCAATTTCTGCAAGTGTGTCTTCAGCTCCAGAGATTCTCTCTTCCATCTCTTGTATTCTGTTGGTGATGCTTACTTTTGTGGTTCCTGATCTTTTCTCCAAGTTCTCCAGCTCAAGAGTTTTCTCATTTTGTGTTTGCTTTATTGATTCTAATTCTGTTTTCATGCCTTGCACCATTTCTTTTATGTGTTTGAATTTGGATTCCTGTCTCTCTACGATGGACTCTATTTCTTTGTTCATTTCCTTTTTGTATGCCACTAATTTTTTCTCTACTTGTGCCTCTATTTGTTTGGCTATGTTTGCCTGTGTTTCTTTAAGGGTTTTGTCTATTTCTTCTTTCTTTACCTCCAATTGACTGGCCAACTCTTTGAAAGATTTGTTCATTTCCTCCTTATAAGCCTCAAATAATTGAGCAAGCATGGCTTTAAGGTCATTTTCCTGTGCTTCTGATGAATTGGAGTATCCATCGATTTTGGGGTTTGCTGGTGAAGTCATGATGTCCTGATTTATGTTGGAAGTGTTCTTTCGCCTACCCCTGGCCATTGGCTTGTCTGAGACCTTCCCTGTTTGTTTTTGGATTCTGCCGATCAGACTGGTACTGTCTCTCTCTCGAGTCTGGAGAATTCTTCAGGAAGTTGAGAGAGGTCCCGTGTTCTTAGCGTATGCTGAGGACTAGCTGTACCTGTGGGAGGAAAGTACGCAGGCGCAAACAGAGGCAAATGCAAGCGTGCGTGCGTGTGTGTGTATATGTGTGTGTGTGTGTAAGTGGGTGTGGGCGTGTGTCTCGAGGGACAGAGTGATGGCTAATGTTGAACCCTTGAGTGTGTGGGAGGGGCTCTGCAATGTATATGTCGCAGGCGCTAGTGATGATCGCAGCGCAATTTCTGGCATTAACTGCCTTAACTCCTCAATTAGACCCACAGAGCAGGAACTTCAATGTTCCAAGTGCCCCTCTGTTTCCCAAAGTGGGTATATGGGTGGGAGGGGGTTCGATGCCTGGCTTCTGTTTTAGCAGAACCCAGGATCAGTGGAGCTGCAGATTCTCAAGGGTGCACTCACTTACAGGCAGGACACTTGGCAGAGATCGGCGTATCTGGGCTCTCTGCTCTCTGGTTTGGCCCTGCTTCTTTGATGTGCTCCGCCAGTTCCGTGCTGCTGTCACTGCCAGGTTATGAGGTCTTGCTGCAGCTGGAGATTTCAGGGTGGTCACGTCAGTGGGAATCGGGGTAATCAGCCTTTCTGTTCTCTGGTTTGGCCCTGGTTAGTCTTAAACTGGAGGGCTGATGTGCCCCGCCAGCTCAGTGCTGCTCCGCCGCCAGGTTAGAAAGTCCCGCTGTAACTGGAGACTGGGTTGCTAGTCCAGATGCTTTCTGGGAAGTCCTGGGGTCTCTTTACTGTGCTCTCCAAGCTTCGGAGGCCCAGCGCCTGGTGTGTCTAGCTTGTATGGCGTTTTTGTCTGGTTTTGGTGAGTATATAGCGTATTCTCTGTCACTGTGGGATTGGGCGGGCCGTACCGTCAGTGATGGCGCTCCTGCGGAGCTAGTATGGCGTCTAGCAGACTCGG
>NW_026589199.1:0-1236 GCF_907164565.1 Psammomys obesus | reverse complement strand
TCTGGAAGCTATTTAGATTGAAGGATGGAAGTGTCTGAGAATGGCATCACAGAGCTCCAGCTAAGGGACCGGATGTTTTCTCCCTTGCAGAAGAAGTCTATTATACACAATGAAAAGCACTGGGCCTGGGTCTGAGTCCACACACAACCTGATAGAGGAAGCCCCTGCTTCAGAAGAAAGTAGCCTACATAGCATGTAGAATCCCCCCACAAGGCCTCAATTGTTGACCCGTGGCTGTAGGTAGTATCAGTCCCATCCAGTTCCTTGCCCTATTTGATCTTAACAATTTCACGAGGCTCCCAGTGACAGCAGATCTTAAATGCAGCAACAGACCATCCTGGCTCCAAGGACTTCATGCTAAGCAGTCATTCGGAACTGAGTCAAGCACTGAAGAGGCACAAGGCATGTATGCAAAATGAAATTACTAGAAGCTCCAATCCTGTGCAGTGGGTTCCAGATGGTCTGAAGGAGCTACGGAAACTGCAAAGAGCAGAGACCAATTTGGCCTCATTGACAGTGGCCCAAACCACTCACTCTTTACCAAGATTTGTCCCATAGCCACAGAGACCTCCAGTTAAAATCCCACTCTGGCAGAACTTCAGCTTACCAGACAAATCTGCCAAAGACAGGTTGGGCATCAGCTTAAGGGCAGCAGGGAACAAGCATCTATCCTTTGTCTGAGTGAGTCTTATAACCTCATGGAATTCAAGACAAGTATAAGCACTGTGCTCTGGTTTGGCCTTGAGAGTAACCAGGCAGCTGCTCAGCTCAAGTCTTTCCCATTGCTAAACCTGGGACTTGAGACATTTCTGAGCAGACAGAGACCCTCTTATGACCAGCCTGGTACAGCACTTGGCATTAACTAAAGGTCACCACAAAGCTTTGGGCCCTTCTCTGGAAGCTGTTCAACTGGCTTTCTGGATATATTTTGTTTCTTTCATAAAGTGCTGAAGTTATCAGGATAGGGTCTCCTGATGCCAAGTATACATCATTTATCAATGGTGTTGAGTCATCTGTGAGATGATTTGAGCCTGTCTGCAGTTGAGAAGTAATCACAGCTTTTATCTATAGCTACTGTGTAATGAACTAGCAAATTTCTTGAAAATTCAGCACTAACAGGTTGTCTAAACAACTATAGGTAGAAAGAAGAGATGGGGTGGTATGGAAACCATTTTTTAGCCCTTGCTTGATGTCAGATATTCTCCTAGCTACTTTTACACACCTTATCCCACTGAG
>NW_026589198.1:0-3098 GCF_907164565.1 Psammomys obesus | reverse complement strand
ATTCCCCAGAAGGCCATGCAAAGGATCTGGTGTTGCTGCACTGGACTAGGGTGGGTAGGGAAGGTGGAAAGTCTTCCTCGCTGCTTGAGAAAGATGGGGAGCCTGATGCAGTTGACCAAAGGAACCGTTTTTACTGGCAGGAAAAAGCAGGACAAGTGAGATGACAAGAGAGGAGACAGAAAACATCCCATCAGGTATGAAGCATTGATGAGCAGTAGCAGGTCGGAGAGAACTGGGGACCTAAGCATGTGTCACAGGCTGTCTGCTGAGCCTGTTTGCATCTCAGCAGACTCCTGGCACTTTGACTGGTGGTCCTCCAAGGATCTTGAAGTAGAACTCGAGTGGTCCTGGTCTCCATTTTCTTGAAGTGAGCACAAGATTTGTTTTAAGTCTCCAAGTACCTCAAGCTGCTGCTTCAGGTGCCTCCGCCTTTCTTCATGTTCATAGGCTTTACTCCTTATTACTTTAAAAGAAATAAAAGTGGCTTCAGTTTATACAGTAATTTGATTAGAAATAATGTACTGTCTCTAGTCTGAATCAATTCAAATAGACACTCCATAGTAACTGCCTGAACTGAGAAGACAGAGTGGTCTGAGCAGAAACTGCTCCTTCTACATCTTTGCTGCCTTTTCCCACTCAGGATGGAACATAGAATTTATCACTTGGTTCTTTATGGTAGAACAAGGTTACTCAGTATTCATTCAGAGACTGGAGCGTGTGGCTGGTCTCAGTGACAACTCTTTCATGAGCACATCTCTAGCTCTAAGGACTTTTGCTACATCACAGCTTTGGGTATAAAAGGTTTATTGTAGAAACCTACCAAGGTCATTTTAGTTAGGTTTAAATGTCTCACAATTGACGTTTTGTTAGATTTTAGTTTTTTTGAGACAGGGTTTCTCTGTGTAGTCTTGACTATCCTGGACACACTTGGTAGACCAGGCTGGCCTCAAACACACAGTGATCTGCCACTGCCTCCCTGAGTGCAGGGATTAATCACAATTAAATCTTAAACTTCACTGCTGTCAGAATAACTGCGTCCCCGTAGCTGGCTTGCAATGCTAGGCTCAGTCAGCAGCTCAGAATTGTCCTGACTCAGCAGTTAGCCTCTACGGCTGGCTCTCATGTAGTTAGGGTCTTGAGGTGCACCACACCATATGCTGTGTGACATGTTTCGTACTAAGTGGCAGAGCTAAGCACCACAGGGAGTACAGGCTTTTGAAGGCTGTTGGTTTTTGTTGTTGTTGTTGTTTAGATTTGGTTTGGTTTTCGTTTTCTAAGACAGGGTTTCTCTATGTAGTCTTGGCTGTCCTGGGACTCACTCTGTAGACCAGGCTAGCCTTGAACTCACAGTGATCCACTTGCCTCTGCCTCCCAGAGTGTGGGGATTACAGGCATGTGTCACTATGCCCATTTTAAAGTAACTTTTCTACTTTAAAACTGAATATTACAGAGTTCAGATAGGAATGAATAACAGAAAATAAAAATGAGAGAGGCTGTGTGTGTTGAGGCAGGACAGACAAAATGTCTTCTCCACAGGGAAAACCTGTTGTCTGGTCATTTTACTGACAGGCACATCTGTAGCAGAGAACATTGTAGGGCACTGTGTTATGCAATGAGGAGAAGGAGCTCCTCCCACCAATCCTGTGTGAATCTGGCCCTCACCCATAGAGAGAGTATTTCCTATGGAGGGGTGACATAATAAATGCACGCTTCTTAGGTTTTTCAGACAATGTGTCACTGTGTAGCTTACACTGGAAATCCTCCTGGCTCACCCTTTCAACTGTTGGGATAATAGGGGGGCCGCATACTACCCAGCTAAAGACATCACTTTTGGAAAGTCTACTCCTGCCTGAAAACTACCATTAAAAAAAGTCTTTTTTCATTATTTTCGGTTTGTTTTTTTCACGAGGAATTTTAGAATTAGAGTCCACATGGCATCAAGATAGGAGCTTTGAAGACAAGCCTTAGGAAAAGCATTTGACAGCTCTTTAAGGGAGAGGAGGTGAGCTGCAGGACTCCACCGCTGGCTTTATCTTGCTGCCTGGGGCGGAGTGGCTGCAGGAAGCCTTCTGAGCTCCAGGCTGTACCTGTCATTCCATGAGTCAAAATACTCTGCAGTTTTAAAGTCAAAAACTTTGGTTGTTTCTGCCTTGTCAATCAGTTTTGTTTTGTTTTGTACACAAAAGTGATTGTAAGTCTACCTGGAAAACAAAGTGCTGTAATCCAAGCATCTACAAATAATTCTATTTTTCTATAGAGAAGTCCATCTGTCCATCCCTCTCTGTCCATATATCATCAATGTGCGTAGATGTGTACAATGATTTTTTTTGCATGTTTTTCTCCTATGTCTCACTGTTTTTGTAATGGGCTCCTTCATTTGATAAAAACTGTCTTTTAGAAGTTATGTCCATTGTTTTGTCTCCTATCATTTTGATGTGAATGATAAATGTCTAACCCACACTGTTCATTATTTAATGCGTCACCTACCTTCTTGGAATTTCATTAATGTGTCTTCAAACAATCCACTGTCAAACAGTAAGATCTCAATCTCTTCATACTCTAGAGGGAGAAACAATTGAATAAGTCACACGGGGAGAAACAGAAAATAACCCCCAATATGTAGGCGTCAACAGCAGAGGAGGCAGCTCAATGCACAGGCCCAGCAGGGACCCCGTGGAAGCACCAGCTCAGTATCTCTGTGCAGCTGGAACTTCTGGGGAGGGAACAGCAGTGTTTCAGGGAGCCCCCAGGCGATTATGAGGCACCCACAAATTTAAGAGTTCTTCATCTTGAGAAAATAAGTAAATAAAATTACGTAGCAAATGGGCTTTTGGAAACATTTACTGGTAATTTATCTTTTGGTTTTGCCATAGAGAAAACCCTTTTAAGTCCTGATTTTGCTTTGTCCCTTACAGTATGAAGTGCCCAGATTCCCCTAACAAGGAACTATGAAGGTTTTAGCTCCTTTTGCTGAATACAGGAGGGCACAGGAGCCACACACTTGCACAAGGTAAGTGGCCCTTTTTCTTCCCTAGGAGCTCATTCAGACAGAAACTTCTGCTACCGAGGTGATATAAACTAGTCCATGACCTGGCAAG
>NW_026589197.1:0-1318 GCF_907164565.1 Psammomys obesus | reverse complement strand
ACTCATTCTATGAAGCAATAGTCACCTTGGTACCTAACCCTTACAAAAACCCAAGAAAAAAGAATTTCAGGCCAATCTCATTTATGAACATTGATGCAAACATACTCAACAAAATACTTGCACCCGAATACAAGAACACATCAAAGATAGCATCAACTATGACCAAGTCGGCTTCAATGCAGGCATGCAGTGGTGGTTCAATATACGGAAATTCATCAATGTGATCCACCATATAAAAAACTGAAGTAGAAAAACCACATGATCATCTCCTTGGATGCTGAAAAGGCATTTGACAAAATCCAACATGCATTCATGTTTAAAGTCTTGGAGAGATCAGGGATACAAGGCACATAACTGAACATAGTAAAGACAATATACAGCAAGCCTATAGACAATATCAAACTCAATGTAGAGAAACTTAAACAATCCCACTGAAATCAGGGACAAAGCAAGGCTGCCCACTCTCTCCATATCTCTTCTGGAAATCTTTGCTAGAACAATATGACAGTTGAAGATCAAGCAGATACAAATTTGGAAAGGAAGAAGTCAAAGTATCAGTATTTGCAGATGATAGGATAGCATACCTGAGTGACCCTAAAAATTCTGCCAGGGAACTCCTTTAGCTTATAAACACCTTCACCAAAGTGGATGCCTACAAAATTAACTAAAAAAAGAAAAAAAATCTGTAGTGCTTCTGTATACAAAAGACAAAAGGGCTGAGAAAGAAATTAGGGTAGCATCTCTTTAAGTTTTTCTCTGCCATTAGATATTCCTCTACAGAATATTCTCTGTTTAACTTTGTACCTCATCTTTTAATTGGATTACTTGGTATGTTAGGGTTTAAATTCTTCAATTCTTTCTCTATTCCAGATATTAGCCTATGTTTAATGTAGGGTTGGTAAAGATATTTTCCCAGTCTGTATGATGTCATTTTTTTCTTTTTTTCTGTATCTTTTTTAATTTTTTATTAATTACACTTTATTCACTTTGCATCCCCCATAAGTCCCTCCCTCATCCCCTCCCGATCCCATCTTCTGACCCCCTTCTTGATGCATGCCCCTCCCCAAGTCCACTGATAGAGGAGGTCCTCCTCTCCTACCTTCTAATCTTAGTTGTTCAGATCTCAACAGAACTGGCTGCATTGTCTGCTTCTGCAGCCTGCTAAGGCTGCTCCTCCCTCAGCAGGAGGTGATCAAAGAGCAGGCCAATCAGATTATGTAAGAGGCAGTCCCTCTTCCCATTACTATGAAACCCACTTGGACACTAAACTACCATGGGCTACATCTGTGCAGGAGTTCTAGCTTATCTCCATGCATGG
>NW_026589196.1:0-2033 GCF_907164565.1 Psammomys obesus | reverse complement strand
AATGTAATCCACCACATAAACAAACTGAAGGAGAAAAACCACATGATCATCTCCTTAGATGCTGAAAAAGCATTTGACAAAGTCCAACACCCATTCATGTTTAAAGTCTTGGAGAGATCAGGGATACAAGGCACATAACTAAAGATAGTAAAGGCAATATACAGCAAGCCTATAGCCAACATCAAACTCAATGGAGAGAAACGTAAATCAATCCCACTGAAATCAGGGACAAGATAAGGCTGCCCATTGTCTCCATATCTCTTCAACATAGTACCTGAAGTCCTAGCCAGAGCAATAAGACAACTAAAGGAGATCAAGAGGACACAAATCAGAAAGGAAGAGGTCAAAGTGTCACTATTTGCAGATGATATGATAGTATACATGAGCGACCCCCAAAATTCAACCAGAGAACTCCTTCAGCTGATAAACACCTTCAGCAAAGTGGCAGGATACAAAATCAACTCAAAAAAAATCAGAAGCCCTCCTGTATACCTGTATATACAAAAGGGCTGAGAAAGAAATTAGGGAAAGAACAACCTTCACAATAGCCACTAATAACATAAAGTACCTTGGGGTGACACTAACCAAGCAAGTGAAAGATCTGTTTGAGAAAAACTTCAAGTCTCTGAAGAAAGAAATCGAAGAAGATATCAGAAGATGGAAAGATCTCCCGTGCTCATGGATTGGTAGGATTAACATTGTGAAAATGGCCATCCTGCCAAAAGCAATCTACAGATTCAATGCAATTCCCATCAAAATACCAACTCAATTCTTTATAGACCTTGAAAAAAAGATTCTCAGCTTCATATGAAGAAACAAAAACCCCAGAATCTCCAAAACAATCCTGTACAACAACAGATCATCTGGAGGTATCTCCATCCCCAATCTCAAGTTGTACTACAGGGCAACAGTAGTAAAAACTGTATGGTATTGGCATAGAAACAGAAAGGAGGATCAATGGAACCGTATAGAAGACCCAGAAATAAACCCACACACCTATGAATACTCGATTTTTGACAAAGAAGCCAAATCCATTCAATGGAAAAAAAGACAGCATCTTCAACAAATGGTGCTGGTCCAACTGGATGTCTACATGCAGAAAAATGAAAATAGATCCATATTTATCACCCTGCACAAAACTAAAGTCCAAGTGGATCAAGGACCTCAACATAAAACCAGATACTCTAAATCAGTTGGAAAAAAAAGTGGGGAACAGCCTAGAACTCATTGGTACAGGAGACAACTTCCTGAACAGAACACCAACAGCAGAGGCTCTAAGAGCAACAATCAATAAATGGGACCTCATGAAACTGAAAAGCTTCTGTAAAGCAAAGGACACCATCATCAAAACAAAACGACTGCCTACTGATTAGGAAAGAATCTTCACCAACCCTTTATCTGACAGAGGGCTAATATCCAGTATATATAAAGAACCAAAGAAGCTGAAAAGCAACAAACCAAGTAATCCAATTAAAAAATGGGGAACGGAGCTAAACAGAGAATTCTTGATAGAGGAATATCGAATGGCAGAGAAACACTTAAAGAAATGCTCAACGTCATTAGCCATCAGGGAAATGCAAATCAAAACGACCCTGAGATTTCACCTTACACCCATCAGAATGGCCAAGATCAAAAACTCAAGTGACAACACATGCTGGAGAGGTTTTGGTGAAAGGGGAACCCTCCTCCATTGCTGGTGGGAATGTAAACTGGTACAACCACTCTGGAAGTCAATCTGGTGCTTTCTCAAACAATTAGGAGTAGTGCAACCTCAAGACCCAGCTATACCACTCCTAGGTATATACCCAAAATTTGCTCAAGTACACAACAAGGACATTTGTTCAACCATGTTTGTAGCAGCTTTATTTGTAATAGCCAGAACCTGGAAACAACCCAGATGTCCATCAACAGAGGAATGGGTACAGAAATTGTGGTAATTTTACACAATGGAATACTACTCAGCAATCAAAAAGGAGGAAATCATGAAATTTGCAGGCAAATGGTGGGATCTAGAAAAGATCATTCTGAGTGAA
>NW_026589195.1:0-1053 GCF_907164565.1 Psammomys obesus | reverse complement strand
ATCACAGTAGTCTTTGAGAACCTAAAAGAACTCATTCTGAAGAACATCCATCAGAATAAAAGATTTGTTAAGGTCTTTGACCCACCAGCTTGCATTCAAGTACACTAGATTATTTTGGAGGAAAATTCTAACAAGTGTCAACAATGTATGCATGTATTTATGACATCCTTCCTTATTTGGTTTCCAATTGAAATCTCATATGGACCAAAGGCATATGAATTTAAACAATAAGATAATCCTTTTTTTATTTCACAGTTCACTTAGATTACATGAAATAAATCATACAGTTGTAAAATTTATGTGTGCATATTAGTGCATTATCTGTGACCAAACACAATGTCTAAGGCAACTTCCAAATGTGTTTACTTTGCCTTATGATCGGAGAGGATATGGGATCACTATAAATTGGGCAAAACAAGTGTCATACATAGCAGCTAAAGTAGGAAGCTTGGAGCTGACAACCTCCACCTGCAGCATGAAGCAGAGAGTGGGAACTATAGAAGGTATGCAGGTGAAAACTATCAAGCACACCCCAAATAACATATTTTCTCCAGCAGGGATATATTTTTTTTAAATTTCCCAAATGATACCACCAACTGAGAATTCATTTCTCTGACTTCAAACCTATGTGTTTGATTTCTGTTACATGAAAGAATTCATGATGAAGGAAACATTTGTGGATAAGCCTGTAGTTGCCTCAACACCCGAGTTCAGTAATGAATGCTTATATAAGTAAAACATTCATGAGTAAGCATATATTTGTTTAAGAATTTTTTTTAATTTCCATTATGTGATAACATTTTGTCTTTGTGTGTTTATGTGCCTGTCCATTCTAGTTTCCATGAAGACCAGACCTTCTCATCTGGTCTTCTTGAGATGAGATCTTCTCATACCAGGAATTATAGAAAGTTGTCAAAACTAACCTAGGTGCTGGGAATGAAATTGTCTTAACTGCAAAGCCATGTCTCTAGTACTGTAAATATGTTAAATCTTTATATATCATTGTGATGTCAGGAAGTACAAAAGAATTCATAGAAGAGAGGAACCCTATTT
>NW_026589194.1:0-3700 GCF_907164565.1 Psammomys obesus | reverse complement strand
GAATGAGTATATACCGTGTGTGTCTTTCTGCTTCTGGGACAGTTCACTCAGGATGATCCTTTCCAGGTCCCACCATTTACCTGCAAAATTTCATGATTTTCTTATTTTTCATTGCTGAGTAATATTCCATTGTGTAGATATATCACAATTTCTGCATCTGTTCTTCAGTTAGGGAGCATCTGGGCTGTTTCAAGCTTCTGGCTATAAACAAATAAAGCTGCTACAAACATGGTTGAGAAAATGTCCTTATTGTGTACTTGAGCCTCTTTTGGATATATGCCTGGGAGTGGTATGGCTGAATCTTGAGGAAGAGCTATTCCTAGTTGTCTGAGAAAGCGCCAGGTTGATTTCCAGAGTGGTTGTACAAGTTTACATTTCCACCAGCAGTGGAGGAGGGTTCCACTTTCTCCACAACCTCTCCAGCATGTGTTGTCACTTGAGTTTTTCATCTTGGCCATTCTGATGGGTGTAAGGTGGAATCTCAGGGTTGTTTTGATTTGCATTTCTTTAATGGCTAATGACATTTGAGCATTTCTTTAAGTGTTTCTCTGACATTCTATATTCATCTACAGAGAGTTCTCTCTTTAGCTCTGTTCCCATTTTTTAATTGGATTACTTTGTTTGCTGCTTTTCAGCTTCTTTAGTTCTTTGTATATACTGGATATTAGCCCTCTGTCAGAAAAAGGGTTGGTGAAGATTCTTTTCCAAAATGTAGGCAGTCGTTTTGTTTTGATGATGGTGTCCTTTGCTTTACAGAAGCTTTTCAGTTTCATGAGGTCCCATTTATTGATTGTTGCTCTTAGAGCCTGTGCTGTTGGTTGTCAGGAATTTGTCTCCTGTACCAAAAATTCTAGGGTTTCCCCCACTTTTTCTTCTAACTGATTTAATGTGTCTGGTGTTATGTTGAAGTATTGGATCCACTTAGACTTTAGTATTGTGCAGGGTGATAAGTATGGATCTATTTGCATTTTTCTACCTGTATATATCTGGTTAAACCAGCATCATTTGTTGAAGATGCTATCTTTTTTCCATTGTATGGTTTTTGCATCTTTGTCAAAAATCAGGTGTCCATAAGTGTGTGGGTTTATTTCTGGGTCTTCTGTTTGGTTCCATTGATTCACCATTCTGTTTCTATGCCAGTACCATGCAGTTTTTATAACTGTTGCTCTATAGTACAGCTTAAGATCAGGGATGGAGATACCTCCAGAAGATCTTTTATTTTAGAAGATTGTTTTAGCAATTCTGGGTTTATTGTTATTCCATATGAAGTTAAGAATTTTCTTTCCAGGTCTGTAAAGAATTGTGTTGGTAATTTGATGTGAATGGCTTTGAATCTGTAGATTGCTTTTGGTAAGATGGCCACATTTTTACTATGTTAATCTTGCCAAGCCATGAGCATGGGAGATCTTTCCATCTTCTGATATCTTCTTCTAATTCTTTCTTCAGAGACTTGAAATTTTTTTCATACAAGTCTTTGACTTGCTTCATTAGGGTTACACCAAGGTACTTTATATAATTTATGGCTATTGTGAAAGTTGTATTTTCCCTAATTTCTCCTTTTTAATTATACTTAATTTACTTTGTATCTCCCTCTAGAACCCCCCCTCCTCCCCTCCCAATTCTTCCTTTCCTCCCCCTGTTCCACACTCCCCTCCCTAAGTCCACTGGTAGGGAGGGTTTCTTTTTCTTCCTTCTGATCCTAGTCTGTTAGTTCTCATCAGGAGTGGCTGCATTGTCATCTTCTGTGGCCTGGTAAGGCTGCTCCCCCCTCAGGGGGAGGTGATCAAGACCAGGCCAATCAGTTCATGTCAGAAGCACTCCCTGTTCCCATTACTATGGAACCCACTTGGACACTGAACTGCCATGGGCTACATCTGTTCAGGGGTTCTAGGTTATCTCCATGCATGGTACTTGGTTGGAGTATGAGTCTCAGCAAAGACCCTTGTGTTCAAATTTTTTGGACCTCCTGCCCTCTCCAGCTCTTACTATTCTTTCCCACTTCTCTCATAAGCTTCCTGCATTCTACCCAAAGTTTGGTCATAAGTCTCAACATCTGCTTTGATAGTCTGCAGGGCAGATTCTTTCAGAGGCCCTCTGTGGGAGGCTTCTAACTTGTTTCCTGTTTTCTTCTTCTTCTGGTGTCCATCCTCTTTGCCTTTCAGAGTGGAGATTGAGCATTTTAGCCAGTCTTCCCTCTTGATTAGTTTCTTTAGTTGTACCGATTTTAGTAGGTTTATCCTATATTATATGTCTACATGAGTGAGTATATACTGTGTGTGTCTTTTTGCTTCTGGGATGGCTCACTCAAAATGATCTTTTCCTGATCCCAACATTTACCTGCAAATTTAATGATTTCTTTGTTTTTCATTGCTGAGCAATCCCTAATTTCTTTTTCAACCCTTTTGTCCTTTGTATACAGGAGGGCTACTGATTTTTTTTTTTTTTTGAGTTAATTTTGTATCCGGCCACTTTGCTGGAGATGTTTATCAGCTGTAGGAGCTCCCTGGTAGAGTTTTTGGGGTCACTCATGTATACTATCTTATCATCTGCAAATAGTGATATTTGACTTATTTCTTTCCAATTTGTATCCTCTTGATGTCCTTCAACTGGCTTATTGCTCTAGCAAGGACATCCAGAACTATGTTGAAGAGACATGGAGAGAGTGGGCAGACTTGTCTCTGATTTCATTGGGATTGCTTTAGGTTTCTCTCCATTTAGTTTGATGTTGGCTATAGGTTTGCTGTATTTTGCCTTTACTATGTTTAGATATGTGCCTCAGGTGTATTTCTTCCATGCAACAGATTGCTGGGTTTTGTTTACACATCCATTCTGTTAGTCTGTGTCTTGGAGAATTGAGTCCATTGATTTTGGAAGAGATTTATGACCAGTGGCTGTTAGATCCTTTCATTTTGATATTGGCTGTGGTCAAAGGATGTGTGCTTGGTTGATTTTTGTTTTCCTGTAATGAGGTTAATTATTTCCTATATTTTCTTGAAAGTAGGTAGTTTTCTTGGGTTGTATTTTCTCTTCTAGTGTCTTTTTTAACGCAGGATTTGTGTGTAGGTATTGTTGAAATTTGTTTTTGCCATTGAATATCTTGTTTTCTCCATCTATGAGGACTGAGAGTTTTGCTGGGTATAGTAGCCTGGGTTGACATCTGTGTTCTCTTACTGTCTACATGATATCCGTTCAGGTCCTTCTGGCTTTCATTTTGAAAAATTGAAAAAAAGAAATTTCATTTCTTTTGAAATGTCAGGTCTGATTCTAATGGGTTTGCCATTATATGTTACTTGGCCTTTTTCCCTTGCAGCTTTTAGTATTTTTTCTTTGTTCTGTATACTTACTGTTTTGATTTTTATGTGGCAGGAGGATTTTCTTTTCTGGTCTAATTCATTGGGTGTTCTGTAGTTCTCTTGTATTCTTATTGGCCTCTCCTTTAATTGGGGAAATTTTCTTCAATGATTTTGTTGAAAATATTTTCTTGGCCTTGGAGCAGGGTATCTTCTTTTTCCTCTATTCCTATTATTCTAGGTTTTGTATTTTTATGTTGTCTCGAATTTTTTGGACAGTCTTTGGCAGGACCTTTTTCCATTTAACATTTTCTTTGACAGATACATCTTTTTCTTCCATTGTATCTTCCATACCTGACAGTCTTTTTTTCATCTCTCATAGCCTATTGGATATGCTAACCTCTGTAGTT
>NW_026589193.1:755-4313 GCF_907164565.1 Psammomys obesus | reverse complement strand
GTTTTGGAGATTCTGGGTTTTTTGTTTCTCCATATGAAGCTGAGAATCTTTTTTTCAAGGTCTGTAAAGAATTGAGTTGGTATTTTGATGGGAATTGCATTGAATCTGTAGATTGCTTTTGGCAGGATGGCCATTTTCACAATGTTAATCCTACCAATCCATGAGCACGGGAGATCTTTCCATCTTCTGAGATCTTCTTCAATTTCTTTCTTCAAAGACTTGAAGTTTTTCTCAAATAGGTCTTTCACTTGCTTGGTTAGAGTCACACCAAGGTACTTTATGTTGTTAGTGGCTATTGTGAAGGGTGTTGTTTCCCTAATTTCTTTCTCAGCCTTTTTGTCTTTGGTATACAAGAGGGCCTCTGATTTTTTTGAGTTGATTTTGTATCCTGCCACTTTGCTGAAGGTGTTTATCAGCTGAAGAAGTTCTCTGGTTGAATCTTTGGGGTCGCTCATGTATACTATCATATCATCTGCAAATAGTGACACTTTGACCTCTTCCTTTCCGATTTGTATCCCCTTGATCTCCTTTAGTTGTCTTATTGCTCTGGCTAGGACTTCAAGTACAATGTTAAAGAGATATGGAGAGAGTGGGCAGCCTTGTCTTGTCCCTGATTTCAGTGGGATTGATTTAAGTTTCTCTCCATTGAGTTTGATGTTGGCTATAGGCTTGCTGTATATTGCCTTTACTATCTTTAGGTATGTGCCTTGTATCCCTGATCTCTCTAAGACTTTAAACATAAATGGGTGTTGGACTTTGTCAAATGCTTTTTCAGCATCTAAGGAGATGATCATGTGGTTTTTCTCCTTCATTTTGTTTATGTGGTGGATTACATTGATGGATTTCCGTATGTTGAACCACCCTTGCATTCCTGGGATGAAGCCTACTTGGTCATGGTGGATGATATCTTTGATGTGTTCTTGGATTCGGTTTGCAAGTATTTTATTGAGTATTTTTGCATCAATGTTCATAAGAGAGATAGGTCTGAAGTTCTCTTTTTTGGTTGGATCTTTGTGTGGTTTAGGTATCAAAGTGACTGTGGCTTCATAGAATGAGTTTGGTAGTGTTCCTTCTGTTTCTATTTTATGGAATAGTTTGAGGAGAATTGGTGTTAGTACTTCATTGAAGGTCTTGTAGAATTCTGCGCTGAAGCCATCTGGTCCAGGGCTTTTTTTGGAGGGGAGACTGTTAATGACTGCTTCTATTTCCTTGGGAGATATAGGACTATTCAGTCTTTCTACCTGATCTTGACTTAATTTTGGTAGATGGAATCTGTCAAGAAAGTTATCCATTTCATTTAGATTTTCAAATTTTGTGCTGTATAGGCTTTTGTAGTATGACCTAATAATCGTTTGGATTTCCTCAGTGTCTGTAGTTATGTCCCCATTTTCCTTTCTGATTTTGCTGATTTGTATGGTTTCTCTCTGCTTTTTAGTTAGTTTGGCTAAGGGTTTGTCTATCTTGTTGATTTTCTCAAAGAACCAGCTTTTTGTTTCATTGATTCTTTGGATAATTTTATTTGTTTCTAATTGATTGATTTCTGCCCTTAGTTTGATTATTTCCAGCCGTCTGCTCCTCTTGGGTGTATCTGCTTCTTTTTTTTCTAGGTTTTTCAGTTGGGCCATTAAGTTGTTTGTATGTGATGTTACAGATTTCTTCTTGTAGGCACTTAGTGCTATAAATTTTCCTCTGAGCACTGCTTTCAATGTGTCCCATAAATTTGGGTATGTTGTGCCTTCATTTTCATTGAATTCTAAAAAGTCTTTAATTTCTTTCTTTATTTCTTCCTTGACCCAGCTGTCATTGAGTAGTAAGTTGTTCAGTTTCCATGTGCGTGTCGGCTTTTTGTTGTTTCTGTTGTTGTTGATGTCCAGCTTTAGTCCATGGTGGTCAGATAGTATACAAGGGATTATTTCAATCCTTTTGTATCTGTTGAGGCTTGCTTTGTGACCAACTATATGGTCTATTTTGGAGAAGGTTCCATGCGGTGCTGAAAAGAAGGTGTACTCTTTTGAGTTTGGGTGAAAAGATCTGTAGACATCTATTAGGTCCATTTGATTTAGGGATTCTGTGAGTGCTTTCATTTCCCTATTTGGTGTCTGTCTGGTTGATCTGTCCCTTGATGAGAGTGGGGTGTTGAAGTCTCCCACTATTAAGGTATTAGGATCAATGTATGATTTAAGCTTTAATATTGTTTCATTTACGAATGTAGGTGCTCTTGTATTTGGGGCATAGATATTCAAAATTGTGATGTCCTCTTGTTGGATTTTTCCTTTGATGAGAATATAGTGGCCCTCCTTATCTTTTTTGATTAACTTGGGTTGAAAGTCTATTTTATTAGATATTAGGATGGCTACTCCAGCTTGTTTTCTGGAACCATTTGCTTGAAAAACATTTTTCCAGCCCTTTACTCTGAGGTAGTGTTTATCTTTGTTGCATAGGTGTGTTTCTTGGATGCAACAGAATGTTGGGTCCTGTTTCCGTAACCATTCTGTTAGCCTGTGTCTTTTTATTGGTGAGTTGAGTCCATTAATATTGATAGATAATATTGACCAATGCATGTTAGTTCCTTTTGTAATGGAGTCGATGATCTTACCTTGTTTCATTGCTTGTTTTCTTTTCATTTTTGTTGGGATATTATCTGTATGCCCTGTTTTCTTGGGTGAATTCGTTTTCGTTGGATTGGAGTTTTCCTTCTAGTATCTTCTGTAGGGTTGGTTTGCTGTATAGATATTGCGTAAATTTAGTTTTGTCATGGAATATTTTGTTTTCTCCATCTATGTTGATTGAAAGCTTTGCAGGGTATAGTAGTCTGGGTTGACATTTGTGATCTCTTAGAGTCTCCATGATGCTTGCCCAGGCCCTTCTGGCTTTCATAGTTTCTGATGAGAAGTCTGGTGTGATTCTGATAGGTCTACCTTCATATGTTACTTGGCCTTTTTCCCTTGCTGCTTTTAATATCTTTTCTTTGTTCTGTAGATTTAGTGTTTTGACTATGATGTGACGTGATGTGTTTCTTTTCTGGTCTAGTCTATTTGGTGTTCTGTAGGCCTCTTGTATATTTATGGACATCTCTTTCTTTAAGTTGGGAAAATTTTCTTCTATGATTTTTTTGAAAATATTTTCTGGACCTTGGAGCCTGGAGTCTTCTTTTTCATCAATTCCTATTATTCTTAGATTTTGTCTTTTCATAGCATCCTTGATTTCTTGGATATTTTGTGATTGAAATTTTTCTGATTTTACTTTTTCTTTGAGAGAAGTATCAATTTCTGCAAGTGTGTCTTCAGCTCCAGAGATTCTCTCTTCCATCTCTTGTATTCTGTTGGTGATGCTTACTTTTGTGGTTCCTGATCTTTTCTCCAAGTTCTCCAGCTCAAGAGTTTTCTCATTTTGTGTTTTCTTTATTGATTCTAATTCTGTTTTCATGCCTTGCACCATTTCTTTTATGTGTTTGAATTTGGATTCCTGTCTCTCTACGATGGACTCTATTTCTTTGTTCATTTCCTTTTTGTATGCCACTAATTTTTTCTCTACTTGTGCCTCTATTTGTTTGGCTAT
>NW_026589193.1:0-655 GCF_907164565.1 Psammomys obesus | reverse complement strand
TATGCCACTAATTTTTTCTCTACTTGTGCCTCTATTTGTTTGGCTATGTTTGCCTCTGTTTCTTTAAGGGTTTTGTCTATTTCTTCTTTCTTTACCTCCAATTGACTGGCCAACTCTTTGAAAGATTTGTTCATTTCCTCCTTATGAGCCTCAAATAATTGAGCAAGAATGGCTTTAAGGTCATTTTCCTGTGCTTCTGATGACTTGGGGTATCCATCGATTTTGGGGTTTGCTGGTGAAGTCATGATGTCCTGATTTATGTTGGAAGTGTTCTTTCGCTTACCCCTGGCCATTGGCTTATCTGAGACCTTCCCTGTTTGTTTTTGGATTCTGCCGATCAGACTGGTACTGTCTCTCTCTCGAGTCTGGAGAATTCTTCAGGAAGTTGAGAGAGGTCCTGTGTCCTTAGCGTATGCTGAGGACTAGCTGTACCTGTGGGAGGAAAGTACGCAGGCGCAAACAGAGGCAAATGCAAGCGTGCGTGCGTGTGTGTGTATTTGTGTGTGTGTGTGTGTGTAAGTGGGTGTGGGCGTGTGTCTCGAGGGACAGAGTGATGGCTAATGTTGAACCCTTGAGTGTGTGGGAGGGCCTCTGCAATGTATATGTCACAGGCGCTAGTGATGATCGCAGCGCAATTTCTGGCATTAACTGCCTT
>NW_026589192.1:1786-91721 GCF_907164565.1 Psammomys obesus | reverse complement strand
GCCAGTGAATCCTCTTTTTATGCTGGAACTAGTTTGCCTGGTCTGCCTTGGGTGTGCTTCCTAGCTCCTATCCTCCTCCTGTGCTCTCCAGTGTGCTTCTGGGAGGAACACTCTGTGCCCAACCTCCCATTTTGGAACCCTGTGCAAGAGCACAATCCTAGTCTGTCTTTGCGTGTTTTCTGTTAGCCTAAGACCAAACACAGCATCCTCTACTCTTGAAACTTTGCAGTTTGTTCTTATTTCCTTCTCCGATGCTTAACATATTATAGTCCAGATTCTCCAGAATGTGCCCCCTCCCACAAACCTCCCTTTGGATTGAATCTAACATGCATGCACGCACGCATGCACGCATGCACAGAAGAGCTGCACAGCTGAGTCATATTCCCAGCTCTTTAGGTCCTTTATTTCTTATGGCTTCCTCTTTTTGTCTTATTAACCCACCCGCACCCTGCCTCGTTTGTGCTGTTCCATCTCTACTGTGCTCTCTTCTAACACTCAGTGCTGAAAAACTTCTTCCTTTTTCCTTAGTGCTTTTCTCTCTTCCGCTTTAAATTTTTTTTTCTTTTTTTAATGTTTATTATTACTAGTTACATTTTATTAACTCTGTATCTCAGCTGTATCCTGTTCCCTTATTCCCTCCCAATCCCACCCTCATTCCCTCACCTCCTTCCTGCCCCTTTCCAAGTCCACGGATTGGGGAGGACTTCCTCCCCTTTCATCTGACCCTGTTTTATCAGGTATATTCAGGGCTGGGTGCAAAGTCCTCCTCTGTGGCCTAGCAGGACTGCTCCTCCCTTGGGGGGTGGGGAGGTCAAAGAGCCTGCCATTGAGTTCCTGTCAGAGATAGTTCCTGTTCCTCTTACTATGGGAAACCAATTGGTTATTGAGCTACCACGAGCTTCATCTGAGCAAAGGTTCTAGGTTATATCCATAAATGTTCCTTGGTTGGAGAAACAGTTTCAGAAAAAAAACCCTGTGCCCAGATATATTTGATCCTTGTGGGATTCCTATCCTTTCCCCGGCAAATTAACTCCCCTTCTGCCGAAGGTTTGGTTATGAGTCTTAGTATTTATTTTCAAACACTGTTTGGTAGGGTCTTTCAGATGCCTTCTGTGGTAGACTCCTGTCATATGTCCAATGCACGAATCATTTGTCTTTCTAAGTGAGGACTGATCATCTTACCCCGTGTCTGATTTCTTTGTCTTCTTTAGGTGTATTGACTTCATTATGTTTATCATATCATGTAGGTCTATATAAGCGAGTATATACCCATGTTTGTCTTTCTCCTTCTGGGATACTTCACTCAGAATGATCTTTTCTAGATCTCACCATTTGCCTGCAATTTTAATGATTTCTTCATTTTTGATTGCTGAGTAGTATTACATTGTGTAAAAATACCACAATTTGTGTATCCATTCCTCTGTTGATGGACATCTGGGTTGTTTCCAGGTTCTGGCTATTACAAATAAAGCTGCTATAAACATGGTTGAGCAAATGTTCTTGTTGTGTACTTAAGCAAATTTTGGGTATGTACCTAGGAGTGGTATAGCTGGGTCTTGAGGTAGCACTACTCCTAATTGTCTGAGAAAGCGCCAGATTGACTTCCAAAGTAGTTGTACAAGTTTACATTCCCACCAGCAATGGAGGAGGGTTTCGCTTCCTCCACAACCTCTCCAGCATGTGCTGTCACTTGAGTTTTTCATGTTGGCCATTCTGATGGGTGTAAGGTGAAATCTCAGGGTCGTTTTGATTTGCATTTCCCTAATGGCTAATGAGGTTGAGCATTTCTTTAAGTGTTTCTCTGCCATTCAATATTATTCTATCAAGAATTCTCTGTTTAACTCTGTTCTCCATTTTTTAATTGGATTACTTGGGTTGGTTGTTTTTCAGCTTCTTTAGCTCTTTATATATACTGGATATTAGCCCTCTGTCAAATAAAGGGTTGGTGAAGATTCATTCCCAATCTGTAGGCAGTCTTTTTGTTTTGATGATGGTTTCCTTTGCTTTACAGAAGCTTTTCAGCTTCATGAGGTCCCATTTATTGATTGTTGCTCTTAGAGCCTGTGCTGTTGGTGTTCTGTTCAGGAAGTTGTCTCCTGTGCCAATGAGTTCTAGGCTGTTCCCCACTTTTTTCCTAACACATTTAGAGTATCTGGTTTTATGTTGAGGTCTTTAATCCACTTGGAATTTAGTTTTGTGCAGGGTGATAGATATGGATCTATTTTCATTTTTCTGCATGTAGACATCCAGTTGGACCAGCACCATTTGTTAAAGATGTTGTCTTTTTTTTCCATTGAATGGATTTGGCTGCTTTGTCAAAAATCAAGTATTCATAGGTGTGTGGGTTTATTTTTGGGTCTTCTATTCAGTTCCATTGAGCCTTCATTCTGTTTCTATGCCAATACCACACAGTTTTTACTACTATTGCTCTGTAGTATGGCTTGAGAAAGGGGATGGAGATACCCACAGATGATCTGTTGTTGTACAGGATTGTTTTGGAGATTCTGGGTATTTTGTTTCTCCGTATGAAGCTGAGAATCTTTTTTCAAGGTCTGTAAAGAATTGTGTTGGCATTTTGATGGGAATTGTGTTGAATGTATAGATTGTTTTTGGCAGGATGGCCATTTTCACAATGTTAATCCTACCAATCCATGAGCACGGGACATCTTTCCATCTTCTGATATCTTCTTCAATTTCTTTCTCCAGAGACTTGAAGTTTTTCTCAAACAGGTCTTTCGCTTGCTTGGTTAGTGTCACCCCATGATACTTTATGTGGTTACTGGCTATTGTGAAGGGTGTTTTTTCCCTTATTTCTTTCTCGGCCCTTTTTTTCTTTGGTATACAGGAGGGCTTCTGATTTTTTTGAGTTGATTTTGTATCCTGCCACTTTGCTGAAAGTGTTTATCACCTGAAGAAGTTCTCTGGTTGAATTTTTGGGGTCACTCATGTATACTATTATATCATCTGCGAATAGTGACACTTTGACCTCTTCCTTTCTGATTTGTATCCCCTTGATCACCTTTAGTTGTCTTATTGCTCTAGCAAGATTTCAAGTACTATGTTGAAGAGATATAGAGAGAGTGGGCAGCTTTGTCTTGTCCCTGATTTCAGTAGGATTGATTTAAGTTTCTCTCCATTGAGTTTTATGTCGGCTATAGGCTTGCTGTATATTGCCTTTACTATGTTTATATATGTGCCTTGTATCCCTGATCTCTCCAAGACTTTAAACATGAATGGGTGTTGGACTTTGTCAAATGCTTTTTTTTTGGCATCTAAGGAGATGATCATGTGGTTTTTCTCCTTCAGTTTTTTTATGTGGTGGATTACATTGATGAATTTCCATATTTTGAACCACCGTTGCATGCCTGGGATGAAGCCTATTTGGTCGTGGTGGATGATATCTTTGATGTGTTCTTGGATTTGGTTTGCAAGTATTTTGTTGAGTATTTTTGCGTCAATGTTTATAAGAGAGATAGGTTTGAAGTTCTCTTTTTTTGTTGGGTCTTTGTGGGGTTTAGGTATCAAGATAACTATGGCTTCATAGAATGAGTTTGGTAATGTTCCTTCTGTTTCTATTTTGTGGAATAGTTTGGAAAAAATTGGAGTTAGCACTTCTTTGAAGATCTGGTAGAATTCTGCACTGAATCCATCTGGCCCAGGACTTTTTTTGGAAGGGAGACTATTGATGACTGCTTCTTTTTCCTTGGGGCATATAAGTCTATTCAATCTTTCTACCTGAGTTTGACTTAATTTTGATAGATGGAATCTATTCTGAAAATTGTCCATTTCTTTTAGATTTTTGAATTTTGTGGCATATATGCTTTTGTAGTATGACCTAATGATTGTTTGGATTTCCTCAGTGTCTGAAGTTATGTTCCCCTTTTCATTTCTGATTTTGGTGATTTGGATAGTTTCTCTCTGCCTTTTAGTTAGTTTGGCTAAGGTTTGTCTTTCTTGTTGATTTCTTTCAAAGAACAAGCTCTTGGTTTAATTGATTCTTTCAATAGTTTTATTTGTTTCTAATTGATTGATTTCTGCCCTGATTTTGATTATTTCCAGCTGTCTGCTCTTCTTGGGTGCATTTGCTTCTTTTTTCTCTAGGGTTTTCAGTTGGGCCATTAAGTTGCTTGTATGAGATGTCACAAATTTTTTTTTCTTGAAGGCATTTAGTGCTATGAATTTTCCTCTGAGCACTGCTTTCATTGTATCCCATAAATTAGGGTATGTTTTACCTTCATTTTCATTGAATTCTAGGAAGTCTTTAATTTCTTTCTTTATTTCTTCCTTAATCCAGCTTTCATTGAGCAGCAAGTTGTTCAGTTTTCATGTGCTTGTAGGCTTTTTTCTAATTCCATTGTTGTTGATGTCCAGCTTTATTCCATGGTGGTCAGATAGAATACAGGGGGTTATTTCAATCTTCTTGTATCTGTTGGGGCTTGCTTTGTGACCAACTATATGGTCTATTTTGGAGAAGGTTTTATGAGGTGCTGAAAAGAAGGTATACTCTTTTGCATTTGGGTGTAATGTTCTGTAGATGTCTATTAGGGCCATTTGATTTAGGACCTCTGTAAGTCTTATTAGGTTTCTGTATAGATGATCTGTCCCTTGGTGAAAGTGGGGTGTTGAAGTCTCCCACTATCAAGGTGTTGAGATCGATGTGTGATTTAAGTTTTAGTAATGTTTCCTTTATGAATGTAGGCGCTCTTGTATTTGGGGCATAGATGTTCAGAATTGTGATGTTCTCTTGGTGGATTTTTCCTTTGATGAGGATGTAGTGTCCTTCCTCATCTTTTTTGATCAATTTTGGTTGAAAGTCTATTTTATTAGATATTAGGATAGCTACCCCAGCTTGTTTTCTGGATCCCTTTGCTTGAAAGAAATTTTTCCAGCCCTTTACTCTGAGGTAGTGTTTATCTTTGTTGCAGAGGTGCGTTTCTTGGATGCAGCAAAATGTTGGATCCTGTTTCTGCAACCATTCTTAAAGACTGTGTCTTTTTATTGGTGAGTTGAGATCATTGATGTTAATAGATAATAGTGACCAATAAATGTTAGTTTCTTTTGTATTGGAGTCGGTAGTCTTACTGTGTTTCATTGCTTGTTTTATTTTCATTTTTGTTGGGATATTATCTGTATGCCCTGTTTTCTTGGGTGACGTTGTTTTCGTTGGATTGGAGTTTTTCTTCTAGTATCTTCTGTAGGGTTGGTTTGCTGTGTAGATATTGCATAAATTTAGTTTGGTCCTGAAATATTTTGTTTTCTCCATGTATGTTGATTGAAAGCTTTGCAGGGTATAGTAGTCTGGGTTGACATTTTTGATCTCTTAGAGTCTCCATGATACTTGCCCAGGCCCTTCTGGCTTTCATAGCTTTTGATGAGAAGTCCGGTGTGATTCTTAAAGGTCTACCTTCATATGTTACTTGGCCTTTTTCCCTTGCTGCTTTTAGAATTTTTTCTTTGTTCTGTAGATTTAGTGTTTTGACTATGATGTGATGTGATGGGTTTCTTTTCTGGTCTAGTCTTTTTGGTGTTCTGCAGGTCTCTTGTATATTTATGGACATCTCTTTTTTTTAAGTTGGGAAAATTTTCTTCTATGATTTTCTTGAAAATATTTTCTGGACCTTGGAGCCTGGAGTCTTCTTTTCATCAATTCCTATTATTCTTAGATTTTGTCTTTTCATGGCGCTCTTGATTTCTTGGATATTTTGTGTTTGTTACTTTTCTGATTTTACTTTTTCTTTGCGAGAAGTATCAATTTCTGGGAGTGTATTTTCAGCTCCAGAGATTCTCTCTTCCATCTCTTGTATTCTGTTGGTGATGCTTACCTTTGTGGTTCCTGATCTTTTTTCCAAGTTCTTCAGCTCAACGGTTTTCTCAGTTTGTGTTTTCTTTATGGAATCTAATTCTTTCATGCCTTGCAGCGTTTCCTTCATCTGTTTGAATGTGGATTCCTGTCTCTCTATGATGGTATCTATTTTTTTGTTCATTTCCTTTCTATATGCCACTAATTTTATCTCTACTTGTGCCTCCTTTTGTTTGGCTGTGTTTGCCTCTGTTTCTTTAAGAATTTTGTCTATTTCTTTTTTCTTTACCTCCAATTGACTGGCCAAGTCTTTGAAAGATTTGTTCATTTCCTCTTTAACTGACTGTATTTGCATGGTTATTGTTCTGAGAGCATTGTTTGTTTCCTCTTTATGACCCTCAAATAGTTGGGTGAGCATAGTTTTAAAGTCATTTTCCTGTGCTTCTGATGAATTGGGGTATCAGTCCATTTTGGGGTTGCTGGTGAAGTCATGATGTGCTGATTTATGTTGGAAGTGTTCTTTTGCCTACCCCTGGCCATTGGCTTATCTGAAACCTTCCCTGTTTGTGTTTTTGGGTTCTGTAGTTCAACCTCGTACTGTCTTTCTCTGGTGTCTGGAGAGTTTTTCAGGAAGCTGAGAGAGGTCCCATGTCCCCAACCTGTACTGAGGACTAGCTGTACCTGTGGGAGAAATGTACACAGGCGCAAATGGAGCAAATGCAGGCGTGTGCATGTGTGTTGTGTGTGTGTTTGTGTGCGTGTGTGGATCTGTGCGTGGAAGTGTGTCTCAGGGGACAGAGTGATAGATAATGTTGAACCCTTGAGTGTGTGGGAGGGGCTCTGCACTGCATATGTAGCAGGCACTAGTGATGGTCGTGGTGAAATTTCTGGAATTAACTGTCTTAACTCCTCAATTGGACCCACAGAGCAGGGGCTTCAATGTCCCAAGTGACCCTCTGTTTCCCAAAGTGGGTATGTGGGTGGGAGGGTTTCGATGCCTGGCTTCTGTTTAAGAAGGACCCTAGATCTGGGGCTCTGCAGATTCTCCAGGGTGCACTCACTCTCAGGCAGGTCACTTGGCAGGGATGGGGTATCCGGGCTCTCTGCTCCCTGGTTTGGCCCTGCTTGTTTGATGTGCTCTGTCAGCTCAGTGCTGCTGCCACTGCCAGGATAGGAGATCCAGCTGCAACTGGAGACTGGGATGCCAGTCCAGATGTTTTCTGGTAAGACCTGGGGGCCCTCCACTGTACTCTCCAAGCCTGGGAGGCCCAGTACCTGGTGTGCTTAGCTTGCATGGCGGGTCTGCTTGGCTTTGGTGTGTATATAGTGTATTATCTATCACTGAGGAATCGGAAGGGCCGTGCAGTCAGTGTCTGAGCATCCCTGTGGGGCCAGTATGTTGGCTAGCAGACCCAAGACCCTGGGATGATGGTCCCGTGGGTCTGGGCCCGCAGTGCATGGGCCTCGATGTTCCAAATGACCCTCTGTTTCCCACAGTGGGTATGTGGGTGGGAGGGGACTGATGCCTGGCTTCTATTTTAGAAGGGGCATAGATCTGGGGCTCTGCAGACACGCAAGGGCATACTCACTCTCAAGGTGGTCACATCAGCAGGGATCGGGATAGCCAAGCTCCCTGCTCTCTGGTTTGGCCCTGGTTGGTCTTAAACTGGAGAGCTGGTGTGCCCCGCCAGCTCAGTGCTGTTATGCTGTTAGATTAGGAAGTCCCGTTGTATCTGGAGACTGGGTTGCCAGTCCAGATGCTTTTTGGGAAGTCCTGGGCACTCTCCACTGTGCTCTCCAAGCTTGGGAGGCCCAGCGCCTGGTGTGCCTATCTTGTATGGCATTTCTGTCTGGTTTTGGTGAGTATATAGCGTATTCTCTGTCACTGTGGGGTTGGGCAGGCCGTACTGTCAGTGATCGCGATCCTGCAGAGCCAGTATGGCGGCTAGCAGACTCGGGCCCTGGGTGGATGGTGCTGCCGTGTGGTACTTCTGGCATTTGCTGATAAAGGGCTAGGAGCTCCGCCTCAGCCGTTGTAAACCCCAAGCAGTTAAGTCTAAGCTGAGAATCTTGATGAGACCTCTGTTTTCAGGAGGAAGGAGGTCTGGGAGAGGATTGCCGTGAGATTGAAGGATTGTTTCTCTCCTTCCCCAAACAAGTCCCCGGGTGATCCGAGACCAAAGTTTTCACCTCTTGCAATTATCCCTGTTGTTTAGAAAGCCTCACCATTGTTTTCCTGGGTTCAGAGGTCCTTCCACTCACCAACTCAGACGTTCAGCTCTTCCACAGCTCAGAAGCTGTGTGTGTTAGTTGCCATCTTGGCTCTGCCTCCCCCCCCCCCCTTTAACTTTAGTTCACTTATACTTTTACTAAATTCTTCCCCCATCTCTTAGCTTTTTTTCATTCTTCAACAGAAACCCTTCTCTTGCAATCAGTCCCAGCCGCCTCAGGTCCTGGTCTCTGCACAGCCCTCCTTGACTCTGCAGGCTAATTTCTCCTTGTGCTCTGCACTCTACTTCTGCCGACCCCAAAGTCCTAGTGTCTTCCTTTGAGGCAAACTGAGTGTTCTTTCATCAGTGGCCCTTATCAGTCCTGATAATAACAACCCATACTTCTGAAGCAAGATAGAATTTTTCCTTTTAAAAAAACCTCACAAAATGTCTTCCGGATGGGTTAGTGTGTATTGGCTTTGGTGCCCATCTTTTAGATGTTTTATGAATCATTTTGCTTATCGGGATTGTAAAAAAAATAAAATCAATGTTTTCTCTTCTGGAAAAAAAAAGTTTGTCTATCTTGTTGATTTTCTCAAAGAATCATTTCTTGGTTTTGTTGATTCTTTGAATTGTTCTCTTTGTTTCTAATATATTGAATTTATCCCTGAGTTTGATTATTAGCTCCTCTTGAGTGTATCTGCTTCTTCTTTTTTTTCCCCAGTATTTTCAGGTGTGCCATTAAGTTGCTTGATTGAGATACCTCATTTTTTTTTAATGAAGGCCATGCTTTCATTGTGTCCCAAAAGTTTGGGTAAGCTAAGCCTTCACTTTCATTGAATTCTAGGAAGACTTTAATTTTTTTCATTTCTTCCCTGACACAGCTCTCATTCAGTGAGAGTTATTCAGTTTCCATGTGTGTGTATAGGCTTTTTGCTATTTCTGTTATTGTTGAAGTCCAGTTTTAGACCATGGTGGTCTGATACTAGGGATTCTTTCAGTCTTCTTGTATCTGTTGAGGCTTACTTTGTGTCCAACTATATGCTCAATTTTTAAAATTTTTATTTTACTTTTATTAATTACAGTTTATTCACTTTGTAGCCCAGCTATAACCCCATCCCAATCCAGCCTTCCCTCCCTCTTCTTCTCCTATGCCCCTCCCCTATTCCATTGATAGGGGAGGTCTTCCTCCCCTTCCATCTGAACCTAGTCTATCAGGTATCATCAGGATTGGTTTTATTGTCTTCCTCTGTGGACTGGTAAGGCTGCTCCCCCACCTCAGGTGGAGATGATCAAAGAGCCAGTCCATGAGTTCATGTCAAAGATGGTCCCTGATCCTATTACTGGGGAACCCCCTTGGACACTGAGCTTCCATGGGCTATATCTGTGCAGAGGTTCCAGGTTATCACCATGAATGGTCCTTGTTTGGATATCAGTCTCATAAAAAGACCCCTGTGCCCAGATTTTTGGGTTCTGTTGCTCTCCTCGTGAAGCCCCTGTTCCCTCCAGGTCTTTCTATCTCCCCCTTCTATCATAAGATTTCCTGCATTCTACCCAAAGCTTGGCTATAAGTCTCAGCATATGAGAAGGTTCCATGGGATGCTGAGAAGGTATACTCTTTTGTGTTTGGGTAAAAAATTCTGTAGAATCTATTATGTCCATTTGATTTTTAATATCTCTGTTAGTGTCATTATTTATATTTAGCTTTTGTATCAATGATCTGTCTCTTGGTGAGAGTGAGATGTTGAAGTCTCCCACTGTTAAGGTGTTGGGATCGATGTGTGATTTAAGCTTTAATAAGATATCTTTTACAAATGCAGGGGCCCTTATATTTGGGTCATAGATGTTCAGGATTGTCATGCCCTCTTGGTGGATTTTTTCTTTGATGAGAATGAAGTGTCCCTCCCCATCTTCATTGATTAATTTTGGCTAAAATCTATTTTATTAGATATTAGGATGACTACTCCACCTTCCTCCTTGGGCCCATTTGCTTGGAAAACTTCTTTCCACAGTTCAATTCTGAGGCAGTGTCTATCTTTGTTGCAAAGGTATGTTTTTTGAATGCAGCAGAATGTTGGATACTGTTTCTGAGACCATTCTGTTAGTCTGTATCATTTTTTTGGAGAGTTGAGTCAGTGATGTTAATAGATATCAGTGAGTTTCTTGTATTATGGAGTTGGGTGTGATTGGGCATTTGTGTGCTTCTTTTTGTTTCCTTTTTTTAAAAGTAAAAATAAGATTTATTTGGGGCAGCTCTTCGGTGGGTTCACTGGTCTCAGAGAATGGGGCCAGGAAAATCACAATGGAAACAGGAAGACACATGGGGGAGCAGAGAGAGAGACAGAGAAAGAGAGAGAGGAAGAAGGAAGAGAAGAGGAGGAATGTGGGGGAGAGATAGATATTTGGGGTACTTGGTGGGTCCCTTTATCCCACAACACACAGCTGGAGTGCCTGGTGGCAGCAGGTGATGATGTGAGCAATAGCTAGGTCCCTGAGAGCAGGCCAGTGGAATTGCTTGTATATTAACAGGGTTAGAGTTAGGCGACCTGGGTTTGAAATCTAACATCTCAGCCTTTTTTCTCTTTAATTATTTTTATTTTTTATTTTTTTATTATTAGTTACATTTTATTAACTCTGTATCCCAGCTGTATCCCGCTCCCTCATTCTCTCCCAAACCCTCCCTCCATCCCTCATCTCCTCCCTGCCCCTTTCTAAGTCCACTGATTGGGGAGGACTTCCTCCCCTTTCATCTGACCCTGTTTTATCAGGTATCTTCAGGACTGGCTGCAAAGTCCTCCTCTGTGGCCTAGCAAGACAGCTTCTCCCTTGAGGGTTTGGGGGGGTCAAAGATCCTGCCTTGAGTTCCTGTCAGAAATAGTCTCTGTTCCCCTTACTATGGGAAACCAATTGGTTACTGAGCTACCAAGGGCTTCACCCGAGCAGAGGTTCTAGGTTATAGCCAAACATGGTCCTTGGTGGAGTGTCAGTCTCAGAAAAGACCCTGTGCCCAGATATATTTGGTCCTTGTGGAGCTCCTATCCTTTCCATGTTATACAAACTCCCCTTTTGTTTTGTTGTTGTTGTTGTGAAAGTATCTTTATCCTGTGTTATTTGGGGGGGGTGTAGTTTATCTGGGTTGGAGTTTTCCTTCTTATATCTTCTGTAGGGCTGGGTTGCTGTACATATATTGTTTAAATTTAGTTATATATTAAAATATTTTGTGTCCTCCATCTATGTTGATTTTAACTTTTGCTAGGTATAATAGTCTGGGTTGGCGTCTGTGGTCTCTTAGTGTCTACATGATATCTCCCAGGCCCTTCTGGCTTTCATAGTCTCAACTGAGAAGTTTGATGTGATTCTGATAGGTCTGCTTTTATATGTTACTTGGCCTTTTTCCCATGCTGTTTTTAACATTTTTCTTTGTTCTGTAGCTTAAGTGTTTTGATTATTTTTTGTTTCTTTTTTTATTAGTTACATTTTATTAACTCCGTATCCCAGCTGTATCCCACTCCCTCATTCCCTCCCAATCCTACCCTTCCTCCCTCATCTCCTCCCTACCCCTTTCCAAGTCCCCTGATTAGTGTTTTGATTCTGTAGGCCTCTTGTATGTTTAAGGGCATCTCCTTCTTTAGGTTAAGGAATTTTTTATATGATTTTCTTGAAAATATTTTCTGGAACTTCCAGCCTGTAATCTTTTTGTCTATTCCTATTATTCTTAGGTTTTGTCTTTTCATTGTGTCCTAATTTCTTGAATGTTTGTTTTGGGAACTTTTTGTTTTTATGTTTTCTTTGAGTGTTGTATCGATTTCTGCAATTGTATCTTCAGCGCCTGAGATTCTCACCTCCATCTCTTGTATTCTGTTAGTGATGCTTACCTTGGCAATTCCTGATCTCTAAGTTCTCCAACTACAGGGTTTTTCAGTTTGTGCTTTCTATATTGATTACAATTACGTTTTAATGTCTTGAAAGATTTCATTCATTTCCTTCACCTGATTGATTGTGGATTCCTGTCTTTCCATGGTGACCCTCATTTTTTTTGTTTGCTTCTTCTTTATGTGCTACTAATAACTGTATAATCATATATTTAAGGTCATTTCCCTGTGTTTCAGCTGCATTAGAATATCCATTGAGTTTTGAGGATTCTGGTGTGGTCCTGGTTCCTGTTGATTGTATTCTTATGTAGGCCTCTAGCCATCTGGTTATCAGTAGCCCTGACTGTTCATTCCTGGACCCTGTACTGCAGACTAAATCTACCTGTCTCTGGAGTCTGCAGTAGTCTACAAGAAGATGAGAGATGTCCAGGGGTCAAGACTGGGTGCTGGAGATTAAGATGCAGCTAAGAAAGGAAGGATGCACTGTTAAGTTCACTGTCTCTGCTGGCTCACTGTTTGTGACTCAGGAAGGCCAGGCAGCTGGGGCTCAGGCCAATAGATGTCCAAACCTAGAGCTGCTCCAGTGCCCCCCGGCTTCTTTGAGCTGGCAGACAATGGGACTTGGGTCCTGTGACTAAGTCAGCTCTGGTGGGTTTATTGTCTGTGCTGGGATCACCGTTTCTGGCCAAAGTGGGCCAGGTGGCTGGGGAGCAGGCAGAATGAAGCCATACTCACATCCACTGCAAGTGTGTGCCAGGCCTGCTACCACTGAGACAAAAACATTGCCCTGCTTCTGGCTCTACCCAAGGCCAGCTGGCTCCTAGAGGAGACTAGCCTTTTGTAGGTTGAAGGGAAAGGAAACACTTAAACACTAGCTAGGGCTTAAGAGCCTGGGAGACAGTCAACCTGATGTTAGAGCTGAGCGGCAGGTTTGAGTAACTGGAAAGGAATTGGAAAGAGGGTGGACACAACCCTTAAGATGATGTCACTAGCCGGGCATGGTAGCTCATGTCTGTAATCCCAGCACTCAGGGAGGGAGAGACAGGTGGATCTCTGTGAGCTCAAAGCCAGCCTGGTCTACAAAGCAAGTCTAGGACAGCCAAGGACACACAGAGAAACCGTGTCTCAAAACAAAACAAAACAACAACAACAAAAAAATGAATCTTCAGAAATCCAGCAGATCTTCAGATTTATCTATGAAAAGATGTAGTGAAAACACAATCATAGGTAAAGTTTATATTTGCATATTCATATAAAATATCAACAGCATAAATCATAAAATTTTGAGTCAAAGTTTAGAGACAGTGTTTCTGATTATACAGTATGAGCTCCTAACACCTGTAAATAACAGCAATTGTAATAAAGTTTGTTCTGTAAATGCTCAATCTTAATTTAACTGAATCTCAAACTTTCTTAGAGTGTTAAATTTATTCTAATTGTGAAAATAAAAACTGCAATATTTTGAAACATATACATATACTCAAGTGTACACACACAAACAAGCATACATACACCAATTAAAATCATATTTTTATAAGCAAGGTTGTTTTTGGAAAAGAGAGATCTAACTCAAGGTAGATTAACACTGTATATATTCTGTTTTCAAATTTCTTTAGAATTGATTATGACACTTCCTAAATCAAGACTGGAAAAAGGTAAAGAATCTGCTATATGCAAAGAATTCAATGATAGTTTTGATTCTGTCATTTTGGAATAATCAAGCACAACATTTTATTCCTTGTTTGAGATCATATGTTCTTCCTACATGTGTGAGTTTCTGAATTATTGACATTGATAACTATATACCAATAGGCATGATAATATTTTTAATAGAATACTTTTATATTAGTAAAACTGATTAAGTATATCTTTAAGTTTGTTGATAATTAATATGAAACAATTATTTTGTATTATTACTTATTCAGTAATTGCATTACTAAATATATATAATTTATTCTTGTTTGAGTTAAATAAATCTTGTTTTGCTACTTTCAACTGTGATCAGGTGAAAAAGTTTGTGTAAGGTTCAAAACTTAATATTTGTGGCATTATCTTTTATACGCACTCCATTTCATTGCCTAAACAGTTCAGCAGATATTTGAGAAATATAGAATGTTCTGTCTTTGTACTTCAGAGAAGTCAAAGCTATCCACACACAGCCAAGGCAGAGTAGAAGCTTGGGTAGGATGATGGCATAACTAAAGAGGATAGATAGCAAGCAACAGCAGCTGCAGTCACCATGGAGTAAGAACCATTGGTGAACAATTAGTGTGGGACTAGAGTGAGACTGAGTACACTGAAAGTCAAGGTGTTTCAGAGTCCCTGAGCTGCCACTCAGAGGTGAGCTATAAGGAAGGTGAGCATTTGTAATAGAACTTGCTTCCAGAAAGCTTATGCTTTTGCTTCAAAGAAAACAAAATGGATGAAAACCATATCCAAAACCAAATGTTAGTGTATATCAGTAGAATATATTATCTGTCTAAAGAAGGATATGCATCTCAGAGGCCTCTGATGATCCTGCGAACACAACTGTGAATCTGGGTCTGCAATTAAAACAGAAAATAAATACTATTCACAGGAGCTGTTTGAACGTGGAAAGATACCTTCCAGCTTACTGTTTCCCAGTTCACCTATAGAAGACATAAAATGATAGTAGCTAGCACTGTGTGTTCTATAAATATCTTGATATTAAAATATTCTCATCCTTAGCTATCAGGGAAATTCAAATCAAAATGACCCTGAGATTTCACCTTACACCCATCAGAATGGCTAAGATCAAAGACTCAAGTGAGAACACATGCTGGAGAGTATGTGGAGAAAGGGGAATCCTCCTTCATTTCTGATCGGAATGTCAAATTGTACAACTTTGGAAATCAATCTGGTGCTTTCTCAGTCAATTAGGAATAGTACTACCTCAAGCTCCAGCTATACCACTCTTAGGCATATATCCAAAAGATGCTCAAGTACACAACAAGGAAATTTGCTCAACCATGTTTGTAGTAGCTTTATTTCTAATAGCCAGAAGCTGGAAATAACCCAGATGTCCCTCAACTGAAGAATGGATACAGAAATTGTGGTACATTTACACAATGGAATACTACTCAGCAATTAAAAACAAGGGAATCATGAAATTTGCAGGCAAATGGTGGAAACTAGAAAAGATCATCCTGAGTGAGGTATCCCAGAATCAGAAAGACACACATGGTATACATTCATTTATAAGTGAATATTGGACATATAGTATAAGATAAACATACTAAAACCTAAAGAAGGCAACCAAGAAGGAGGAGCTCCACAAGAAGAGCAACAGAACCAAAAAATCTGGACAGAGGGGTGTTTTCTGAGACTGATACTCCACCCAAGGACGATGCATGGAGATAACCTAGAATTCCTGCACAGATGTAGCCCATGGCAGCTCAGTGTTCAAGTGGGTTCCCTAGTAACCCACTGTCTCTGACATGAACTCAATGGCCTGCTCTTTGATCACCTCCCCCTGATGGAGAAGCAGCCTTCCCAGGCCACAGAGGAAGACAACACAGCCAGTCCTGATGAGATCTGATAGGCTAGGGTCAGAGGAAAGGAGAGGAGGACCTCCTTTAGCAACTGACTGGGGAAGGGGCATGGGTGGAGGAGAGGGAGAGAGGGTGGCATTGGGAGGGGACAAGGGAAGGGGCTACAGGAGGGATACAACATGAATAAACTGTAATTAATATAAAAAATAAAAATTTAATTTAAAAAGTAAATTAACTGAAACATAATAGTAGAAAAGATGTAAACAATGATGATAGCTAAACAAGAAAAACCAAAGCCAAGCGATATAGAAACAGCAGTGATGAAGTCCTATGACTACTCTACTGTCTGCATCTCCTAAGTCCTGATGGGTTTTCCAATCATTGGGATCAATGTGACATCAGCACTTCTTTTTAAATTAAGTTTTTTCTAGCTTTTCTTTTTTGTTATTTTTTTCCTGCAACTTATTTTTATCATACTCATTGTTTTTTTTTCTTAATTCTTCCCAGATTCTCCCCACCTCCCTACCCAATCAATGTCCTGTTCTTCCGTCTATCTTTCTCTCTCAAGGAAAAAAAAGGAAAATCAATAAGATAAAATTACCAAAACAAATTGAAATTATATAAAAAATATATCTGGAGTCCCGTTTTATGTCGATTAACTTCTGAGTATGAGATTTCCCTTTCATTTGGTCTACATGCTTAGTGTTACTCCATTAAAGAAAACTGATTTACCCTTTCCCAGAAGCTAACAATTGCAAATAGCTTCTTGGCTAGGGGTGGGACTTTGTGCCCACTTTCCCTGCTCTGTGCTGGGATTTATATTGTGGTGATTCTGTGTATGCTCTCTATAATCTGAGTTCATATATGTATCTGCCCTCTTGTGTCTGGAAATTTGTGTTTCCATAAATTCATCCATTAGTTCTAGTTAAGATCTGTCTCCTTGTCCAGATAGATATCTGAACCTTGAGGGGACAGGTGTGCTCCAAAGCATGTTACAGTCTGTACTTTGTCTAGTTGTGAGTGTTTCTGTTAATTACCATTTACTGTAAGAAAAGCTTTCCTGTTCAGGGTTAATTGAGACACTGATCTTTGATTCATTAAGAATCAGTTTATTGCTATGAACATGTAGGCCGATAATGGCATTTGTTTTTCTATATATCCCATGAATTATCTGGCCTCAGGTTACATGTATTGGTCCCATCTCTTGAAGTGAGCATGAATGGTCAGGTTGGTTAATTCTGAGGGGTTTCTAGAATTCTTCTGGGTTATTTTTCATTGGAGATACACATTGGTAAACACTAATGGGCACTTTTCACCTTCTTTCTCAGGGATGACTAGCATAAAGTTACAGTCAACCCAAGAAGAAAACATATACAGAAAGGAATGGACCAACCAAGTATTAACTCTCAAGATATCAAGAAGTGATTCAAAATCTATAGCAAATTGCAAAGGGCTCCAGGGAAATAATGGAGTCACAACAGACATGGACGAACAGTACTTAGGAGAACATTTTTCTTCTGTCTATCCCAACCTATGGCTGTTACTGAAGTCATCATCATAAATTGATGTTTCTTCTGCTTTATATAGGTTGAACAAAATTTTATACAAATGTCTATGACATTTTGAATTTCAGAATTTTTGGAAGCATGAATGGCCACTATTTCAACTGATAGTTTTAATTAGCTTTCTTTAGTTAATATATTCTAAGTATGGAATAATTTTTTAAATTTACACATATATTTTTTCCAATTCAGAGAACTTGCCTAATATAAAAGGGAAAACAACATTCTCTAAACCCAAAACTAATGCCAGTTCTAGAGACTTGCATTAGCTTATTATAGGTAATTAACACACTGTAGTAGTTGTCTGCAATAATTTTTAATTTTTTTACTCTTTATATTAATTTTGGTGAACTGTAACATACATTTACTTTTCTTTGGAAACTGTTATCAGTTGGTTCCACATTTTATATATGGCATTTTTCATATCCTTATTCCTAAAAGTGTAAATCATAGGATTAAGCAAAGGGGATAGCATGGTGTAAAATATTGCTACAATTTTGTCAAAGGAGAAGGCAGTAGGAGGCCTTGCATATATAAATATGCATGGGACAAAGAACAGGACACAACAGCAATGTGGGACCCACAAGTAGACAGAGCTTTCCATCACCCTTCAGAACTGTGGGATCTCAGAGAGACTAAGATAAAACAGTAGGAGACAAGCAACAAAAAAAAGATTATGATGCAGATCAATCCACTGTTGGCAACCACCAAAAGGCCAAAAAATGTGAGTATCAGTGCAAGCAAGCTCCAGTAATGGGAATAAGTCACACATGAAGTGATCAATGACATTGGGTCCACAAAAGGGCAGCTGCAAAGTGAAGATAATTTGTACAGTAGAATGTAAAAATTCTCCTGCCCAGGCTACCCCAACCAGAGTGCCACAGAGCCTCCGAGTCATGATGGAAGAATAGTGTAAGGGCTTACAAATGGGCACATAGTGGTCATAGGCCATGGCTGTCAGAACAATCATCTCAGCCCCACCAAAGAAGTGTTCAGCAAAAAAGTTGTATCATGCAGCCTTCAAAGGAGATAGTTTTTCTCTCATAGAGTGAATCCACCATCATCTTGGGTGTCATGGCAGAGGAGAAGCTTGCATCCAATAAAGCCAGGAAAGCCAGGAAGAAGTTCATGGGGGAGCCCTGCAGTGTAGGGCTACAGGCAATGGTCACCACAATCATCATGTTGTTCCAAATAGTTGCAATGTAAACAAGTAAACATATGATAAATATTAGCTTTTGAACATTTGGATTCTGTGAAAGTCCCAGGAAGACAAATTCAGTTATACAACTCTGATTTTGCATGTTTTCCAAGAAAAAGGTGGGTGCCCAGTAGAGAGTGTGTAATTTGTCAGTGGTGATAAACATTTGCTTCAGTCCAGTTTATAGTTTTGTAGTCACCAGTAATTTATTAAGGCTATTTCCAAAATTGTTTTCAGTGCTTTAATTTCATTGAGAATACAAAAAAAAAAAAAAAAAAAAAAAGAAAAAATTTCAGAGTGATAGTCAAAGATCAGTCAAACTGAGGCAGGGAAAACTTATGCAATATTTAAAACCAAGGGCTCTCTATACATGAAAAAGGAAACTGCTACATGTTGTGAAGAAGAATTGTCCAGATAAAATGTGTATGCTCGGCTCCTAAAATTATGATGCTATATCTGGCTTGAAATTCCAATGATATTTCCTATGGTAATTGTGCCATTATCAAACTTAGTTATTAAGTTAGTAAAATGCATTACCCAGTTTTTTCCATGCTTTTCAACTTGAACACACAGAAGAAAAGAATGGGCTATTTTTACACATATTACTGACATGTATCAGTCAAGAAGCACATATTAGTGAATACATGTACATGCTCATCCCTGTAAACAGCAGATACTATTCAAAATATTTAGAAATAACTCTAGCTTATTAATTCCATTTGCAGTTTCAGAAATTATCTAACTATGAAGAAAAACAACAAATATGTAAGTTGTACATTAGTTTTTCTCCTCAGATCTCAGATTCCTTTCTCCTAGTTGTCTATACTATAAGTTCCAAAACTACTTATGAAATATCACCAAGGAACAGGAGGACTAAACAAACTAAATGATCACGAATCAGCCACTAGCTATTAACCTTAGAAGAAAGTATGCCAATGGATGACTTATGGTCTGAATAGGGCTGCAGCAGGAAAAAAATGGAGTAAAATGTCAGAAATTTGGCTCCTGACTCTTGTAGACCTGCTCAATACAAGAGTGTCTATTTATTCTGTAGTTTGGAGCAGATGACTTAAGTTTCTAAAAACTCCCAAAACCTCATCTGATATTTCTGTGTACGAACATGATAAGAATATAGCTCAATGCAGCCACTTTTGATGAGAACTGATAGACTAAGATCAGAAAGAAGGAGAGGAGGACCTCCCCTATCAGTGGACTTGGGGAGTGGCATGCATGCAGAAAGGGGAGGGAGGGTGGGATCGGCAGGGGAGGAGGGAGGGGCTTATGGGGGATACAAAATGAATAAAGTGTAATTAATAAAAAAAGAATATAGCTCAATTGTTTCTTTTAAATTTCATTTTATTTATATATTTATTTATTACAATCTATTCACTTTGTATCCCTAATGTAGCCCCCTTACTCATCTCCTCCCATTCCCACCCACCCTCCCTCTTCTTTCCCTATGTTTTTTTCCTAGTCCCCTTCTATCTAGCCCTACCTTATCAGGATTCATGGCTGCACCATCTTCCTCTGTGGCATGGCAAGGCTGCACCTGCCAGGGAGAGATGATCAAAGAGCCAGCCACTGAGTTCATGTTTGAGTGAGGTAACCCAGAAGCAGAAAGACACATATGATATATACTCACTTATAATTGGATATTAGCCATATAATATAGGATAAACATACTAAAAGCTATAGTCCTAAAGAAGCTAAACAACAAGGAGGACCTAGGGAAGATGCTTAATCCTCACTCAGAAGTGCAAACAGGATAGACATTAAAAGTAGGAAGTGACAAGGAACAGAATAGGAACCTTCCACAGAGGATCTAGAAAAGATGCTACCCACCAGCATATCGAAGGAGATGCTGAGACCCATAGCCAAACTTTGAGCAGAGTGCTGGAATCATTATGGAAGAAGAGGGAGATAGAAAGACCTGGAGGGTATCCATTCCTTTGTTGAGGGACATCTGGTTTGTTTCCAGGTTCTGGCTATTACTATGAATATGGTTGAACAAATGTCTTTGTTGTGTACTTGAGCAAGCAGATCATGAGACTCATAACCAAACTTTGGGCAGAGTGCAGAGAGTCATATGAAAGAAGGAGCAGTTAGTAAGACCTGGAGAAGACAGAAGCTCCACGAGGACCAAATATATCTGGGCACAGGGGTCTTTTCTGAGACTGATTCTCCAGCTAAGTACCATACATGGTTATAACCTAGAACCCCTGCTTGGACGTAGCCCATGGCAGGTCAGTGTCCAAGTTGGTTTCCTAGAAAGGGGAACAGGGATTGTTTCTGACATGAACTCAGTGGCTGGCTCTTTGACCTCTCCACCCTTCGTGGGAGGAGCAGCCTAGCTAAGATACAGAAGACATTACAGCCAGTTCTGATGAGACCTGATAAGCTAGGGTCAGATGGAAGGGAAGGAGGAACTCACCTATCAGTGGATTTAGGGAGGGGCAGGGAAAAGATGAGAGAGGGAAGGTGGGATTGGGAGGGAAAGAAAGAGGGAACTACAGCTGGAATGCAAAGTAAATAGACTGTAATTAATATAAAAAACTAAAAAGTTAATTTAAAAAAAAAAGAAAGACCTGGAGGGAACAAGAACTCCATAAAGAGAACAACAGACTCAAAATACCTGGGGCAGTGGGGGCCTGCAGAGGCTGATACTCCAACTAAGGGCCATGCATTGAGAGGACCTAGACCCCCTGTTCAAAGGAAGACTATTATCTACAGTTTCCAAGTAGGTACCCTAGTAAGGGGCACAGAGGCTCAATTGTCTCTTAAGGGAATTAGAAAACATTATAGCATGAATTCATTCGGGATATCAGGAGAAGACAGTGTTGGGTAGTGAGAACATGCGCCACAATCAGAAGGATGACATTCCATTTCTAATTCCAGTTGTGCTAACAGTAATTAAAACTTAGCAGTCTTTGTATATGTTGAAAAAGATTAACAAAAGGATTTGGCCAATCACAGTAATAAAATACATATATTCTAAAATGTATTACACATTTATTTTTGAGATGTAACTTAATTACGACATTTCTCCCTTGCCTTTTCCTTCTAGACCCTCCTTAATACCACTTCTTACTATCTTTCAAATTCATTGACTCTATGATCATTCATTGTTATTTCATTCATATATATGAATATATATTCCTTATATAAATGTATACATACACATATATACATCTATACATGCATATGTCTGTGTATATATATATATATTTATATATATGTGTGTGTGTATGTATACATAACCTTTTCAGTCTGGGTAATTTTACATCTATATGTTTTCAGGGCTGAGAATTTAGTATTGGCTAATCAATTTTTATTGGATAACCAATTTGTATGTTCTTCCCTGGGGAAGACTATTTCTTCTACTCTTAACATTCTTTACTTTTCTGTAGTTCTTGTGTAGGGTTGAGACCTGGTAGACTTTTTCTTGTACACTTTGGCATGTCTATCATGTCATCTTCAGATTTAGGTAAATATGTTGAGAGACCTTATGGATGGAAATCAAAAAGTAGTAGGAAACACAACTCACAGCAAATGCTCTGATCCTCTGACTCTTACACTCCATTCACCCACTCTTCAGAAATGTTTCCTGAGCTCTAGGTGTGTGTTTTATAGATGAATTCATCTAGACTGGGCTCCACAGCTCTGCATTTTGATGATTTTGGGTTTCTGTAGTGGACTCTGTCTATTGTAAAGAAGAATTTTCTTGATAAGTGGCGAAGACCTCTTTACTAACCAAAGTAATCGCTAACAAAAATCTGAACATCTGCCCTTCACTGATATACAAATTTATGACACTGCTCTCAGACCTTTTGTTCCAAATAGCTTCATTGTATCAAAAAAAATCAAATCAACTGGGACAATGAGAGGAATACAAAACTTAAAAACTCATCACCTAGCCCCTTAACAAGTTTACTAAATTTAAACTTATTCTAAATAAAAGTTAATTTTAATAAATGTTTAGTTTCTACAATCAAATATCTAGCATTGCCAGCCTGTGCCATGCAGCAACCATCGTCAATGAACAAACTAAAGCACTTCATACCCTCTGACATAAAATAGAGACAGTAACACAGATCAAGCTCAGACCTGTAAAAGTCCACTAGGCAGTTATTGTAACCACATTATACAACAAATGTATGAATGATGATAGAAAATATAGATGTTAGCATTATCTTAAGCATCAAATACATAAAGAAGTATTTTATTAGCATAATAATATGTTCTTTAAAATTATCCTGAAAGGCAAAGAGGATGGACATCAGAAGAAAAAGAAAATAGGAAAAAACCTTGGAACCTGCTACAGAGGGCCTCTGAAAGCCAGAAGAAAACAGGAAACAACTTTGAAACCTGCCACAGAGGGCCTCTGAAAGCTTCTGCAGTATAGACTGTCAAAGCAGATGCTGAGCCTGATGGTCAACTGATGGGCAGAGTGAATGGAATGCTATGTAAGAAGTGGGAAATAGTAAGAGCTGGAGGGGACAGGAACTCCACAAGGAGAGCAACAGAACAAGATAATTTGAACACAGGGAACTTCCCAGAGACTCATACTCCAACAAAAAACTATTCGTGGAGATGACCTGGAACCCCTGCACAGGTGTAGCCCATGGCAGTTCAGTGTCCAAGTGGGTTACATAGTAATGGGAAGAGGGACTGCCTCTGACATAATCTGATTGGCCTGCTCGTTGATCACTTCCCCCTGAGGGGGGAGCAGCCTTACCAGGCCACAGTAGAGGACAATGCAGCCACTTTTGATGAGAACTGATAGACTAAGATCAGAAAGAAGAGGAGCACCTCCCCTATCAGTGGACTTGGGGAGTGGCATGCATGCAGAAAGGGGAGGAAGGGTGGGATCCGGAGGGGAGGAGGGAAGGGCTCATGGGGGGATACAAAATGAATAAAGTGTAATTAATAAAAAATTTAAAAAAAATTATGTGAATTTCAATTATAATTATTAAAATTTCAAAAAAAGTGGTTCATCATTTAGTTATTTTAAAAAGTATATTAGTAGATAATTCTGAAAGTTAAAATATGTTTAGAACCTTAATACTAATAAACTCAGCCATAAAAACTTATTATAAATATGAAATTAGGTAGGAAAATGATATAATAGAAGATGATACATTACAGATATTAGTGAGAGAGCTGCTTTATTTTAGCCATTTACTCATAGAAAGATGTTCAGATAAATGAAACATTTATTCCTCACTCATCTAGGTAAAAAAAATTCTTTTATATGACTATCTAGGAAACATATCCTCTTCAAATTTCAGTAACTTCTCTCAGCTTTTACAAATGCTCTGATGACTGCCCCAAATGCTTTTCATACTTTTACTATTTCTGAAACAGATGAGGGTGACATTTCTGTGTTTCCGCTGCTGCTCATTCAGGAGGATGCCTGATGCCTCTCCTGCTGTCTTGCTAAGTCATCTGTTTTAAGGGAGACACTAACCCTGACTAACACTAACACAATGCAGGGCTTCAGATGTTCAATGAATGTTTGTGAACATTCTAAGGCAGGAACGTAGCATTATTCACAAACATCAAACACAGTTAGGGAAAGTAAGTTAACATTTAACGTGCAATACTCCTCTCTGCGATGCATCACTTTCTCACCTTAATGTCCATTCTTGTGAAATTGCTTGGTGTGTGGTTGTGAAAATGGTAAAAATCCATGCTGTTCACTAGTAGATATAAAGAGAACAGAATTTCATAGTTCTTCATCAGGGTTCTGTAAACATTCTCTGAAAATTCATGTTTTATTCTTGAAAATGAGGAAGGGTTAAAGAGTGAAATATGTTTTAAAATATTTCTGTTGGGGAGGTAAAATAAAATATGTGATTGTAAAATTTTAACTTCTTTGTATTTAATTTATAAATAATATTTAATTATAGTGTTAATGTAATTAAACCTGTAAGAATGGCTGCTTTGCTCCCCATTTCATAATTCTGACTGCTTATAAGTGGCTTCAGTTTTTATTGGATTTTTTTTTATGTATTAAGCCCTTTCCTACAGGTTTCATATGTGTTGTTTTACCTGTTTTTCTCATCATTGATTATCAAGCAGTCACAGTTTAAACACTACACCCTAATTATAAATCTCCTTTGAAAATGAAACAAATGAATTACAAATTTCACTTGTGCCAATCAATTTCTTAACAATTCTAATGACGATATCCACCTGTTTTATATGAAGTAGGTCTACTCAGAGTCTGGTCAAACACGAAGGCTTTTTTTCATCTTGGAAAAAGAGGAAGAGCATCTTTAGCAAACTACTGCCCTTCACGTGCTGTGTACAGCATGATATAATGGAGAAACAAAAGAAGCATGTTTTCTTTTTGATGCACAACTCAATTTTAAAGAGTTTTTCATGGGATTTGAGAACATGTAGCCCCACTCACCCCTGGACTTGGAAACTTTCCATCATCATGATTTTCCAAGACATAATTTAGAATGGTTTTACTTCTTCACTTCCTTACACATTTCTATGTCCCCAAAGAAATAAAGATGTCTTTTTCTTTTCCTTTCTTTGAATTTGAAGATGCTACCAAATAGAAGAACTGAGTTATAAGGCTAGGTTATGTCCATCCAAAAGAAACACAACCTTCTTGGAGATTTGAATGCTTATCAGAAAATGTATACTTACATATGGAAATATTTACCATCTGGCCAAAATGTTATATTTTAATCCCATAAACTGATTTTGGAGGTTTCATTGACTTTAACACTAAATGTAAAATTTTGGTGGTTAATTTTCCTTCTTTCACATAGAGTGAGTACAGCTACTCAGTGTCGTTTTAGAGTAACATAGTGCTAAGTCTAGATCATAAAAGAAAACTTGTGCTTAGCTTACTGGAATCTTTCAGAAAAGACTATACAAGAAAAACAACCGGTTTGCTCATTTTTTTTTCTTTTGGTCATTTTTATTTTTATAATTTTTATCTATTTTTTAATTAATCACATGTTATTTACTTTGTATCCCAGCCATAGCCCCCTCCCTCATTCCCTCATAATCCCACCCTCGTTCCCTCATATCCTTCCTGCGTCTTTCCAAGTCCACTGATAGGGGAAGACCTCCTCCCCTTCCATCTGACCCTAGCTGATCAGGTATCTTTAAGACTGACTGCAATGCCCTCCTCTGTGGCCAGGCAAGGCTGCTCCTTTCTTGCGAAGGGGGAGGGGAGTCAAAGAGTCAGCCATTGAGTTCATGTCAGAAATAGTCCTTGAGAACCCACTTGGATACTGAGCTATCATGGGCTATATCCAAGCAAGGGTTCTAGGTTATATCCATACATGGTCCTTGGTTGGAGAATTAGTCTCATAAAAGACCCCTGTGCCCTGTTATATTTGGTCATTGTGGAGCTCCTTTCCTCTGCAGATCATATTAACTCCCTCTTCTTTCATATAATTCCCTGAACTCTGCCCAAGGTTTGGTTATGAGACTCAGCATCTGCTTTGATACACTATTAGGTAGACTTTTTCAGAGGCCCGCTGCAATAGGTTCCTGTCCTGTTACTTGTTTTCTCCTACTTCCAATGTCCGTCCCATTTGTCTTTCTAAGTGAGGAGTGATCATCTTATCCCAGGTCCTCTTTATTGTTTATCTTTTTAGGTGTACATATTTTAGTATGTTTAGCCTATCTTCCAGGTCTAGTACCCACTAGTGAGTATATATTGCGTGTCTTTCTGCTCTGGGGATACCTCACTCAGGATGATCTTTTGCATTTGCCTGCATTTGCCACCATTTGCCTGCAAATTTCATGATTTTCTTGTTTTTAATTACTGAGTAGTATTCCATTGTGTAAAAAGCACCACAATTTCTGTATCCATTCCACATGCTGAAAAGGATTGGAGAAAAAGGAACCCACCCTCCATTCCTGGTGGGAATGTAAACTTGTACAACCACTTTGCAACTCAATCTGGCACTTTCTCAGTCAATTAGAAATAGTGCTTCCTCAAGATCCAGCTATATCATTCCTAGGCATATATCCAAAAGAAGCTCAAGTACACAACAAGGACAGTTGCTCAACCATGTTTGTAGCAGCTTTATTCATAATAGCCAGAACCTGGAAACAACCCAGATGTCCATCAACGGAGGTTTGTTCATTTTTAAGAATTTTATTTTACCAGTGATGCACAGAAACATTATTACTTCAATAACCTAGAGGATTAAACTTATACTTTAATTTCACTGACATTAATAAACCATGCTAAAAATTAATTCCGTGAATATTAGAAAATATTTACAGCGTTTTCATTTCATTTTTTCTCTACTCCAGTTGAAGACAAATCACTATGTGAGGAAAAATCAAAATAGTCAACTATTAATAAATGTTAATATTTGATGTCAAATGAAATAAGTATATTTATAAGGAGTGTAGAAATTAAAATTTGAAGTTAACATTTAGGTGGATAACTGTGATTTTTAAAATTTTCATTACCAATCCATACTTTATTGACATATTGAAATAGTTTTCAGATAAAATGAGTTTTAATTATGAACCGTGTTACTATAATAGCACATCACAGCAGATAGTATTCACAGTACTTCAAATCAGTCATTTTCATACTAATTATTGAATTTTATTATCATGATGATTAAAATTATAAAATTCTGGAATTATGTTGAGTTGTAAAATTCACTTCAGCCATTTATATTAAATCTACAGAACAAAAGAAGGCATTGGTATTACCATACTACAATATGGAAAACTGAATCGGGTTATTAGAATATCATCTGTCAAGACAAAATAAAGGCAGAATATCCTGAATCCTGGGCCATTGCCCTTACGTTCAAGTATTTGTCATTGGTAGTGAATGTGTCATGGTAAATTTATGCCAAAAGTAGGCAAAAGAGTTAGAGACAGCCCCTCCCCATTAGAAGTCCCACAAAAAGACAAAGCCACACAACTATAACGTATATGTAATGGTCCTAGGTCAGACTCATGCAGATTCCTGATTGTTGGTTCTATTCCTGTGAGCAGGTTATGCTCCCATGTTAGTTGATTCTGTGGGGATTTTTGTGGTATCCTTGTCCCTTCTGACACTTGAATCCTTCTTCCCCTTCTTTTTCAGGATTTACTGAGCTCTGTCTAATGTCTGACAGTGGGTCTTTGCATCTGTTTCCATGAATCACTGAATGAAGCCTCTCTGATCATCATTATGCTAAGTTTCTATCTACAGGTATAGCAAAAGTGTTAGGAATCTCTTCATTTACTTTGGTTGGTTCCAGATTCTGGCTATTATGAATAAAGCTGCTACAAACTCTTTTATTTATGTTCTTATTTTTTTTCTCCCTACTCCACTCCAATCTCTTTCAATACACCAACACCAGGTAGGAGAGTGTTAGTGGGAGTTGGAGTGCAGTTCTTTCTTAGCTGCTTCCTGCTGGTTAAGGTCATTATGTTCCTTGGAGTTAGTCCAATCCTTGCTTCAGGAAATCTCCAACTTCTTGCCTCACAAAAGTAATAAGGAACAGGAAGGGGGAAGCAGGAACACTATTGTTCTTTCTGTTCCCCCACTCTCTAGGCTCTGACCTTTATTCTCTTTACAGAGTATTCAGATTCAAACTATCTGCAGCTGCCAAAGAGCTCCTCTCAGAGCCATCATGAGGCAAATAGTCTTGTGCTGTGGACCATCTGAATCAGTCCCATATCTCACACCTGGTACCAAAACAAAAACGTGTTTATATACACAAACCTACTGTACAAGGTTTCTACATTGCCCCAAATGCCCCCATCTCTAGTCAGTACTCTCTCACTCTATCAACCACTCCTCCCTGCTTCCTTCTCTTTCTATCCCCACTGGCCCCAGTCTGTCCACAATACCCATTCTATTTTCCCTTCTCAGGGAGATCCATATATCCCCACTGCTCAAGTTGGTTGATAGCAGCTTTATTCATAATAGCCAGAATCTGCAAAAAATCTTACTGTCCCTCAACCAAAGAATGCATAAAGAACTGTGGTACATTTGTAGAAAGGAAAATTACTCAGCTGTTAAAAACAAAAATATCATAAAGTTTTCAGGGAAATAGATGGAAATAGAAAAGATAGTGCTGAGTGAGTTAACCCAAACTCAGATAAATATGGTATGTACTCACTTATAAGTGGATATTCACTATCAAGCAAAGAACAAGCATGCTACAATCCACAGACCCACAGAGACTAAGTTTAAATTAGTTTTTTAGTATTAATTACAGTTTATTTACTTTGTATCCTAGCTATAGCCCCTTCCTCATTCCCTCCCAATCCCACCCACACTCCTTTATATCCTCCCATGCCCCTCTACAAGTCTCCTGATAGGGGAGGTCCTCCTCCCCCTCCATCTGACCCTAGCCTATCAGGTCTCATTAGGACTGGCTGCATTGTCTTCCTCTGTGGCCTGGTAATGCTACTCTCCTCTCAGGGGAAGGTGATCAATAGCCATCCACTGAGTTCATATCAGAGACAGTCCTTGTTCCCCTTTCTAGGGAACCCGCTTGGATACTGAGCTACCATGGGGTACATCTGTGCAGAGGTTCTAGGTTATCTCTTTACATGGTCCTTGAAATTGGTTTTAAATTGAATTCAGATATATTACATGTATTTTGATATATTTAAATACATCTTCTAAAATTAAAAATATTATTTTCTTGAGAAAATATGTTAAATATGAGTGATGTGTGGCAAGGTAAAGAAACAAAATGGTAACAAAATGGAGATATCATCACTAAACTTAATTTGATTAGATGTGAATATTTTACTCTCATCTAGTTATTTGAGAGAACTGAAACAAGTTTGAAGGAAGCTTTGACATTACCTAAAGAATTATATGAATGTGTATCTTACTGAGTTTCATCTGTTAAAACCCACATAAAGATGAAGCTGTCCATTGTGTATATATGTGTAGGGGGCCTAGATTCAGTCCATATATGGTCTTTGGTTGGTGTTTCAGTCTTCATAAGCCTTCCTGGGTCCAAGTTAGTTGGCTCTTTTGGTCTCCTTGTGGAGACTTTGTTCCTTCCAGGTCCTTCTATCCTTCCTCCCACTCTTTTACAAGGCTCCCTGAACTGTGCCCAATTTTTGGATGTGAGTCTCAACATCTGTTTAGATCCACTGCTGGGTGGAGTCTCTCAAAGAACAGCTATGCTAGGCTGCTGTATGCAAGCATAGCAGAATATAGTTAATAGTGTTGGGGTTGGTTCTCTCCCATGGTGTGGCCAGACCTTGGTTGCTCATTCCCTCAATCTCTGCATTATCTTTATCCCTGTATATCATGTAGACAGGGTAAATATTTTTGGGATGAAGTTTTTGTAGGTGGATTGGTGTTGCCCTCCCTCTACTTGGAGTCCTTCCTGATTAGAGAGTGGTCTCTTAGTCTCCATGTTCCACTCTAGTAGAGGTCTCCACTAGAGTCACCTCAAAATCCTCCCAGAAGCCTATGTTGTCATAGGTCTCCAGCCTGTCTCAGAGCTGCTCCAGGCCACAGTTTCTCTTTTCTCTGCATGTCCTCCATCCTCCTTCCCCCCTCTGTCATTCTCCCCACATCGGATCCCCACCCTCATTTGCCTCAGCACTCCACTTATCCTGTTTCTTCTAGTTAAGCACATCTGTTTTTTTTCTATTTCTCTTTGTCAGTGAGATTTGTGAATCCTCCCTTAGGCCCTCTTTGTTACTTAGCTTCTTTGGTTACCTTTTCTAGTTCCATCCATTTGCCTGCAATTTTCATGATTTTCTTGTTTTTAATAGCTGAATAATATTCCATTGTGTAAATGTACCAAGGTTTCTTTATCTGTTCATCAGTTGACTGATATATGGCTGTTTCTAGTTTCTGGCTATTCACCAAGAGGTAATATTGTGAGGAAATACAAAAATAAACTATTGATATTACAATAATTTATTGTCCAATATTGAATTCTTTTCTAAGTAACATTCTAATGGCATTTTTAACCTCCACATTCCTTACAGTATAGATAATTGGATTTAACATGGGAGTGACAAGGGTGTAAAACACTGCTATGGCTTTATCCATATGAAAAGTGGTTACTGGTCGCATATATGTATAAATACAGGGCACAAAGAACAAGACAACAACTGTAATATGAGAGCTACAGGTAGAAAGGGCCTTTTTTCTCCCTGCAGAGCTATGTGTCCTCAAAGAGAGCAAAATGATCACATAGGACATCAGCAGAATTGTGAACGTGATCACAGGGATTACACCACCATTGGCAGCAACTAGGAGACCAAGAAGGAAAGTGTCAGCACAGGCCAGTTGTAACAAAGGGAAAATGTCACAACAGAAATGGTCCATGACATTAGGGCCACAGAAAGGGATCCAGAGAGTAACAAGTATCTGTCCAAAAGAGTGGATAAAACCCATTATCCAACACATTCCCACTAGGAGACAGCAATTGCGGTGGTTCATCCTTGTCACATAGTGTAGAGGTCTACAGATGGCCACAAAGCGGTCATAGGCCATGACCACAAGGAGAACAATCTCTGAAGCTCCTAAGAAATGTTCAACAAAAAGTTGTATCATGCAGCCATTGAATGAGATGGTTTTTGTCTCTGATAGCAAATCTGCCAGCATCTTAGGGATGATAGAAGATGAATAGGATGCATCTATAAGAGATAAGAAAGCCAAGAAGAAGTACATTGGGGAGTTCAAAGTCTCGCTACAGACTATGGTCCCCACAATGAGCAGGTTTCCAGTGACAGTGAGGATGTAGGTGATGAGCAACGTCAAAAGCAGAACTCTCTGCAGCTGAAGGTTCTGTGTTAGTCCCATGAGGATGAATTCAGTCACATTCATTCTGTTTTCTTTCATTTGAAGGCTGGTGAGAAGTGCCAAGTTAGAATAGAAAAGAACTTTATTAGAAAAGTTGATGAGAAACTTATTTTCTTGGTTTTAGATAAGAAAAGGTCATTTTAATAATAAAAACTATTATGTTTCATGGTATTCAGAAGAAACAGGCTATCTCATCTCTTTTATAAAAAGCAATTAAAATAAATTTCAATATCTTATTGATGTTGCAATCTTCTGACACATGATCAGTAGTTTTTTTAAAAATATCGCACAAGTCACATGTTTTTCCTGTGTTCACCATGGGTTTTTCTGTCACTATACTGAGGATTTATTTTTATTTGAACTCAAACAGAAACATAATATGGTATTAAAAAAACATTAGATGAAACTGTCAATTTCAGACCTATCTAAAGTTAAATACTATAAGCCTAGCTATCAATGTCCTTAAAACTAATTTCAAATAAATCAGTGCAGCCATGGAACATAAATATATCAGTGTGTGTAAGTGCCAGTGTCTGTCTGCCTCTCTGTGTGTTTGTGAGTGTGTGTGTATTTGTGTGTGGTGTGTATTACGCAAGCAGAATATAGTTTTAAGATGTGCTTATCAACAGGATTTGTTTAAGAATTCACTTAAAAGGTTCTAATAAAATATTCATCATTTATTATGTGCATGTCACTCCATAACATAAAGATAAAGTCTACTTTCATATCTCATAGCAAGTGAACATGATGAGTCAAAAATAGAATTACATAGACTATTACAATGCAGCACCTGATGTGAAAATAACATAGCAAATACTTCTTTATGGAGTCTTAGGAAAACATTAGCTTCCTGTCAGGAAATAAAAGAAGTCTTCACTGAGTTGAAATACATATCTAAATCAAAGGTGAGTAAGGAAAAAGCTAAGAATACATGGACTACAAAGCTCCAGACAAATATCAGCAGGAGAAATCCCCACAGAAAGTACAGAGCTTGTATCAGTAACCAAAGGCACTTGAGTGAACAACACGAGTTCGTTGTGGCTCTTGAACGTTTTAAGAGCATATCCAAGATTGTGATTTTATTTTAGATGATGGGTTAGGCCTCTAGAACATTTTTCAAAGAAAAAAGATGTGATCTGACTTGGGTTTTGTTCTATTTAGATGGCTCTAAGCACTCTATGAAGAATAAGTTATAGAAGAATGAGGGAAGAAACAAGAAACTAGTTAGAGTGTGTAGGTCATGAGGCCGTGATGCTATTGACAGAGTGGTACAAGTAGAAATGTTTGTTTAGCATAATATATAAGAAAAAAGAATATAATAAAAAGTGCTCCAATGTTTTTTATTCATATCATCTCTACCAGGAAAGGATCCATTGCTATGTAGTGAGAAAAATCTCATGTGTACAGACCTCAGCTAAGACATGTAGCATTTTCTCAAGGGCATATCAGGAGATAGGCTCAATAGCCTTATATCAACAGTGAGTTGTATACTATTATTCTCATTTAATAAGTAAAATAAATGTGCTTTAGAAAATGTAAAGAATTTTAAATCTGTTTAATGTCACAAAAAAGACTATAATTGTAGTTTTACCCTGAAATGTAAATAAAATGGAATTGATCTCTTAGGCTCTTAAATATACTTTGTAAACTGAAGATACCTGATTTAGTAGCTGTGAAGATGCAAGGGAAAGATGCTCTCATGATCACATAGTTACATATGTGAAAAAGATGCCAGCATCAAGTACTTAATTTATATCAACATTTTAAGAATAACATGTCTGAGCAGGGGCTCTAGGTTGCATCCATACGTGGTCTTTGTTTGGAAAAATAGTCTCATAAGAGACCTCTGTGCCCAGATATATTTGGTCCTTGTGGAACTCCTGTCTTCTCTGGGTCGTATTAACTCCCCCCACCACCACCACCCTCCCTTCTTATTTTTATCCCATGCATTCTGCCAGAGGTTTGGTTATGAGTCTCAGCATCTGCTTTGATACACTGCTAGATAGAGTCTTTCAGAGGCCCTCTGTGGTAGGCTCCTGTCCTGTTACTTGTTTGCTTCTACATCCCATGTCCATCCCATTTGTCTTTCTAAGTGAGGATTGATCATTGTACCCTGGGTCCTCTTTCTTGTTTGTCTTCTTTAGGTGGATAGATTTCAGTATATTTATCCTATAGAGCCCCTGCTCAGATGTAGCCCTTGGTAGCTCAGTATCCAAATGCGTACCCTAATAATGGGAACAGGGACTGTTTTTGACATGAACTCGATGGTGGGCTCTTTGACACCAAACCCCACCCCAGGGAGGAGCAGCCTTGCTAGGCCACAGAGGAGGACTTTGCAGCCAGTCCTGAAGACACCTGATAAACCAGTATCAGATGTAAGGGGAGGAGGTTCTCCCTTATCAGTGGACTTGGAAAGAGGCAGGGAGATGAGGGTGGGAAGGTGGGATTGGGAGGGAAAGAGGGAGTGGGATACAGCAGGGATACAAAGTTAACAAACTGTAACTAATATAAAAAAATAAAAATTAAAAAAAAAGAATAACATGTCATCACTTACGAAAATGATGACATTGTTTGTCACACATAATTACATTTTTAACACAATTTCAAATACAAATTTCTAGCAGAAATAATGTGTATTTATAAGAGTTTTTACTCTGCTACTCTTCTCTTTAAAATTATATTTGTTCTACTTTATTGCTCAGCAGAGTTTCTCCTCCAAACCCACAGAGAAAATCTCTACTTGTTTGTTCTATCTTTCCTCCTCTAATTCCTCCAGGCTGTTTTTACATTAGAGACAGTCTGAGTAGGAAATAGTATTGTAACTGCCCAGTCTTGAAGGATTTACCTTAAGTTTTCCATTGTGTTGAAATATGAATCACTTACTAAGGTATTGGCTTTTGTCAAGAAAGAAAGTCCAATTTGGCTCCTCTCACACATAATTCTGAAAGCTGCAGCTTTGACCAATCATCATGTTTTCACTCACCTCTCACACAGCTACATGCATAGAACCACCTGAGCACTTTTCCAACAGACAGCCCTCCCTATAAGAAACAAATTCTATATATGTCAAAAAGGGATGGAGACCATAAGAAACACCTAATAGTACAAACACCAAGTCATCAAACCCACTTTTGAGAAAGTCATCCCTTTCTGCCTTCAGGAATTAAAAATCAAAATCTTTTAGTTTACAGACATAAGCTCATTGCTATGTTATTAAACATATTTGAAGAAAAATTTAATTATGTAGATTTTACATAGAAAATTTGTGAAAATGAATATACTAAAGAAACATGGCTAAGTTATCACCCCTCTTTAATATTGTTAATATATTAGTCCCACTGAAAAAAGACATTTTTGAAGAAATCACAATGCCTTTCTGAATGCCCCATTATAACTTTCTCATCTTTTGTGTGGTTGCAAAAATGCATGTTCTTGGAAATTTAAGAGCTAAAGAAATTTAGCACACTTACCTTTATAACCAATGCCAATAATTTTGTAAATTATAAAATCAGGCTTGAAACTTAGGCAAGTAAACATAAGTTAATGTTTCCTTTTTACCAATAAGAAAAATCCATCCTGGAGTCATTCAGCCTTGCCCTCCAGCACATTTACTGAAGAGCAGATCTCAAGACATAAATTCAAATCTCTTTAGTCTACATCTTGTTCTTAAATTGACTCCACAGAACCTTCTAAATATCAACTCACCTAAACAGTGTTAACCTTTCTTAGTACCACCGTTCAAATAAGCTCTTAAGGACAATGTTTCTGAATCTGAATCGTGGAGTTGGAAGAAACAGAAAAAGAATATTATTTCAGGAGCACTTGGGAATTTGAAATATGTTACCTTCTCAGACTCCTCTGAGAACATTTCACTACTATTATCAGGAGAATTAAGCACAAGCTTATTTATTTTGTTAAATCAATTAACAACATACTACTGGTCCTCTTCCACTTCTCATGTGCCCTAAATATACTATTTAAGAAAAATGTACACTGATTCATGATTTAAGCTACTTTCACATTAATTATACAATAAGCCATATTTGTAGCATTTACAGCTTTATTAAGGTTTATTTCACTTACTCAGGATTGTGTAAAGTAAGTTAGAGTTGTAATCCAATTTATTCTCTTTCATTGGTATTATGCAATCTGTATATTTTTGTTTCTTTTAAATTAATTAATATATTTATTTACTTTACATCCCAACTACAGCCTTTCCTTTTTTCTCTCCTCCCAGTTTCTCCCTCTCACCTCTCCTTCCTTTCTCCTTAGAAAAAGGGAGGGCTCCCATTAATATCAACTTGCCTTGGTATATCAAGTTGCAGTAAGACTAGGGCATCTCCTCCCACGGAGGCTAGAAAAGGCAGCTTAGCTAGGTGAAAGGGATCCAAAGGCAGGCAATGGAGTCAAAGGCAGCCCCTGGTCCTGATGTTAGGAGTCCCACATGAAGACCAGGCTTTACAACTGCTACATATGTGCAGAGAGCTTAGGTCCACTCCATCCATTCTCTCTGGTTGGCGATTTAGACTTTGTGAGTCCCTATGGGCCCAGGCTAGTTGATTCTTTAGGAATTTTTGTGGTGTCTTTGACCTCTCTGCTTCCTTCAATCCTTCCTCCCCCTCTTCCATAGGATTCTTCAAGTGCCATCTAATGTTTGGCTATGGGTCTCTGCATCTGTTTCCTTATTTGCTGGGTGAAGGCTCTGAGATGGCAGTTATGCTAGTTTCCTGTCTGCAAGTATAACAGAGTATTATAAACAATGTCAGGACTGATCTTTCTCTCATGGTGGGTCTCAAACTAAGCCACACATTGGTTGACCAGTCCCTCAGTTTCTGTGCCATCTTTACCCATGCATAAATATTGTATGCAGGACAATTTGTGGGTCAAAGGTTTTGTGCTTGGTTAATGTCCCAGTCCTTCCGTTGGAAGTCTGTCCTGGTTGCAGAAGATGGCTGTGTTAGGTTCCTTAAACCCCTTTGCTGGATTCTTAGCCTGGGTCACTCTCAGATTCTTGGGAGTTTCCATTGCCCTAGGTTGCTAGTTCTCCCCAGAGATGCTCCCCTCCTGTGATTCTAGTTGTCTCAGTACTCTCCTTCCATCTTCACCCCACTTGAACCCTCCTGTTCCCATCCCACCCCTTCCTTACCCAGTCTCATTGCTCCATCCATCTCACTATGAATATTCTATTTTTCCTTCTCAGTGATATTCAAGTGTCCCTCCTTAAAACTTCCTTGTTACTTAGCTTCTTTGGGTCTGTGGATTGTAGTATGGTTATCCTGTACTTCATGTCTAATATCACTTACAAGTGAGTACATACCATGCATGGTATTTATTAAGGGGGTTGGGTTACCTCACTCAGGATTGTTTTTTCTAGTTTCATCCATTTGACTACAGATTTCATAATGTCATTGTTTTTAATATTCCATTTTGTAAATGTGGCACATTTTCTTTATCTATTCTTTGGTTTAGGGACATCTAGGTTGTTTCAAGTTTCTGTGGCATGGTGGAGCATCCTTTTTAGTGGGGAAGGAGAGTGGTTAGATTTTGTTTACTTTTTCTGTCTTAATTTTTATTTATTCATATTACATCCCATTCATAGCCCCCCTCCTTTCTTTCCTTCCAGTCCCACCCTCCCTCCCTGTGTGCCCTGTACCTTCTCCCTTACTCCTCAGAGGTGAGCCCCCCTACCCACCCACACCAATATGTCAAGTTACATCAGGGCTGAGTACACCTTCCCCTGAAGCCTGGCAAGGCAGCCCTGCAGGGGAAAGTGATCAATAAGCAGGCAACAGAGTCAAACCCTATTCCCCTTACTAGGGTACCCATATGAGGACTGAGTTGCCCATTGGCTGCATCTGTGTAGGTTGCCTTAGTCCAGTTCATTCATGGTCCTTGGTTGGAGCTTCAGTCTCCACAGATCCTCTTGGGCCATGGTTTGTCTTGTAGAGCTCCTAACCTCTCTGGAATCTGCTATATTTCCTCTCTCTCTCTTCCATAAGGCTCACAGGGCTGCACCCAATGATTGGTTGTTGTGTTATACATCTGTTTCCATCATCCCCTGGGTGGAGCAACTCAGAGGAAAGATATGCTAGGCTCATATATGTAAACATAGCACAGTATCATTAATGATGTCAGGAATTCGATGTCACCCATAGGATGAGAAAGCCTCTGGATGGACCCATCATTTATTGGACATTCCTTCTCTTTTTTTGTCCCTGAACATCTTGTAGGAAATGTTGGTTTAAAGGTTTTGTGGGTGGGTTGGTACTCTCCTCCCTTCACTAGGAGTCATGAGTAGTTAGAGAGTGGCCTCTTCAGTCTCCATGACTCCTATTACTAGTAGTCTCAGCAAGAGTCATAGGAACTTAACCTGTTGTAGGTCTCCAGCTTGTCATGGAGAAGTCTTCACCCAAGGTTTCTCTTCTCCCTGCAAGCTGTCTGTCTTCACACCCCTCTCTCCCCAGGTCTGATATTGACCCTAATTTCTCTCCATGCTCCCTCTTTTATCTTGTTCCCTCTCTTCAACCACTTCCACTGTCTATTCTTTCTCTCCTTCTAAGTGGGAGTTAAGCACCCTACCTTGAGCCCTCATTACTTATCTTCTTTGGATATATAAGTTGAAATCTGATTGTCCTGTATGTATGGCTAGAATCCACTTTTAAATGAGTACATGCCATGTGTTTCTTTCTGGGTCTGGGTTACCTTACTTGGGATGATATTTTCTGGTTCCATCCATTTGTATGCAAATTTCATGATTTTCTTGTTTTTTTTTTTTTTTCACCAAACCTATTTAGGGTTCTTTTTAAATTTTTATTAATTACACTTTAGTCACTTTGTATCCCCCCTGTAGCTCCCTCCCTCTTCCTCTCCCAATCCCTCCCCCTTCTCCACGCATGCCCCTCTCCAAGTCCACTGAGTTCATGTCAGAGACAGTGGGTTACTAGGGAACCCACTTGAACACTGAGCTGCCATGGGCTACATCTGTGCAGGAGTTCTAGGTTATCTCCATGCATGGTCCTTGGGTGGAGTATCAGTCTCAGAAAAGACCCCTGTGCCCAGATTTTTTTGTTCTGTTGCTCTCCTTGTGGAACTCCTGTCCTCTTGAGGTTTTACTATTTCCCACTTCTTTCATAAGATTCCCTGCACTCTACCCAAAGGTTAGCCATAAGTTTCAGCATCTGCTTTGATACCCTGCAGGGAAGAGCCTTTCAGAGGTCCTCTGTGGCAGGCTCTTGACTTGTTCCCTTTTTTTTCCTTTTTCTGATGTCCATCCTTTTTGCCTTTCTGAGTGGGGACTGAGTATTTTAGCCAGAGTCCTCCTTCTTGATTAGTTTCTTTAGGTGTACAGATTTTAGTAGGTTTATCCTATGTTATAAGTCTAATATCCACTTATAAGTGAGTATATACCATGTGTGTCTTTCTGATTCTGGGATAGCTCACTCAGGATGATCTTTTCCAGTTCCCACTGTTTACCAGCAAATTTCATGATTTTCTTGTTTTCTTTATTGCTGAGTAATTAATATTCCATTATGTAGATGGACACTTGCTCAGCTATGTTCATAATACCTTTATTAGTAATAGTCATAAAAAACCTAGATATCCCTCAACTGAAGAATAAATACAAAAATTGTGCTACATTTATGCAATGGAATACTACTCAGCTCTTAAAAAGAAGGAAATCAAGAAATTTTCAGACAAGTGGATAGAACTAGAAAAAATTATCTTGAGTGAGGTATTCCAGAAGCAGAGATACATGCATTATATATACTCAATTGTAAGTGAATATTAGCCATATTATATAGAATTAACATACTAAAATGTACAGAACTAAAGAAGCTAAACAACAAAGAAGACCCTAGGGAAGATGCTTAATTTGTATTCATAAGGAAAAGCAGGAGAGACACTGGAAGCTGAGAGGTAGTAGGACTGGAGCTTACCACAGGTGTCCTCTAAAAGACTCCAACCATCAGGGGATTGAAGCAGATTCAGAGACTCACCCAAACTTTGGACAGAGCTCAGGGAGTCTTATTGAAGAAAGAGGATATAAAAAGACCAGGAGGAGACAGGTGCCACACAAGCCAAAACAAAAAACAAAAAAACAGGGCCCTTAAGGGAGGAGAGTGCATAGACTGATGCATCAGTCAAAGACCATAGACAGCTCAGTCTCCATGTGGGCTCCCTAGTAAGAGGAGAAGAGAGTTTCTGACATGAACTATGTTGCTTGCTCCTTGATCACTTCTCTCTGGTGGGGCGACCTAGCCAGCCTACAGAGGAAGAGAGCACAGGCAGTCCTGATTGGACCTGATAGGCTAGGTTCAGACAGTAGATGAGGAGAACTTCCCCTATAGTGGAGGGATTGGAGAAGAAGAGGGACAGATGATGGGACCAGGAGGAGATGAGGGAAGGGGCTACAACTGGGATACAAAGTGAAAAATTGTAAAGAATAATAATCCTAAGTATTTATCAGTGGTATGATGTACAAATTTTAGTTTCCCAAATTCTGCAAAATTCCTGCCAAATTGCATTGTCTTGGTTTTCCTTAGGGTTATTCCCTGCAGGCAATTGGATTTGATTATACAAAGAACAAATATAACTTTAAAAAAAATAATTTCTTTGGCTTGTTGCCAAGTAATGGAAAAATTCTCTTCAAAGCTTTACTGTTAACATGATGGTTATTATAAAATTCCAAAATTTCCAGCACATTTACTATTAATAATTGCTCAGTCTCTTCAATTTTTGTTCCCATAGACCAGCCAATCTTGTATGAGACTGAATATGAGTGATGTATAATAGATAATTTCTATTTCAAATTGTCTGTTTCAGTTATATAAATAATTATTAATACTTAATAATCAGAAATAAGTTCAGCAGTTTCTATATGTAATACAGTGCTCTCTGCAAATTCTGATTCATTAATTATGTTGTAGGTTCAGAAAAATCTAATAAAACCATAAAAATTGCAGATACCTCTGATTTTTTTAACTGAAGCATATGAGCTTGGAATCACTCTATTCATATTTCCTGATTTATAACCTGCCATTTCTGATTTATTTGCAGTGGTATAAAATGTAGACATTTCAGAAATTGATGTCCTTTTTACTATATTGAGAGATAATACAATTAGTTCTCTTTAGGAACTAATTGGACTTACTTGCTTTGGGGATATTTGTTATTAAGTCTCCCAAATAATTGCTACAGTCTATTTGACATTCTTCATTATTTATGCATAAAGAGGTAATTTCAGCATTATAAGGTACTATGATTTGTGCTGAGTCTGCCCCTGATAATTGCCGTATTTTATTTTTCTTTTTCCAATTAGACCAGAAAACCTTTGAGGATGAACTTTTCTAAGACTCTGTTCATGTGCTGAGAAGATCCATTCTAACATACTGTTTTCTTTCTGCATGAGTCCAGTAGGAGAATGAATAGAAGTCACTATAACTAGAATGTGGTTGTTTGGGATCTAGGTGTGCATCTTGCAATTTTTGCTCTCCCTGAGTCAATTCTTTCTCTGTTTTAGTGGGTAATTGTCTGGGGATGTTTAAGTTTGAATCACCTTGTAAAGTTTGAAGCAAATACTCAACTCTTGAATAATTAAGCCAAGAGTAGGCCATACCTAGTTAATATTTTCCAATAGTTTTTGAAAGGCATTAAGAGTTTGTAACTGAGGGGGCTGAGCCAAGATGGTGACTAGCACACACAGTTTCTGAGCTGTGGAAGAGCTAAACATCTGAGTTGGTGAGTGGAAGGACCTCTAACCCAGGAAAACAATGGTGAGGCTTTCTAAACAACAGGGAACATCGCAGAAGGTGAAAACTTTGGTCTCCAGTCACCTGGGGACTTGTTTGGGAAAGGTGAGAAACGATCCTTTGATCTCCTGGCACTCCCCTCCCCCAGACCTTCCTCCTCCTTGGCACAGCAGACTCATCTTTCTCAGCGCAGACCTAACTGCCTGGGGTCTACAGCTGCTGAGGCGGAGCTCCAAGACCTTTAGCGGCAAATGCCAGCAGTACCGATCTAGGAGTCCCAGATTCGCGCAGCAGCTGCACCATCCTTCCAGGGCCTGAGTCTCATGGACACCATACTGGCTCCAGAGGATCGCGATCACTGATGGTACGGCCTGCCCAACCCCACAGTGACAGAGAATATGCTATATACTCACCAAAACCAGGCAGAAATGGCAAACAAGCTAAGTACACCAGGCGCTGGGCCTCCCAAGCTTGGAGAGCACAGTGAAGAGACCCCAGGACTTCCCAGAAAGCATCTGGCCTAGCAACCCAGTCTCCAGTTACAGCGGGACTTTCTAAGATGGCGGCGGAGCAGCACTGAGCTGGAGGGGCACAGCAGCCCTCCAGTTTAAGACTAACCAGGGCCAAACCAGAACAGAGAGCCTGATTACCCCAATCCCTACTGACGTGACCACCTTGAAATCTCCAGCTGCAGCAGGACATCATAACCTGGCAGTGACAGCAGCACTGAGCTGACAGAGCACATCAAAGAAGCAGGGCCAAACTAGAGAACAGAGAGCCTGGATACCCTGATCTCTGCCAAGTGACCTACCTGAGAGTGAGTGCACCTTTGAGAATCTGCAGATCCCCAGATTCTGGGTCCTTCTAAAACAAAAGCCAGGCATCGAACCCCCTCCCACCCATATACCTACTTTGGGAAACAGAGGGGCACTTGAGACATTGAAGTTCCTGCTCTGTGGGTCTAATTGAGGAGTTAAGGCAGTTAATGCCAGAAATTGTGCTGCGATCATCACTAGCATCTGCGACATATACAGTGCAGAGCCCCTTCCACACATTCAAGGGTTCAACATTAGCCATCACTCTGTCCCTCAAGACACACGTCCACGCACACTTACACACACACACACACACACACACAAACATACACACACACACACACACAAAGGCGCACACATGCACGACTGCATTTGCCACGTTTGCGCCTGGGTACTTTTCTCCCACAGGTCAGCTAGTCCTCAGCACACACTAAGGACACGGGACCTCTCTCAGCTTCCTGAAGAACTCTCCAGACGCCAGAGAATGACAGTACCAGTCTGATCTTCAGAATCCAAAAACAAACAGGGAAGGTTTCAGATAAGCCAATGGCCAGGGGTAGGCAAAAGAACATTTCCAACATAAATCAGGACATCATGACTTCACCAGCAACTCCCAAAATTGATGAATACTCCAATTCATCAGAAGCACATTAAAATGAGTTTAAGGCCGTGCTTACACAATTATTTGAGGCTCATAAGGAGGAAATGAACAAATCTTTCAAAGAGTTGGCCAGTCAATTAGAGGTAAAGAAAGAAGAAATAGACAAAATCCTCAAAGAAACACAGGCAAACATAGCCAAACAAATAGAGGCATGAGTAGAGATAAAATTAGTGGCATACAAAAAGGAAATGAACAAAGAAATAGAGACCATTGTACAGAGACAAGAATCCAAATACAAACAGATGAAAGAAATGGTGAAAGGCATGAAAACAGAATTAGAATCAATAAAGAAAACACAAACAGAAAACCCTTGAGCTGGAGAACTTGGAGAAAAGATCAGGAACCACAAAAGTAAGCATCACCAACAGAATACAAGAGATGGAAGAGAGAATCTCTGGAGCTGAAGACACACTTGCAGAAATTGATACTTCTCTCAAAGAAAAAGTAAAATCAGAAAAGTTCCAATCACAAAATATCCAAGAAATCAAGGATGCTATGAAAAGACAAAATCTAAGAATGATAGGAATTGATAAAAAACAAAACTCCAGGCTCCAAGGTCCAGAAAATATTTTCAAGAAAATCATAGAAGAATATTTTTCCAACTTAAAGAAAGAGATGTCCATAAATATACAAGAGGCCTACAGAACACCAAATAGACTAGACCAGAAAAGAAACACATCATGTCACATCATAGTCAAAACACTAAATCTACAGAACAAAGAAAAAATTCTAAAAGCAGCAAGGGAAAAAGGCCAAGTAACATATGAAGGTAGACCTATCAGAATCACACCGGACTTCTCATCAGAAACTATGAAAGCCAGAAGGGCCTGGGCAAGTATCATGGAGCCTCTAAGAGATCACAAATGTCAACGCAGACTACGAAACCCTGCAAAGCTTCCAATCAACATACATGGAGAAAACAAAATATTCCAGGACAAAACTAAATTTACGCAACATCTACACAGCAAACTAACCCCACAGAAGATACTAGAAGGAAAACTCCAATCCAACGAAAATAACTTCACCCAAGAAAACAGGGCATACAGATAATATCCCAACAAAAATGAAAAGAAAACAAGCAATGAAACAGGGTAAGATCACCGACTCCATTACAAAAGGAACTAACATGCATTGGTCACTATTATCTATCAATATCAATGGACTCAACTCACCAATAAAAAGACACAGGCTAACAGAATGGGTGCAGAAACAGGATCCAACATTCTGTTGCATCTAAGAAACACACCTATGCAGCAAAGATAAACACTACCTCAGAGTAAAGGGCTGGAAAAATGTTTTTCAAGCAAATGGTTCCAGAAAACAAGCTGGAGTAGCCATTCTAATATCTAATAAAATAGACTTTCAACCCAAGTTAATCAAAAAAGATAAGGAGGGCCACTATATTCTCATCAAAGGAAAAATCCACCAAGAGGACATCACAATCTTGAATATCTATGCCCCAAATACAAGAGCACCTACATTCGTAAATGAAACATTATTAAAGCTTAAATCATACATTGATCTTAATACCTTAATAGTGGGAAACTTCAACACCCCACTCTCATCAAGGGTCAGATCATCCAGACAGACAACAAATAGGGAAATAAAAGCACTCACAGAATCCCTAAATCAAATGGACCTAATAGACGTCTACAGATCTTTTCACCCAAACTCAAAAGAGTACGCCTTCTTTTCAGCACCGAATGAAACCTTCCCCAAAATAGACCATATAATGGGTCACAAAGCAAGCCTCAACAGATACAAAAGGATTGAAATAATTCCTTGTATACTATCTGACCACCATGGACTAAAGCTGGACATCAACAACAACAGAAACAACAAAAAGCCGACACGCACATGGAAACTGAACAACTTACTACTCAATGACATCTGGGTTAAGGAAGAAAGAAAAAAAGAAATTAAAGACTTTCTACAATTCAATGAAAATGAAGGCACAACATACCTAAATTTATGGAACACATTGAAAGCAGTGCTCAGAGGAAAATTTATAGCACTAAGTGCCTACAAGAAGAAATTCGCAACATCACATACAAACAACTTAATGGCCTAACTGAAAACCCTAGAAAAAAAAAGAAGCAGATACAGCCAAGAGGAGCAGACGGCTGGAAATAATCAAACTCAGGGCTGAAATCAATCAATTAGAAACAAATAAAACTATTCAAAGAATCAATGAAACAAAAAGCTGGTTCTTTGAGAAAATCAACAAGATAGACAAACCCTTAGCCAAACAAACTAAAAAGCAGAGAGAAACTATCACCAAATCAGCAAAATCAGAAATAAAAATGGGGACATAACTACAGACACTGAGAAAATCCAAACAATTATTAGGTCATACTACAAAAGCCTATATGCCACAAAATTTGAATATCTAAATGAAATGGATAATTTTCTTGACATATTCCATCTACCAAAATTAAGTCAAACTCAGGTAGAAAGACTGAATAGCCCTATATCTCCCAAGAAAATTGAAGCAGTCATTAACAGTCTCCCCTCCAAAAGAAGCCCTGAGCCAGATGGCTTCAGCACAGAATTCTACAAGACCTTCAAAGAAGTACTAACACCAATTCTCCTCAAACTATTTCACAAAATAGAAACAGAAGGAACACTACCAAACTCATTCTATGAAGCCACAGTCACCCTGATACCTAAACCACACAAAGATCCAACAAAAAAAGAGAACTTCAGACCTATCTCTCTTATGAACATTGACTCAAAAATACTCAATAAAATATTGCAAACCAAATCCAAGAGCACATCAAAGATATCATCCACGATGACCAAGTAGACTTCATCCCAGGCATGCAAGGGTGGTTCAACACAGGGAAATCCATCAATGTAATCCACCACATAAACAAACTGAAGGATAAAAAACACATGATCATCTCCTTAGATGCCAAAAAAGCATTTGACAAAGTCCAACACACATTCATGTTTAAAGTCTTGGAGAGATCAAGGATAAGAATACAAGGCACATAACTAAAAATAGTAAAGGCAATATACAGCAAGCCTACAGCCAACATCAAACTCAATGGAGAGAAACTTAAATCAATCCCACTGAAATCAGGGACAAGACAAGGCTGCCCATTGTCTCCATATCTCTTCAACATAGTACTTGAAGTCCTAGCCAGAGCAAGAAGACAACCAAAGGAGATCAAGGGGATATAAATCAAAAAGGAAGAGGTCAAAGTGTCACTATTTACAGATGATATGATAGTATACATGAGTGACCCCAAAGATTCAACCAGAGAACTCCTTCAGCTGATAAACACCTTCAGCAAAGTGGCAGGATACAAAATCAACTAAAAAAAAAAAATCAGAAGCCCTCCTGTATACCAAAGAAAAAAAGGCTGAGAAAGAAATTAGGGAAACAACACCCTTCATAATAGCCACTAATAACATAAAGTGCCTTGGTGTGACTCTAACCAAGCAAGTGAAAGAACTGTTTGAGAAAAACTTCAAGTCTCTGAAGAAAGAAATCGAAGAAGATATCAGAAGATGGAAAGATGTCCCGTGCTCATGGATTGGTAGGATTAACATTGTGAAAATGGCCATCCTGCCAAAAGCAATCCACAAATTCAATGCAATTCCCATCAAAATACCAACTCAATTCTTTACAGACCTTGAAAAAAAGATTCTCAGCTTCATATGGAGAAACAAAAAACCCAGAATCTCCAAAACAATCCTGTACAACAACAGATCATCTGGAGGTATCTCCATCCCTGATCTCAAGCTGTACTACAGGGCAACAGTAATAAAAAACTGCATGGTAGTGGCATAGAAACAGAAAGGAAGATCAATGGAACTGCATAGAAGACCCAGAAATAAACCCACAGACCTATGAATACTCGATATTTTACAAAGAAGCCAAAACCATTCAATGGAAAAAAGACTGCATTTTCAACAAATGGTGCTGGTCCAACTGGATGTCTACATGCAGAAAAATGAAAATAGATCCATATTTATCATCTTGCACAAAACTAAAGTCCAAGTGGATCAAGGACCTCAACATAAAACCAGATACTCTAAATCAGTTGGAAAAAAAAGTGGGGAACAGCCTAGAACTCATTGTCACAGGAGACAACTTCCTGAACAGAACACCAACAGCACAGGCTCTAAGAGCAACAATCAATAAATGGAACCTCATGAAACTGAAAAGCTTCTGTAAAGCAAAAGACACCATCATCAAAACAAATAGACAGCCTACAGATTGGGAATGAATCTTCACTAACCCTTTATCTGACAGAGGACTAAAATCGAGTATATACAAAGAACTAAAGAAGCTGAAAAGCAACAAACCAAGTAATCCAATTAAAAAATGGAGAACGGAGCTAAACAGAGAATTCTCAAAAGAGGAACATCGAATGGCAGAGAAACACTTAAAGAAATGCTCAACCTCATTAGCCATTAGGGAAATGCAAATCAAAACGACCCTGATATTTCACTTTACCCATATCCAAATGGCCAAGATCAAAAACTCAAGGGACAACACATGCTGGAGAGGTTGTGGAGAAAGGAGAACCCTCCTCCATTGCTGGTGGGAATGGAAACTGGTACAACCACTTTGGAATTCAATCTGGAGCTTTCTCAGACAATTAGGAGTAGTGCTACCTCAAGACCCAGCTATACCACTTCTAGGTACATACCCAAAATTTGCTCAAGTACACAGCAAGGACATTTGTTCAACCATGTTTGTAGCAGCTTTATTTTATAGCCAGAACCTGTAAACAACCCAGATGTCCATCAAAGGAGGAATGGATATAGAAATTGTGGTATTTTTACACAATTGAATACTACTCAGCAATCAAAAAGAGGAAATCATTAAATATGCAGACAAATGGTGGGATCTAGAAAAGATCATTCTGAGTGAAGTATCTCAGAAGGAGAAAGACAAACATGGTATATACTCGCTTATATAGACCTACAAGATATGATAAACATAATGAAATTTACACACCTAAAGAAGAAATCAAGAAAGTAAACACGGGCGAAGATGATCAAACCTCATTTAGAAAGACAAATGGGATGTGCATTGAACATATGACAGGAGTCTACCTCAAAAGGCATCTGAAAGACTCTACCTAGAAGTGTTTCAAAGCAGATATTAAGACTCATAACCAAACCTTGGGCAGAGTGCAGGGAATCATATGAAATAAGGGGAGTTAGTATGATATGGAAAGGATAGGAGCTCTACAAAGACCAAATATATCTGGGCACAGGGTCTTTTCTGAGACTGACACTCAACCAAGGACCATCTATGGATATAACCTAGAACTTCTGCTCGGATGTGGCCCATGGTAGCTCAGTAACCAAGTAGTTTTCCAAAGTAAGGGGAACAGAGACTATTTCTGACAGTATCTCTAGGGCAGGCTTTTGGACCTCCTCCCCCCAAGGGAGGAGCAGTCCTGTTAGGACACAGAGAAGGACTTTGCAGCCAGCCCTGAAGATACCTGATAAAACAGGGTCAAATAAAAGGGGAGGACCCTCCATTGGACTTGGAAAGGGGCAGGGAGGAGACCAGGGAGGGAGTGTGGGGTTGGGGAGGGAATAAGGGTGAGGGATACAGCTGGGACACAGAGTTAACAAAATGTAACTAAAAAGAAAAATAAAATTAAAAAAAAAAGAGTTTGTAACTGATCTTTTCAAATATGCACCTTTTGTGGTAGAATCTTTTGTTTAATTGATTTAAATCCTAGATAGCTGATAGACTCACCTCTTCGTATTTTTAGGAGTAATCTGTAAACTCCAGCTAGGTGATATCCTTTTTTGATTCATTAAACATTCTCCCTAATGTATTTTCATCAGAAATGGCCAACATGACATCATCCATATAATGGCAAATTATGGATTGAGGAAGTTGTTTATGAATTATTTCTAACAGCTGTTGTATGAAATATTGACTTAGAGTTAGAATATTTAACATTCCTTGAGTAAGAAATTTCCACTATAATTTTCCTATAAAAGGAAAATTTCCTCTATCTTGTTCTTGTAGGGAAATACAAAAAAAAGCAGTCTTTAAAATCAATTATTATTATAAGCCACCCTTTCGCTAATAAAGAAGGTAAGGAGATTCCTGTTTGTAATGGGCCCATAAGTTGGATCAATTTACTTATAGCCCTTAGATCAGTCAATATCCTCCATTCACATGGGTTTGTCAGTTAACCATTTTAAAGGAAAAGTTGTTGGTTTCCCTATACCTCCAGAATTTCCTGTTTTATCTATTACAGCTGCTGTGCCCTTGATTGATGAGCTACATGTGTCTAAGGCCAGAGAAGTGTTGCCTTCTGTAATGTATGTTAGATCTACAATACCTAATTAAAAAATAACAGCAACAATAATAAAGAAATATTTTTATTTTTAATTTATTTTTATTTTTATTAATTACAGGTTATTCACTTTGTATCCCACATGTACCTACCTCCCTCCTCCCTTTCCAATCCCATCTTCCCTCTTCCCCACCCATGTCCCTCTCCCAGTCCACTGAAAAGGGAGGTCCTCCTCCCCTTTCCTCTAATCCTAGTTTATCAGGTCTCATCAGGAGCGGTTGCATTGTTTTCTTCTGTGGCCTGGTAAGGCTGCTCTATGCCTTGGGGGGAAGGTGATCAAAGAGCAAGTCAATCAGTTCATGTCAGAGACAGTCCCTGTTCCCATTGCTATGGAGGCCACTTGGATACTGAACTGCCATAGGCTACATCTGTGCAGGGGTTCCAGGCCATCTCCATGAGTGGTCCTTGGCTGGAGTATCAGTTTCAGAAAAGACCCCTGTGCCCATACTTTTAGGATCTGTCGCTGTCCTTGTGGAGCTCCTGTCCTCTCCAGATCTTACTATCTCCCACTTCTTTCATAAGATTCCCTGCACTCTGCCCAAAGTTGGTTATGAGTCTCAATGTTCAATGTCCTTAGTCATCAGGAAAATGCAAATCAAAATGACCCTGAGATTTCACTTTACATCCATCAGAATGGCTAAGATGAATTAACTCAAGTGACGACACATGCTGGAGAGGATGTGGAGAAAGGGGAACCTTCCTCCATTCCTGGTAGGAATGTAAACTTATACAACCGCTTTGGACAATAATATGGTGCTTTCTCAGACAATTAGGAATAGAGCTTCTTCAAGATCCAGCTATACCACTCCTAGGCATATATTCAAAAGATGCTCAAGTATACAACAAGAGCATCTGCTCAACCATGTTTGTAGCAGCTTTATTTGTAATAGTCAGAAGCTGGAAACAAGCCAGATGCCCCTGAGTTGAGGAAGGGATACAGAAATTGTGGTATATCTACACAATGGAATATTACTCCGTGATAAAATAAGGAAATCATGAATTTTGTAGGTAAATGATGGGAACTGGAAAAGATCACCCTGAGTGAGGTATTACAGGAGCAGAAGGACACACAGTGTATATACTGACTCATAAGTGGATACTAAACATATAATATAGGATAAACATACTAAAATATGTACTCCTGAGGAAGCTAATCAGGAAGGAGGACTCTGGCTAAGATGCTCAATCCCCATTCAGAAAGACAAAGAGAATGGACATTGAAGGAGGTAAAAAACAGGGAACAGGACAGGAGCCCACCAGAGGGCCTCTGAAAGGAGCTACCCTGCAGGGTATTGAGGCAGATGTTGAGACTCATAGGAATATGTTTCACTATGATATTTAATGTTTTCATTTCCCAAGAGATAGGTGTCACATGGAAAACACTTGAGCTAATTCAAGCAATAGTATAGGGAAAGGAGGAAAACAAACTGTATCTTTTGGCTTTATTTGTTTATAGAGCAGACACAGAATATAGAGCATTTGTTGATTAGGAATAAAAATGATGAGTAAAATAGAAAAAATAAATTCAGATTACCTGTACAGCTGTAGAATGGCTATAATCCACAGAAATATTTCTATATTTTAAACTATTCAAAAGCATTTTAATGATCTAAACCAAAAGAAATGATAAATATTTTTGATGATAGATGTGTCAATTATGCTTTTGTTTCCAAAGGTAATATTTTGCCAGTTAAAATCATTTTAAAGTAACCCATAACATTATCTTAAATAAAGAATAAATGTTAGGGGCAACTTAAGAACATGAACTGAGGTTTTGTGTGTCTGGTATTTATATCTATTACCCATATGGAATAGCTGATATGCTCACTAGAGTAAATCATATAAATGATACAGGTTTGGTTGCCTAAAAGAACTATATTGTTGCCTCAATTAGCTCCATTGTTTTCCAGGTGAAATCTTCCCTTTGGGAAATAAAAATGTTGAGTAAACACAATGAAGGAAATCCTTCAACTCTTACAATTTTCTCCACAAAGACATATCCAAATAATAATGATTAACAAAATAATGTGCTTTAAGTCCCAGATTAAGCCTGTCTATTCTTATTCTAAAGATAAACAAGTAAATTAAGTAAAGAAATATAATGGGAAAGCATCACTTCAAATTCTATTTTCCCTTTTTTGTTAAAATTAATTTATTTGACAGTTTCATACATTTATTTTGGAATTTCATACATGTACATAGTACATTCTGGGTGTTATTCAGCAAGCTCATCCAACTACATCTCAAATCTCCCTCCTACTATTATTTTTCTTTTTGATTAGTTTTGACCTATGTTTTGTCACCTATTGTTTTTAACCAAGTCACTTACAAGGGCATGGATGTGGAGCTATTCCCCTGGAGCACCAGTAGTTATTTCACCACACTATACTAATGAAGACAATGACCTCCCTCTCCCAGAAGCAATCAGCTAGCACGAACTTTCCAGGAAGAAGTGAGTTCCATAAGTAGTACCTCTTCCATTCATAACTGTATGTTAATGGGTTCAGTCTCGGGAAGACTTTGTGAAGGAAACCACATGACATTCCTAAAAGATAGTTTTTCATAGCTTTGATTCCATTTTCTGGTTCTTAAATTTTTCTCCTCTTCTTCTGTAATATTCCTTGAGCCTTGGAGCAGAAAATATGGAACTTGCTTTGAGGGACAAACATTTAACAGTGGCTTATTTCCGGTCCCTTGACAAGCCATAATCATGTCTTTGCATTAAGTCATGTGCCTAATACAAAAAAGCAGATCAAAGCTGAAGGCTGAAGGCTGAAGTTTACTGTTATAAATATTTAGGAAACAGTTTGGCAACATGGCCATTTATCAAAACAGAAGCAATGGCTTACTCCTAAGACCTATTACCTCCCAACCTATGCATCTTTGATCTTGTTAACAGCCATAAAATACTGCCTTTGGAACTTGGTATCAGACCTAATCAGAACACACTGTATTACCCCTATAACAGCAATGCCACTGTAGTACCAGTGGACACATCTTTCCTAGCATTTTGGTATTGTAACATAGGGTGTCCACAATGACATATTACAAAACTAACCACTTTTTTATTGAGTTGGAGGTCTGCTCCATAGAAGGTGTTACGTGTCTGGCAGTGTAACAGGAACAATTGTCCACGGCTAAAGAAGCATAGTCTCTGAGTTATGTGGGTTGGGGTTATAGCTACTGACATTGTTTAAATAAGTGGCTATATAATTAAACTTCCTTCTAAATATTTGTACTTATAATTTGTGCATGTCTCAAAGTTGCTTAGAGAAGATTCTTATTGCTATAGATAGTGGATAATGAAGAGTCTTATAACTGTTTATGTTGAGAGACTGGAAGTTAGACAAACTTCCTAAAAAGCAGACAGATAGAAAGGCCAAGATGAGTGATGAAGATGGTGAACTTCCCAGATGACTGCTTTGAGAAACAAACATTTAACAGTTATTTATTTTCTGTCCCCTGACTGGCTTATTTCTCACCCCCCTAATCCAAGACAAAATCCTGTCATCTTAAAACAAAAGTCATAGACCCCATGTCAATGGACAGGTTCAACAAGTTCAAGGCCAGATCAGGACAGGTTAACATGCTACAGGCCAAATAGGCATACTGTCTTTCTTTAAACTGACCCAGACTAAACTAGGGAGAGAAGAAACTTTAGAGACATCTAAAGCCTTCTAGCCCTCAAGAAAAAGCTAGGCTTGAGCTTCCTGAATCCTTCCTTACTTTGGAGTCTCATTTAGTGGCATGGTTTCCTCACTCTCAATAAAAACCTTTATTCAGCTGCTGATTATGTCTGATCCTGTTTACTGTGCCTGACATTTCTCTGCCGATACCTGTAGAGATGGAGATCTCTTTCCCTTCCATTTAATTCTTTAACTGAAAGGGAAAAAAAGGCTCATCAAGAATCCTAGATGGTGACAATATTGCTAAGAATAATTGACTGAGTGTTCAGTAATTCATAAGTCATCTATACCAAACTTCTCCTAACCAGGACTCGTAGTATATAATGATAAATGGGACAGGTAGAGTTTAGAAGCCAGATGATAGGGAGAAGAGCTATGAAGTGCTATATCTGAACATAACATTGCTTATACACACCATCAATTCACAGCATTGCTGAATACCTGCACAAGATCAAGCTAGTTAAAACTTTTATCAAATATTAGGGAGATGTTCTCAAGAGTTTATCTTTACCTGAAGAGCCCCCAGCCATTGATGGATGATAAAGATGAGTTAAATTTATTTGGGAATGTGGCTGCTGGTAGGTTGCTCACAACTTAATGAATGGTCACACACTCATTATCACAGGACCAACACTAACTGGACTCAGTGAGGTGGTAACAATAAAAAAGAGGAAGTGAAATCAGAAGTGCAACAAAATGGTAGACACAGGTAGGGGTATATGTGGAGCTGGAGGGATATAGAAGGGAATAAATATCATCAATGAGGAATATGTTCTGAGAATAAATAAAAATAAATTTAAAAACTTTAGTTAAAAATACATACATAAATATTCAACACATTTTTTTCTAAATGGGTTTAGCATACAGGTATGCTTGAGAGATTCTTACTCTAAGTAAAGCTTCTGTATCAAAGTCCTAAAGAAAAGCATATTTCAGCGGTTTGTGTAAGCCATTTTAGTCTCATAGGATAAACCTCATAGGATTAATAGAAGTCTCATAAAAGCTATAGGATTCACAGCACATCCAAACTAGGAAAGTTGAAAATAAATTGCAAGCAGGATTTTGTGCCTCAAAACATTTATAAGAAAGAGATTAAGAAAGCTATGCATATATTTTATTTCTTATGAAAAATAGTAGAGATTTCAAAAGACAAAGGGAAACCCAAGTATGGGGGAAAAGCGGTGGAAGTATGACTTCAGGGTAAATAGCAAAACTGAAACAATATAGACTATGCTACTCGGCACTTCATTGTCATAAAAAAAATAAGAGAAATGATTTTAAATAAAAGTGGGTCAGTTATGATTCATTGTTGCAGGGGTACTTAAGGCAATACAGAATATCATGACTACATAAAGCAAAGATATCCTGAGAGCAATATTATACTCAAAATAAAAGTCTCCTGTTAAACCTGCTTTTGTTATATCCCAGTTCTGGCCTTCCTAAACTCAGGGTAAAATTCCCTTCTAAGGTACTTTCCTACATGCCAAATAACTCTGGTAGTATTTTCTTAACATACCCATAAATGTGACTCACTACTCTCCTTAGCATTTCAAGCACAGTCATGAATTAGGATTAACTAATATGTTCACTTAAGCAGGTTACAACACTACTGAGGAGCAGTACATTCTTACTTTACATTCTACTTTACATTCTCACTTTCTCCTCAGATCATAAGCATCCCAGTTCAGTGGTGTAACAGTCAAGGAACAGTACCCAAGGAAAAATAGAAGCCTCAACCACAGAACTTCTAAAATTAGATGAATTTCTGGGCCTTGCATCTGAACTTGATGGGTTGTTGTTTTATCATGGTAGTTTTTTTAATTTTTATTCACCATATATCCTTAATGCAGCCCCATCCTTCCTCTGCTCCTGGTCCCACCCACCTTTTCTCTCCCTCTCAGAAAAGGGGAGCTCCCTTTCCCACCCAGCCTAGCTCATCAATTTGCATCAGAACTGAGCACATCCTTTTCTGCTGTGGCCTGGCAGGGTAGTCCAGTGAGGGAGAAGTGATGTAAAAGCTAGTGAGTCCCTGTCCAATGCAGTCCCCACTTCCCTTACTAGAGGACGCACCTGAGGCCTAAGGTGCTCATCTGCTACATCTTTGTAGGGGACCTACAGGGCCCTTGGTTGATGCTTCAGTCTCAGCAAGCCCCTCTGAGTCCTAGTTAGTTGGCTCTGTTGGTCTTGTAGACTTCCTGTCACCTCCAGGTCCTTATCTCTTTTCTCCCACTTTTCCATGAGACTCCTTAAACATAGTCCACTGTTTGACTGTGAGTCTTGGCATCTGTTTTGAGGTGCTGCTGGGTAGCACCTCTTATAGGACAATTCTATCAGGCTCCTGTCTGCAAGTTTAGCAGAGTACCATTCATAGCTTCTGGGGTTGGGAATTTCTGTAAAGTGGGTCTTTGGCTGGGCCAGGCATTATTTAGGCATTCCCTCAATCTCTGCTCTGTCTGCTCTGTCTTTATCCCTGCACATCTTGTAGGGTAAATTTTGGGTGGGTTCGTATTCCTCTCCCTCTGTTAGGAGACTACTCTAGTTAGTGGGTATTCTCTTCAGTCTCTATGGGCTCTGCTACTAAATCTTTACTTGATTCCCCCTCATATCCTCCCAGGAGCCTACCCTGAGTTAGGTCTCCAGCTTGTCACAAAAATACCCCCACCCCAGTTTCTCTTTCCTCTACAGGCTTTCTGTCCTCTTGCTCTCAGTCTTTCCAGATGCTGCTGGAAAGTGAAGAAGAGCCTCGAATTCAATGGCACAGGAGACAACTTCCTGAATAGAACACCAACAGATTAGGCTCTAAGATCAACAATTAATAAATGGGACCTCTTGAAACTGAAACCCTTCTGTAAGACAAAGAACAAAATAGACAATAGGACAAAATGACAGTTTACATATTAGGAAAAGATCTTCACTGATCCTACATCTGAAAAAAGGCTAATATCCAAAATATGTAATAAACTAAAAAAAAATCACCAATAAAAAAAAGACACCAATAAAAAAAGAATTCAAATTTAAAAATGTGGTAATGTGTAAGGTTTGGTGTAAGCCTACAGGAGAGTTGGCTTTAATTTCTAGAGTCTTTTCAAGCTCTGAGACAACATATAAAATGTTTATTATTCTGAAGCTCATATGTTTGATAGAACATTTGGAAAGACAACATTATGTGAAGAGTTGGTGTCCAAGGAGAACCATCTATTTTAGCCACACTTTTCAAGATATACTGTACATGTGTGTGAGAAAACTTATAGATGATCTGAAAGCCAGCAATTATGACTCAGCCTCATGAGATGAGAGCCTGTGACAGAAGTGCCCAGGTGAGTTATTCACAAATTCCTGACCCACAGAATTCATCTAACAGTGGGAGGATCCAAGATGGTGATGAGTGCGCACAGTTACAGAGTTACAGAGGAGCTGAACTGCCTGAGTTGGTGAGTGGAAGGACTACTGAAGCCAAGGAAGCTACGGTGACACTTTCTAAACGAGAGGGAACATTGCATGATGTGAGAACTTTGATCTCAGGTCACCTGTGGACTTGTTTGGGGAATGAGAGAAACAATCCTTTGATCTCTTGGCACTCCCCTTTTTCAGGTCTCCCTCCTCCTCGGCAGAGCTGGCTCACCGAGAGATTCTCAGCTCAGAGCTTACTGCCTGGGGACAATGGTGGCATAGGCAGAGCTCCTGGCCCCTCAGCCTCAACTGCCAGCCATACTGCACTGGAGTCCATGATCCGCAGCGCCATCCTCCCACAGTCCCAGCTATACCGACTCCCCAGAGTTTCTCAGCCACTGACTGTACAGCCCACCCAAACCCTTGGTGACAGACAATAGGGTATATAGCCACCAAAGTCCAGCAGACCTGCCAAACAAGCTAGGTACACCAGGCACCTGGCCTCCCAGGCCTGGATAGCACAGTGGAGGGCCCCCAGAACTTCCCAGATGGCATCTGGGCCAGCATCCCAGTCTCCAGCTGCAGCTGAACTTCCTAACCTGGTGGCTGCAGAGTGAGCTGGCAGAGTGCATCAGTCCTCCTGCATATGACTAAGCAGGGCCAAGAGAGTAGAGAGCCCAGATACCCACATCCTTACTGATGTGACCTGTTTGAGAATTAGTGGGCCCTTGAGTGTCTACAGAGCCCCAGATCCAGGGTCCTTCTAAACTAGAAGCCAGGCATCAGACCTTTCCCACCCACACACCCACTGTGGGTAACAGAGGGACACTTGGGACATTGAAGCCACTGTTTTGTGGGTCCAACTGTGGAGTTAAGGTGGATAACGCCAGGAGCTCAGACAGAGCCAACTACCAGGGTCTTATAGACCACTGAGGTATTCAGAGAACTTGCATAAGGAAATTGCACTGTCATTATCACCAGTGCCTGCCTCTTCTAAAGCACATGCACAAGTAACTCCTCAGATGCCTGCCGCCTTGCACCTCCCATACACTTAAGGATTCAACATTCCCTATCACTCTATCCCTCGAGGCACAATTTGATGAACATTTACACACACACACACACACACACACACACACACACACACACACACGCCTGCATTTGCCCTTCTGTGCCTGCAGAATTTCCTCCCACAGGTACAGCTAAAGCACCAATGCACAAGCTGAAGCCATGGGACCTTTCTCAGCTTCCCGATGAATTCTCTAGATACCAGAGAGAGAGAGAACCAGTCTGAACTGCAGATCGAGGGAAAAAAAGGGAAGGTTACAGATAAACCAATGGCCAGGGATCAGCAAAAGAACACATCCAACATAAATCAGGACATCATGGCTTCACCAGCAACCCCCAAAACTGATGGACACTCCAATTCAACAGAAGAAAAGAGAAGAGGAACCCTCCTCCATTCTTGGTGGGATTGCAAACATATACAACCACTTTATAAATTAATCTGGTGCTTTCTTGGACAATTAGGAATAGTGATTCTTCAAGATACACGTAGAACCACACCTAGGCATATATCCAAAAGATGCTCCATTACACAACAAGGACATTTGCTCAACCATGTTTATAGCAGCTTTGTTTGTAATAGCCAGAACCTGGAAACAACCCAGATGTCCTTCAGTTGAGAATGGGATACAGAAATTGTGGTACATTTACACAATGGAATACTACTCAGAAATTAAAAACAAGGAAATCATGAAATTTGCAGGCAAATGGTGAGACCTAGAAACGATCATCCTGAGTGAGGTATCCCAAAAGCACAAAGACACATACAATATATACTCACTTATATAGACCTATAAGAAAGGATGAACATACTGAAATATAAACACTTAAAGAAGATAAACAAGAGAGAGGACCCTGGGTAAAATGATCAATCCTCTCTTAGAAAGACAAATGGGATGAACATTGGATGTAGGAGCAAACAAGTAACATTACAGGAACCTACCACAGAGGACTGCTGAAAGACTCTACCTAGCAGTGTATCAAAGCAGGTTTTAAGACTCATAAACAAACCTTCAGCAGAGTGCAGGGAATCATATGAAATAAGGGGAAGTTAGTATGACCTGGAGAGGACAGGAGCTCCACAAGGACCAAATATATATGAGCACAGGGGTCTTTTATGAGACTGTTTCTCCAACCAAGGACCATGTATGGATATAACCTAGAACTTCTGCTCAGATGTAGCCCGTGATCGCTCAGTATCCAAGTGGGTACCCAGTAGGGGGAACAGGAACTATTTATGACATGAAATCAATAGCAAGCTCTTTGACCTCACCTCCCCTGGGAGGAGCAGCCTTTTTAGGCCACAAAGGAGGACTTTGCAGCCAGTCCTGAAAATACCTGAAAAACAGGTATCAGAGGAAAATGACTTCAAAACTATGCTTAGCCAATTCTTTGAGACAAATAAAGAGGAAACAAATCTCTCAGAGCAATAGCCATACAAATTCAGACAGTTAAACAGGAAATGAACAAATCTTTCAAAGATTTGGCCAATCAAGTGGAGGCAAAGAAAGAAGAAATGACAGTGTCCTTTGCTTTACTGAAGCTTTTCAGTTTCATGAGGTTCCATTGATTGATTGTTGCTCTTAGAGCCTGTGCTGTTGGTGTTCTGTTCAGGAAGTTGTCTCCTGTACCGATGAGTTCTAGGATCTACCCCACTTTTTCTTCTAACCGATTTAATGTCTTTGGTTTTATGTTGAGGTCTTTGATCCACTTGGACTTTAGTTTTGTGCAAGGTGATACATTTGGATCTATTTGCATTTTTCTACATGTAGATATCCAGTTGGAACAGCACCATTTGTTGAAGTTGCTATCTTATTTCAAATTGTATGATTTTTGCATCTTTGTCAAAGATCAGGTGTCCATAAGTGTGTGGGTTTATTTCTGGGTTTTCTGTTTGGTTCCATTGATCCACCATTCTGTTTCTATGCCAGTACCATGCAGTTTTTATTACTGTTGTTCTATAGTACAGCTTAAGATCAGGGATGGAGATACCTCCAGAAGACCTTTTCTTGTAGAGAATTGTTTAGCAATTCTGGGTTCCTTGTTGAAGTTGAGACTTTTTTATTTCAAGCTCTGTAAAGAATTTTATTGGTAATTTGATGGGAATTGCATTGAATCTGTAGATTGCTTTTGGTAAGATGGCCATTTTACTATGTTAATCCTGCCAAGCCATGAGCATGGGAGATCTTTTCCTCTTCTGATACCTTCTTCTTCTTCTTCTTCTTCTTCTTCTTCTTCTTCTTCTTCTTCTTCTTCTTCTTCTTCTAATTCTTTCTTCAGAGACTGGAAATTCTTTTCATACAAGTTTGGTTAGGGTTACAACAACGTACTTTATGTCATTGGTGGCTATTGTGAAGGGTGTTGTCTTCCTAATTTCCTTCTCAGCCCTTTTGTCTTTTGTATACAGGAGGGCTACTTTTTTTTAGTTAATGTTATATCCTGCCACTTTGCTGAAGGTGTTTATCAGCTGTAGGAGTTCCCTGGTAGAATTTTTGGGGTCACTCAGGTATACTATCATATCATCTGCAAATAGTGATACTTTGACTTCTTTCTTTCCAATTTGTATCCCCTTGATCTCCTTCAACTGTCTTATTGCTCTAGCAAGGACTTCCAGAACTATGTTAAAGAGATATGGAGAGAGTGGGCAGCCTTGTCTTGTCCCTGGTTTCAGTGGGATTGCTTTATGTTTCTCTCCATTCAATTTGATGTTGGCTATAGTCTTGCTGTATATCACCTTTACTTTGTTTAGATATGTGCCTTGTATCCCTGATCTCTCCAATACTTTAAACATGAACAGATATTGTATTTTGTCAAATGCTTTTTCGGCAACTAAGGATATTATCATGTGGTTTTTTTCTTTCAGTTTTTAAATATGGTGGATCACATTGATGGATTTCCATATATTGAACCACCCCTGCATAAAAAGGACACTGTCATCAAAACAAAATGAACCCTACAGATTGGGAAAGAATCTTCACCAACGCTTTATCTGACAGAGGGCTAATATCTAGTATATATAAAGAACTAAAGAAGCTGAAAAGCAACAAACCAAGTATTCCAATTAAAAAATGGGCTGGAGAGGACAGGGACTCCACAAGGAGAGCAACAGAACAAGATAATTTGAACACAGGGAACTTCCCAGAGACTCATATTCCAACCAAGGACTATCTGTGGAGATAACCTAGAACCCTGACAATGCAGCCACTTCTGATGAGAACTGATAGACTAAGATCAGAAAGAAGGAGAGGAGGACCTCCCCTATCAGGGGACTTGGGGAGGGGCATGCATGCAGAAAGGAGGAAGGGTGGGACCAGGAGGGGAAGAGGGAGGGGCTTATGAGGGAATACAAAATGAATAAAGTGTAATTAATAATAAAAACATGGAAAAATGGGGAACAGAGCTAAACAGAGAATTCTCAATAGAGGAATATCAAATGGCAGAGAAATACTTAAAGAAATGCTCACATTCATTAGCCAGCAGGGAAATGCAAATAAAATGACCCTGAGGTTTCACCTTACACCCATCAGAATGGCCAAGATCAAAAACTCAAGTGATAACACATGCTGGAGAGGTTGTGGAGAAAGGGGACCCCTCCTCCACTGCTGGTGGGAATGGAAACTTGTACAACCACTCTAGAAACCAATCTGGCACTTTCTCAGACAACTAGGAATAGTGCTTGCTCAAGATCCAGCCATACCCCTCCTAGGCATATATCCAAAAGAGGCTCGATTACACAATAAGGACATTTGCTCAACCAACTTTGTAGCAGCTTTATTTGTAATAGCCAGAAGCTGGAAACAACCCAGATGCCCCTCCACTGAAAAAATGATACAGAAATAGTAGTACATCTATACAATGGAATATTACTCAACAATGAAAAATAAGGAAATCATGAAATTTGCAGGGACCTGGAAAGGGTCATCATAAGTGAGCTGTCCCAAAAGCAGAAAGACACATATGGTATATACTCACTCATATAGATATGTAATATAGGATAAACCTACTAAAATCTGTACATCTAAAGAAACTCATCAAGAGGAAGGACCCTGACTAACTTGCTCAATAACCATCTTGAAAGGCAAAAAGAATGGACATCAGAAGAAGGAGAAAACAGGAAACAAGTTAGGAGCCTGCCACAGAGGGTCTCTGAAAGTCTCTGCCCTGCAGACTATCAAAGCAGATGCTGAAACTTATGTCCATCTGTTGGGCAGAGTGCAATGGAATCTTGTGAAAGAAGGGGGAAATATTAAGATCTGGATAGGGCAGGAACTCCACAAGGAGAGAAACAGAACTAGAAAATTTGAACACAGGGGTCTTCCCTGAGACTCATATTCCAACCAAGTACCATGCATGGAGATAACCTAGAACCCCTGCACAGATGTAGCTCATGGCAGTTCAGTGTCCAAGTGGGTTCATAGTAACAGGAAGAGGGACTGCCTCTGAAATAATCTGATTGGCCTGCTGTTTGATCACCTTCCCCTGAGGGGGGAAAAACCTTATCAGGCCACAGAAGATGACAATGCAGACAGTCCTGATGAGATCTGGTAGACTAAGATCAGATGGAAGGACAAGGGGACCTCACCTATCAGTGGACTTGGGGAGGGGCATGCGTGAAGAAGCAGGAGGGAAGGTGGAATTAGGAGGGAAGGAGGGATGGCTTTATGGGGGATACAAAAGTGAATATAGTGTAATTAATAAAAGTTAAAAAATAAAAAAGAAAGAGGAAATAAACAATATTCTCAAAGAAACACAGGCAAATATGACCAAATAAAAGAGGCACAAGTAGAGATACAATTAGTGGCATATAGAGAAGAAATGAACAAAAATTAGAGACTATCATAGAAAGACAGGAATCTACATTCAAACAGGTGAAGGAAATGGTCCAGAGCAGGAAAACAGGATTATAATCAATAAAGAAAGCACAAACTGAGAAAACCCTGTAGCTGGAGAACTTAAAGAAAAGATCAGAAACCACAAAGGTAAGCATCACCAACAGAATACAAGAGATGGAAGAAAGAATCTCTAGTGCTGAAGATACAGTCACAGAAATTGATACTTCTCTCAAAGAAAAAGTAAAATCAGAAAAGTCCCAAATACAAACTATCCAAGAAATCAAGGACGCCATGAAAATACAAAAATCTAAGAATGATAGGAATTGATGAAAAAGAAGACTCCAGGCTTCAAAGTTGAGAAAATATTTTCAAGAAAATCACATAAGAAAATTTTCCCAACCTAAAGAAAGAGATGTCCATAAATACGCAAGAGGCCTACAGAACACCAAATAGACTAGACCAGAAAAGAAACACATCCCGTCACATCATAGTCAAAACACTACAGAACAAAGAAAAGATATTAAAAGCAGCAAGGGAAAAGGCCAAGTAACTTATAAACATAGGCCTATCAGAATCACACCAGACTTCCCTTCAGAAACTATGAAAGCCAAAAGGGCCTGGGCAGGTGTCATGCAGACTTTAAGAGACCACAGATGCCAACCCAGACTACTATACCCTGCAAAGCTTTCAATCTATATAGATGGAGAAAACAGAATATTCCAGGCCAAAACTAAATTTAAGCAATATCTACACAGCAAATCAGCCCTATAGAAGATACTAGGAGGAAAACACCAATCTAATAAAAACAGCTACACCAAAGAAAACACAGCACACAGATAATATCTCAAAAAAATTGAAAGAAAACAAGCAATGAATCACAGTAAGACCACCAACTCCACAATAAAAGGAACTAACATTCATTGGTCACTGTTATCTATTGACATCAATGGACTCAGCTCTTCAATAAAAAGACACAGTCTAAGAGAATGGGTGAGGAAACAGGATCCAACATCTTGCTGTATCCAAGAAATGCACCTCTGCAACAAAAAGAAACACTACCTCAGAGTAAAGGGCTGGGAAAATGTTTTTCAAGCAAATGGAACCAGAAAACAAGCTGGGGTAGCTATCCTAATATGTAATAAAATGGACTTTCAACCAAAATTAATCAAAAAAGATGAGAAGGGACACTACATTCTCATCAAAGGAAAAATCCACCAAGAGGCCATCACAGTTCTGAACACCTATGCCCCAAATACAAGAACTCCTACATTCATAAATGAAACATTATTAAAACTTAAATCACACATCGATCGCAACACCTTAATAGTAGGAGACTTCAACACCCCACCTTCACCAAGGGACAGAAGCCAAATAGGAAAATAAAGGCACTTACAGAGGTTCTAATTCAAATGGACTTAACAGAGGTCTACAGTACTTTTCACCCAAACTCAAAAGAGTATACCATCTTTTCAGCACCTCATGGAACTTTCTCTAAAATAGACCATATAGTTGGTCACAAAGCAAGCCTCAGTAGATACAAGAAAATTGAAATAATCTCCTGTATTTTAACTGACAACCATGGACTAAAGCAATGAAATTATCAAAAAGCCTACAAGCACATGGAAACTGAACAACTTGAACAACTTGAACAACCCAGCAATTGATAGCTGGGTTAAGGAAGAAATAAAGAAATTAAAGACTTCCTAGAAAATGAAGATACAACATAACCAAACTTATGGAACACAATGAAAGCAATGCTGAGAGGAAAATTCATAGCACTAAGTGCCTTCAAGAAGAGATTTTTGACATCTCATAAAAGCAACTTAATGGCACAACTGAAATCCCTAGAAAAAAAGAAGCAAATACACCCAACAGGAGCAGATGGCTGGAAATAATCAAACTCAGGGCTGAAATCAATCAATTACAAATAAAACTTTTCAAAGAATCAATGAAACCAAAAGCTAGTTCTTTGAGAAAACAAATAAGATAGAAAAACCTTTAGCCAAACTAAAAGCCAGAGAGAAACTGCCCAAATCAGCAAAATCAGAAATAAAAAGGGAGACATAACTACAGACACTGAAGAAATCCAAATCATTAGGTTGTACTAAAAGCTTATATGCCACAAAATTTGAAAATCTAAAAGAAATGGACAATTTTCTTGATAGATTCCATTTACCAAAATTAACTCAAAATCAGGTAGAAAGATAGAATAGACCTATATCCTCTAAGGAAATACAAACAGTCATTAACAGTCTCTCTTCCAAAAAAAATTCCCTGGGCCAGATGGATTCAGGGCAGAATTCTACCAGACCTTCAAAGAAGTGCTAATTCCAATTCTGTTCAAATTATTCCACAAAAAGAAACAGAAAGAACATTACTAAACTCATTCTATGAAGCCACAGTCACCTTGATACCTAAATCACAGAAAGGTCCAAGGAAAAAAAAAAAAAGAAAACTTCAGACCTATCTCTCTTATGAACATTGATGCAAAAATACTAAATAAAATACTTACAAGTAAATCCAAGAATACATCAAAGATATCATCCACCATGACCAAGTAGGCTTCATCCCAGGCATGCAAGGGTGGTTCAACATATGGAAATCCATCAATGTAATCCACCATATAAACAACCTGAAGGAAAAAAAAAACAAACAAACACATGATCATCTACTTAGACCCCGAAAAAGAATTTGACAAAATCCAACACCCATTAATGTTTAAAGTCTTGGAAAGATCAGGGATACAAAGCACATAACTAAACATAGTAAAGACAATATACAGCAAGCCTATAGCTAACATCAAACTCAATGGAGAGAAACTTAAAGCAATCCCACTGAAATCAGGGACAAGACAAGGCTACCCACTCTCTCCATATCTTTTCAACATAGTACTTTAAGTCCTAGCTAAAGCAATAAGACAACTAAAGTTGATCAAGGGGGTACAAATCGGAAAGGAAAAGGTCAAAGTTTCACCATTCGCACATGATATGATAGTGTATATGAGCGACGCCAGAAATTCTACCAGAGAACTCCTTCAGCTGATAAACACCTTCAGCAAAGTGGCAGGATACAAAATCAACTAAAAAAAAAAAATCAGAAGCCCTCCTGTATACCAAAGACAAAAGGACCAAGAAAGAAATCAGGGAAACAATGCTCTTCACAATAGCCACAAAAAGACATATAGTACCTTGGGGTGACTCTAATCAAACAAGTAAAAGACCTGTTTGAAAAAACTTCAAATCTCTGAAGAAAGAAATCAAAGAAGATATTAGAAGAGAGAAAGATCTCCCATGCTCATGGATCAGTAGTATTTGTTATTATTAGTTACATTTTATTAACTCTGTATCCCAGCTGTATCTTGCTCCTTCATTCCCTCCCAATCCCTCCCTCACTTCCTCATCTCCTCCCTGCCCCTCTCCAAGTCCACTGCTAGAAGAGGCCCTCCTCCCCTTTCACCTGACTCTCTTTTCTCAGGTATCTTCAGGACTGGCTGCTAAGTCCTCCTCTGTGGCCTAGCCAGACTGCTCGTCCCTTGGTGGGTGGAGAGGTAAAAGAGCCTGCCATTGAGTTCCTGTCAGAAATAGTCCCTGTTCCCCTTACTATGGGAAACCAATTGGTTACTGTGCTACCACGGGCTACATCTGAGCAGAGGTACTAGCTTATATCTATACATGGCCCTTGCTGGAGTGTCAGTCTCAGAAAAGACCCCTGTCATGAAATTTGCAGGCAAATGGTCAGATCTAGAAAAGATTTTTCTGAGTGAGCTATCCCAGAAGGAGAAAGACACATATGGTATATCCTCACTCATATAGACCTATAAGATATGATAAACATAATGAAACCTATACACCTAAAGAAGATAAACAAGAAAGAGGACCCAGGGTAAGATGGTCAATCCTCACTTAGAAAGACAAATGGAATGTGCATTGGACCTAGGAAAGAACATTAACAGGATGGGAGCCTACCACAGAGGGCCTCTGAAAGACTCTACCTAGCAGTGTATCAAAGCAGATACTGGGACTAATGACCAAATTTTCGGCAGAGTGCAGGGAATCATGTGAAGGATGGGGGAGTTAGTGTGACATGGAGAGGATAGGAGCTCCACAAGGACCAAATATATCTGATCGGTAGGATTAACAGTGAAAATGGCCAACCTACCAAAAGCAATCTACAGATTCAATGCAATTCCCATCAAAGTACCAACACAATTCTTTACAGAGTTTGAAAGAAAAAATCTAAACTTCATATGGAATAACAAGAAACCTGGAATTGCTAAAACAATCCTCTACAATAAAAGGTCTTCTGGAGGTATCTCCATCCCTGACCTCAAGCTACACTAAAGAGAAATACTAATAAAAAAAACTGCATGGTATTGGCATAGAAAGAGAAAGGAAGATCAATGGAACCGAATAGAAGACTCAGAAATAAACCCAAATATCTATGAATACTTGATTTTTGACAAAGAAGCCAAAACCATTCAATAGAAAAAAGACAGCATCTCCAACAAATGGTGCTGGTCCAACTGGATGTCCACATGCAGAAAAATGAAAATAGATCCATATCTATCACCCTGCACTAAATTAAAGTCCAAGTGGCTCAAAGACCACAACATAAAACCAGATACTCTAAATCAGTTAGAATAAAATTGGGGAAGAGCCTAGAAGTTATTGTCACAAGAGACAACTTCCTGAACAGAACACCAACAGCACAGGCTCTAAGAGCAACAATCAATAAATGGAACCTCATGAAACTGAAAAGCTTCTGTAAAGCAAAAGACATTGTTGTCCAAACAAAACGACAGCCTACAGACTGGGAAAGGATCTTCACCAACCCTATATCTGACAGACCTAATATCCAGAATATATAAATAACTAAAGAAGTTAAAAAGGAACAAATCAAGTAATCTCATTAAAAAAATGGGGTACAGAGCTAAACAGAGAATTCTCTGTAGAGGAATGTAGAACAGCAGAGAAAAACTTAAAGAAATGCTCAAAGTCCTTAGCCATCAGGGAGATGCAAGTCAAAACGACCCTGAGATTTCTCCTGACACCCATCAGAATGGCTAAGATAAAAAACTCAAGTGACATCACATGCTGGAGAGCTTGTGAAGAAAGCGGAACGCTACTCCATTGCTGGCGGGAATGTAAACTTGTACAACCACTGTGGAAATCAATCTGGAGCTTTCTCAGACAATTAGGAATAGTTCTTTCTCTAGATCCGCTACACCACTCCCAGCCATATAGCCAAATGATGCTCAAGTACACAACAAGAACAATCATGTTTTTTTTTTCAACCATTTTCGTAGCAACTTTATTCACAATAGCCAGAACCTGGAAACAACCCAGATGCCCCTCAACTGAGGAATGGATACAGAAAGTGTGATACATTTACACAATGGAATACTACTCAGCAATTAAAAATAAAGAAATCATGAAATTTGCAGGTGAATAGTGGGAACTGGGAAAGATCATCCTGTGTGAGGTATCCCAGAAGCAGAAAGACTCACACGGTGTATATTCACTTTTAAGTGGATATTAGACCTATAAGATAGGATAAACATGCTAAAGAAGCTAAACAAGAAGGAGGACCCAGGGTAAAATGATTAATCCTTACTTAGAAAGACAAATGGGATGAACATTGGAAGTCATAGAAAAGAAGAAGCAGGACAGGAGCCTACCATAGAGGGCCTCTGAAAGACTCTACCTAGCAGTGTATCAAAGCAGATGCTGAAACACATGGCCAAACTTTGGGCAGAGTGCAGGGAATTATATGAAAGAAGGGGGAGTTAGTATGACCAGGAGAGGAAAGGAGCTCCACAAGGACCAAATATATCTGGGCACAGGGGTCTTATATGAGACTGTTTCTCCAACGAAGGACCATGTATGGATAAACCTACAACCCCTGCTCGAATGTAGCCCATGGTAGCTCAGTATCCAAGTGGGTAACCTAGTAAGGGGAACAGGGACTACTTCTGACATGAACTCAATGGTTAGCTCTTTGACCTCCCACATTCCCTGAGGGAGGAACAGCCTTGCTAGGCCACAGAGGAGGACATTGTTGCCAGTCCTGAAGAAATCTCATAAGCTAGAATCAGATGGAAGAGGAGGAAGACCTCCCCTATCAGTAGACTTGGAAAGGGGCAGGAGATGAGGGAGGGAGGGTAGGACTGAGAGGGAATGAGGGAGTGGGCTACAGCTGGGATACAAAGTAAATAATCTGTGATTAATATTTAAAAAATAAAAAATTAATTAAATAAAAGAAAATAACCCATTAACATTCTTAGCTTAGAAGTCTGATTCCAAAGTATTTTAATGTCTGTATCATTAGGAGCCCATGGCCCATTGAAAAAGAACAGTTTCTGCCTTCCTTATATAAAAATAACATAGTCCATAGTCCATTTGATATAGTAATACAGTTCAGAGTTTTAACAGTAGGAGTTTTAGAAAATAGGAAATCTGTTAGGAAAATACAGTCTAGAGAAATAAAGTGGTGGATTTGTTCAGATTTTTCCCAGTACCATGCTATACTCTCAGATTCTGTGGATACTGTATCCCTGTGGATACTGTTCCCACAGAACTGTAGCCTAATCCTCCTGTCCCAAGTAATGGACTGCTAAATACTGCCATGGACATCCTCATGGCTCACTAATAGGAAGTCCAGTCCTATTTTTTGTGTAATAGGAATAATTCAAAGTAGTTGGAATGCAGCAGTGAATGAAAGAAGCCACCCATCTCCCAACAATCATGTACTTTACATTGTTATAACCAGATAGCAAACATCAGTTTTTCTAACTGAATACTACTGAGAGTAACTTTCAGGAGTAGGTTACTTGTGGAGTGGGTTATAAATCAAATCAGACAGTTAATCAAACAACATTTGTGCTAAGATTGTAGAAGCATATCATATTGGTAGGTCACTGCTATAGATTATATTTAGAGGTTGCAACTAATTTGCTGGCTATCTTTCTCCTCTGGTAGCATACAGAGTATCTTCTAGTACCATGAACACTAGTCAATTGTGGTAAAGCCTCTAGTTAGGTACCAGCTCTACAGCTCCGTGTGCAATGAGATATGTAAGAATTGTCTTCAATAATAGGGCATTACCTTTGTGGAGAGTCTTGTGGCCTCTGTGTTCTTGCCCCAGCATCCTGTCCTGCTTTGAAGTGAGACAGAAAAAGAGAGAACAGATCCTCGAGAACCAGCAGCCTAAGGGGTCCAGTGTTAGACACTTCTCTGTCCTGCCCAAGGTCATTGGCCTCGTCCCAGGTACCCTCATGGAAGACCAAAACAATCTGCTCAGCAAAAGGTAGGTAGTCTGGCTGTACTATGCCAGTATCCATCAAGGGCTTCAGAACTCAGGGGTTTCTTCTCTACACTCAAGACACAGCAGCCAGATCCCATTAGTGAGGTGGATGGAGCAATGGCTTCTGACCTCTTCACAGTACTTTCCACCAGCCAGCACTTCACAGAGGACCAGTGGCTGAACATGCAGGCCTTCTCCATACTATGAAAATGGCTGTTTCACGGTGACCCCGAGGAACCAAGCAGTCCAGATGCAGATGACAAGTCAGAGCTGGAGGATTCCACCCTGTCTATGCTCTCTGCTTCTTCCACACCCAACCAACTTCTTCTTTCTCAGGAGCAACTGAGTGAGATGGCCTTCGAGTACTGCCAGCACCTATTGGAGCAGAACAACTGGAGAGCATTGAGGAAGTGGGGTGCTCACCTACAAAAAGCTTGCCTGATGAAACTGATGCTGAGACTCACAGCCAAACACTGTTCAGAGTGCAAAGAGACTTGTGGAAGAATCAGAGGACATATAGAAGGGAGAGAGGACAGGAGGGACACAAGAAGACAAACAGAGCCAACTAAACAGTGCTGGGGCAGGGGTGTGTAGATGACAGGACCTGCAGAGATTGAAGCACCAATGAAAGACCATGCATACGCTAGGACCTAGGCTCCCTACACAGATGTAACCAATGGGCAGTTCTGGCTTCATGTGAGTTACCTAGTAAGGGGAGCAGTTAAGGACTGGATACAGAAATTGTGGTATTTTTACACAATGGAATATTACTCAGTAATTAAAAACAAGGAAATCATCAAATTTGCAGACAAATGGTAGGATCTGGAAAAGATCATCCTGAGTGAGGTATCCCCAGAGCAGAAAGACACACGTGGTATATACTCACTTACTTAGATATATAAGATAAGGTAAACATACTAAAATATGTGCACCTAAAGAAGATAAACAAGAAAGAGAACCCAGGGTAAGACGATCAAGCCTCACTTAGAAAGACAAGTGGGACGAGCATTGGATGTAGGAGAAAAAAAGAAACAGGACAGGAGCCTACCACAGAGGGTCTCTGAAAGACTCTACCTAGCAGTGTATCAAAGCAGATACTGAGACTCATAACCAAACCTTCAGCAGAGTTCAGGGAATCATATGGAAGAAGGGGGAGTTAATATGTCCTGGAGAGTATAGGAGTTCCACAAGGACCAAATATCTGGCACAGGGGTCTTTTATGAGACTGATTCTTCAACCAAGGACCATGTATGGATATAACGTAGAACCTCTGCTCACATGTAGTCCGTGATAGCTCAGTATCCAAGTGGGTACCCAGTAAGGGAAACAGGGACTATTTCTGACATGAACTCAATGGCAGGCTCTTTGACCTCCCCACTCCCCAAGAGAGGAACAGCCTTGCTAGGCCACAGAAGAGGACTTTGCAGATAGTCCTGAGGATTCCTGATAAACCAGGGTCAGATGAAAGGGGAGGAGGACCTCTTTGAGCAGTGGACTTAGAAAGGAGCAGGGAGGAGATGAGGAAGGGAAGGGGGGTTGGTAGAAAATGAGGGAGCAGGATACAGCTGGGATACAGAGTTAATAAAATGTAATTAATAATAAAAATAAATTTAAAACTTAAAACAATAAAGAAATGCATGCTATAAAACGAAAAGAAAATGCCTTTGTAAAATTGGTCTATTGGAGTATGAGTCTTTGGGAAGTTCCCTGTTGCTCTGTTGTTCTGTTGCTCTCCTTGTGGAGTTCCTGTCCTCTCCAGCTCTTACTATTTCCCACTTCTTACATAAAATTCCATTCTCTCTGCCTCTCATACTCCAACCAAGGACTATCCGTGGAGATAACCTAGAACCCTGACAATGCAGCCACTTCTGATGAGAACTGATAGACTAAGATCAGAAAGAAGGAGAGGAGGGCCTTCCCTATCAGTGGACTTGGGAAGGGGCATGCATGCAGAAAGGGGGGAAGGTGGGACAGGGAGGGAAGGAGGGAGGGCCTTATGGGGGGATACAAAATGAATAAAGTGTAATTAATAAAAGTTAAATAAAAATTAAAAAATGAAAAAAATGAAAAAGAAAGGTCTATTGGCAAGTCTGTAAAGGCATTTTCTTAATTAGTAATTTATGGGAGAGGGTCCAGTTCTTGTGGATAGTGACATCCCTGGGCTTGTAATCATTGATTTCATAATGAGAAAGCAAGCATGGTAAGCCATGAAGACTAAGCCAGTAACCTGCCTGTAACCTCCATGGCCTTGCCATCAGCTCCTGCCTCCAGGTTCCTGTCCTGTTTGAGTTACTGCCCTGATTACCCACAGAGATAAAATATTATGTGGAAATGTAAGTTGAAATAAACACTTTCTTGCCCAAGTAACTTTGGTCATGGTGTTTCTTTAGAGCAATATTAACCTTAAGACAGAATGTTGTCAAACTGCCTTCTAATATTTATGTTCATGCCCATTGATTAGTGCTGCTTCCAGCCTTGATCAGAGAAGCTTCCTATTATTTTGGGTGGTTGTTAGTGCAAAGAATAATAACTGGTCAATGTGCTGAGAATAAGTTACAGTGAGTGCTCATTAGAAGATGGATTATCTATATCAACATCACCAAGAATCAAAACACATCATGGAAAATTGCACAGAAAGAATGTAAGACCCTGAAGATAAAGAAGAGTGCTGTGACATAGCCATATCACATTAAATTAATGAACATATGAATCCATGGAAGCTATGGTTACTTTTAGAAAGTGTTCAAAGATAAGACCAATGACAAAATCCCAGTATTAAAAGGAACAACAAATAGTTGGCTGTATCTCTTCATGCATGAGTAGGATCTTTTAAGATTTTTTCCATTTACATTGGAATGTCAACTAATGCTGCTGTATAGATCTTCTTAAGGTGGCCGCATGGTTAATATTTCACGAGTATGAGTGTAGCTCTCTATCTTAAATAGAAGACACTGTCTTAAAGCAGACATTCTGGTTCCTTGGTTCTTGAAGCAAGTCAAAGGAATGAAATAAAGGCATACAAATAGGAAAGGAAGCAGAATATTTCTTTCTTTCTTTTTTCTTTTATTTTTTTTTTTTTGGCAGATAACGCGATACATATGTTAGACCCTGAAGACTCTACCAGAAAATTATTAGATATTAAGTAATTTCTTTTTTAATTATTTTATTTTTATTATAGTTTATTCACTTTGTAAACCCCCCGTACTTCCTTCCCTCCTCCCCTCCCAGTCCTATCCTCTCTCTTCACCACCCGTGTCCCTCTCCCAGGCCACTGAAAAGGGAGGTCCTCCTCCCTTTCCCTCTGACCCTAGTCTATCAGGTCTCATGAGGTGTGGCTGCATTGTTTTCTTCTGGGGCCTGGTGAGGCTGCTCCCACTTCAGGGGAAGGTGATCAAAGAGCAGGCCAATCAGTTCATGTCAGAGACAATCCCTGTTCCCATTACTATAGAGGCCACTTGGATACTGAACTGCCATAGGCTACCTCTGTGCATGGGTTCCAGGCCATCTCCATGAGTGGTCCTTGGCTGGAGTATCAGTTTCAGAAAAGACCCCTGTGCCCATACTTTTAGGATCTGTCACTGTCCTTGTGGAGCTCCTGTCCTCTCCACGTCACATTTCTTTCATAAGATTCCCTGCACTCTGCCCAAAGTTTGGCTATTAGTCTCAACATCTGCTTCGATATCATGGAGGATAGAGCCTTTCAGAGGCCCTCTGTGGTAGGCTCCAGACTGTCCCCTGTTTTCTCCCTCCTCTGATGTCCATCCTCTTTGCCTTTCTGAATGGGGGTTGAGCATCTTAGCCAGAGTATTCCTTCCTGTACAGATTTTAGTATGTTTATCCTATAGTATATGTCTAGTATCCACTTATGAGTGAGTATATACCCTGTGTGTCTCTCTGCTTCTGGGATACTTCACTCAGGATGATCTTTTTCAGTTTCCACCATTTACCTGCAAATTTCATGATTTCCTTGTTTGTTTGTTTGTTTGTTTGTTTTTTATCACTGCACTTTCTCAGACAATTAGGAATAGTGCTTCATCAAGATCCAGCTATACCACTGTTAGGCATATATCCAAAAGACACTCAAGTATACAACAAGGACATCTGCTCAACCATGCTTGTAGCAGCTTTATTTGTAATAGCCAGAAGCTGGAAACAGCCCAGATGCCCCTCAGTTGAGGAAGGAATACAGAAATTGTGGTACATCTACACAATGGAATATTACTCAGCAATAAAAAACAAGGAAATCATGAAACATTAAGTAATTTCAACAGAAGAGCAGGTATAGAGTCACTATTCTATCCTAGCTGAAGAGTTGTTGGTAGGTGGCTTCTGGGGGAGAGAAAGTCCCTCAAATGTGTGATTTTGCACTGGAAGCTAGTCTGTGCTCCAGTGAATGTCCTTACACCATACACATATAACTAGCACTAGTTGGACTCAACGGGATAAAGAAATAATTTTAATGGAAAGGCATTAAGTAGAAAGAGATTTTGTCATGTCATTGGATGGACATGATAACTACACATTGTGCAGATACATGAAATTTACAAAGAATAAATTAAGTTTAAAAAATAGGAATCTCAGATCTCCATCTTTGGTGATTAAAATTAGCATGACTATGCTTTTGTAGGTGTTTCTGGCAATACTCCATCTCCCCTTGGATTTTGACTCATTTCTTGTATGGCTTCTTCTAGCTTCTACAGCTTTCTTTCCTAGGTGATGCTTTTTTTCTGGAAGTAGTTAGAATTCTGCCAATGACTTTATTGTCTTTAATGCATACAATGCATTTTAGGTTTATTATAAACTTGATTTCTTGTATTGTATAGGTTTTAGTGTATATAGAGACACATTTAGATTACGAAGCTTCCATGTAATTTAAATGGTATCTGAAGATTAAGTACTTCTGAATTTATTTTTTAATTAAATTTTTATTTTTTAATATTAGTTACAGTTTCTTAACTTTGTATCTCATCTCTAGTCCATTCCCTCATTCCCTCCCAATCCCACCCTCCCTTCCTCATCACCTCCCTGCCCCTTTCCAAGTCCACTGATAGGGAAGGTCCTCCTTCCCTTCCATCTGACCCTAGCTTATCAGGTTTCTTCAGGACTGCCTGCAAAGTCCTCCTCTGTGGCCTAGCAAGGCTGCTCCTCCCTCATAGTGGGGGGTTGTCAAAAAGCCAGCCATTGAGTTCATGTCAGAAATAGTCTCTGTTCCCCTTGCTAGGGTAACACACTTGGATACTGAGCTACCACGGGCTATATCTGAGCAGACATTCTAGATTATATCCATACATGATCCTTGGTTGGAGAAAAAGTCTCATAAAAGACCTCTGTGCCCAGATATATTTGGTCCTTGTGGAGCTCCTGTCCTCTCTAGATCATACTAACTCCCCCTTCTTCCATATGATTCCCTGAACTCTGCTGAAGGTATGGTTATGAGTCTCAGTATCTGTTTTGATACACTGCTAGGTAGAGTCTTTCAGAGGCCCTCTGTGGTAGGCTCCTGTCCTGTTATTGTTTCCTCCTACTTCCAATGTCCATCCTATTTGTCTTTCTAAGTGAGGGTTGATCATTTTACCCCAGGTCTTCTTTCTTATTTATCTTCATCAGGTGTAGACATTTTAGTATGTTTATCCTATCTTATAGGTCTAGTATCCACTTATAAGTGAGTATATATCGTGTGTGTCTTTCTGCTTCTGGGATACCTCACTCAGGATGATCTTTTCTAGATCCCACCATTTGCCTGCAAATTTCATGATTTCCTTTTTTTTTTTAATTGTTGAGCTGAATTTATTTTATGATATCATTTTCAGTAAAGTTGGATTGGACATGTGAGGATTATGTCATCTAAATTGTATCAAAACCTTTAGTACATTAATAAGCAATGACTTATGATATATATTATTTTTTGCATATCTGTCCTATATGAAGCATTGAGCTTTTCTTTCATGACAGTACCTTCTGGATTTAAATTTAAAATCCATGTTGATTGGAAATTAACCCTTATACAATGTTTTATACAATATTTTTGCTTTTGGTAGATAATTTGATATTTACTGTTAGTTTTCTGTTTTATTCTACTTGATTATGCTGATTTGACTGCCCAGGTACAATGCTGAACATACAAACTTCATTGGAAGGAGTATGTAGATGATATCAGTTCTCTTTGGCATGAATCCTTGGTTAACTTAATTTGAAGCAAGCACTTTGGGGAGTGTTTGAAGCATTCCCTTTGGGAATTAATGTTGCCTCAAGGTATAAAATAAAAGCTATTTCTTACTAGACATGAAGCACATTGATGCAGATATATAACTGGCACAGTAATGAAAAACAAGTTATTCAGTACTACACATATCTAACTAAATGTATTATAAAATTTTTATTTTTAAGTAAATGAGTAAAGCTTTAGAGTTGCTTGCCCTTAACATATTCTCAACAAGAATTTTCACATGAGACGACACATCAAGTACTCAGCCTCATTTTTGAAGTCAAATGTAGGTAAATCCATAATTTAAACTAAAATGCATTTAAAATGGAAAGAATACAGATATTCAGTGCAAGCTAAAGGAGCACAATATTTGTGTGATTAAGATTTAAAGTCTCAGCAAGTATGTGTGCTCTCATCCTGTTCTTGCCATTATGCATGGATTGATATGGTCATAATATTATCTTATCTTCATCAAACTAAGTTATGATTTTCAGGGTTCAAAAACAAAGTCGTAGACATCCAGATTTTAAACAAGTGGCCAAAAGGAAAGCAAACTGAGCTAACATATTTATGGGAAATCTGCTTATTTTGAACAAGTTGTACCTCCCTTAATTATGCCTTCAGTTATATCAGAAAATTTTTACGCCGTGGCCAAGAATAAGAAAGCGTATACATGCATTTAATTTTATTGATTAGTGCTAGAAAAAACACAATTAAAATAATATCTTCAAATATTGTTTCATGTTTTGGAATGTGTTGTAAGATGGAGAAAAGCTATGGTAAAGCATAAAAAGTACCATAACTTATATATTTTACAGAGCTATTTCATAATATAAAGTATATCTTTAATTTCAGTTGGAGAATATAACTGTTAATAAACTGTCACTTTAATGTGCTATTTTAAAATGTCCAAGTGCTCATTATTTCTGATTTTCATAAAATATACAACATACACTGCTAAGCAACCATCACTGATTTTGTGAGTATGCAGATAATTTTTAATTGTTTTTTCTGTATTTCCATGGATAGAATAAAATTTAAAGTTTATTTTTTGCTCATTTACATCTCCAGGGGGGTTGATATTGAAATAATAATTTGAGTGTCTGGGGCAATTGCTGTTACTTACAGATGCTAGGAACTCTTACTGTGTAACCAGAAAGGCTGTCTTTAAACTTTGTCACAAAATGTTATGATGTATGTTCTAGATATGATTTCATATAAATACATACATATAGTCTTCATGTGATTGTATTTTTCCTAGATCTTTTCACAGATAAATCACCCAAGTATCTGCCAGATCCCTGAAGATTCACTACTATGGTTATAGAAAGGAGTTTTTGAAAATGAGTGGAGCAAGAAATTCAAACTAACTATGAAACCAAGATGGAGAATTGATGAGAAAATGGCTACATTGTAACATAAAACTTATCATTTCAAATTCATTTCAAAAGTATCATTTTAAAATTCATCTGCTTTTGTCTGCAACCTCTGACATCTGAGTGAATTCAACAACCTCTGAATAACATATGGAAAGGAGGAACAATGTGACTGAGTTTATCCTCCTGGGCCTCACCCAGAACCCAGAGGGCCAAAAGGTTCTGTATGTCATATTTTTGCACACCTACATTGTGACAGTGATGGGCAATCTGCTCATCATGGTGACCATCATGGCCAGCCAGTCCCTGTGTTCCCCTATGTACTTTTTTCTTGCTTATTTGTCATTTATAGATACTGTCTATTCTACTGCCATTGCTCCTAAAATGATCATTGACCTGCTCTATGAAACAAAGACCATTTCCTTCCAGGCTTGAATGACTCAAGTCTTTATAGATCATCTATTTGCTGGGGCTGAGGTCATTCTTCTGGTGGTGATGGCCTATGATCGTTATGTAGCCTTCTGTAAACCTCTTCATTATTTGACAATCATGAATCGACGGATATGTGTTTTCATGCTGTTGGGGGCCTGGATTGGAGGCTTTCTTCACTCACTAATTCAGTTCATCTTCATTTATCAGCTCCCTTTCTGTGGCCCAAACATCATTGACAGCTTCGTGTGTGATATGTATCCTTTGCTAAAGCTAGCTTGCACCAATATTTACGTCATTGGGCTTTGTATGATCGCTAATGGAGGGGAAATTTGCACTGTCACCTTTATAATTCTCCTAGTTTCCTATGCTGTCATTTTTCATTCCCTTAAATCACATAGTCTGGAAGGGAAGCACAAAGCTTTGTACACATGTGCGGCCCACATCACTGCAGTTGTTTTAGTCTGTGTTTTCTGCGTCTTCCTGTATGCCAGGCCTACTTCCACATTTCCCACTGGTAAGTCTGTGACTGCGGCTGTAACTTTTATAACTCCAGTGCTGAACCCCTTGATCTACTCACTGAGGAATGCAGAAGTGAAAAATGCCATGAGAAGACTTTGGAGCAAAAAAATCAATCTCATTTTTGAGAGGTCTATATAACTCTTGAAAAAAGAAAGCTGGGACTTTTATTATTTAACGGAGACAAAAATTTTATTGCGTTACAGAAGCTTTTCCATTTCATGAGGTCTCATTTATTGATGGGACCTGTGCTGTTGGTGTTTTGTTCAGGAAGTTGTCTCCTGTGCCAATGAGTTCAAGGGTCTTCTCCACTTTTTCTTCTAACAGGTTTAATATGTCTGGTTTTATGTTGAAATCATTGATCTACTTGTACTTTAGTTTTGTTCAGGGTGATAAATATGGATCTATCAACATTTTTCTACATGTAGATTCAGTTAGACCAGCACCATTTGTTGAAGATGCTATCTTTTTCCAATTACGGCATTGAAGCAAATGCTGAGACTCATAGCCAAACTTTGGGCAGAGTGCAGGGAATCTTATGGAAGAAGAGGGAGATAGAAATACCTGGAGGGGACAGGAGCTCCACAAGGAAAACAACAAGGCCAAAAGTTCTGGGCCCGGGGGGGAGGGGGACTGCAGAGACTGATGTTCCAACCAAGGACCATGCATGTAGAGGACCTAGTCCACCTGCTCAGATATAGCCCAGGCAGCTCAGTCTCCATGTGGGTTCCCCAGTAAAGGGAGCAGAGGCTGTCTCTGACATGGACTCAGTGGCTGGCTCTTTGACCACTTACCGCCTGAGGGGTGCAGCCTTGCCAGGCCACAGAGAAAGATGATGTAGTCAGTCCTGATGAGACCTGATAAGATAGGGTGAGACAATAGAGGAAGAGGACCTCCACTATCAGTGGGCTAGGGGAGGGGTATAGAAGGATAAGAGGGAAGGAAGGTGGGATTGAGAGGAGACAAAGGAGGGGGCTACAGCCGGTATACAAAGTGAATAAATTGTAACAAAAAATAAATAAATAAAAATGAAAAAAGAGTTTCATTATTGTTCTCTTTTGCTACTTTAGTCTCTTATTCAAAAGCAGGCATTTAAATTAACATTTAAGTACATAATCTTTGTTCTCTAGAGATAGTCACCCTATCTTAATATTTATTTCAATACCGTTCAATTTTATTTCCTTAATTTGGAGTTTCAGATATATTTTAACATATAAGCATTATTTTCTCATTCATCCTTTTTGAATTTATATATGATTTTCTCAGTGTAGTTGGCAAGATTAATACTTCTAGGTATTCATTGACATGTGTGAATAATAAGCACCTTTATCAGAAATTAAACAGATATTAACTATAATCTGTTCATGAAATGTTCACTCAATGGTGGAGAAAACAGAAGTAATATAGATAATTGATTCCTGAGATAGGAGTCAAACATGGACAATTAAGTTCATAAATATTAGAATCAGAGAGTCTAGCTAGCATCTGCATAATATTATGAATATTCCAGGAATCAGGGTTTCTTCATTAATGCTGTCACAGAGATAGAGAAGCTAAATTCCTGAAGAAAATTTTCTATTTCTATATATCAAGTTGTATATAGAAACAATATAAAAAGTTTAAATGTGTGCATTCCAAATTACATTCTGTAATTCTGATACCAAATGTCACCTTTTAGTTACTCTGAGAGATGAAAGTACAGCTTGATTTCTCACTATAACAGTGATTTTTCTCAATTCCATGTATCAAATGACTATGCTATAAACCATCCATTCACAACATCTTTTTTTATATATTAATTATTTTAAATATTAATCACAGGTTATTTACTTTTTATCCCAGCCATAGCACCCTCCCTTATTTCCTTCTAATCCCACCCTCCTTTTCTCATCTCCTCCCTGTCCCTATCCAAGTCTACTGCTTGGAGAGGTCCTCCTTCCCTTCAATCTGACCCTAGCTTATCAGGTTTAATCAGGGCTGGCTGCATTGTCCTCCTCTGTGGCCTAGCGAGGCTGTTCCTCCCTCGAGGGGTGGAAGGAGGTAAAGGAGCCAGGAATTGAGTTCCTGTCAGAAATAGTCCCTGTTCCCTTTACTAGGTTACCCACTTGGATACTGAGCTACCATGGGCTACATCCAATCAGGGGTTCTAGATTATATCCATACACGGTCCTTGGTTAGAGAAACAGTGCCCAGATATGTGTGATCCTTGCGGAGCTCCTGTCCTCTCTAGGTCATACTAACTTTCCCTTTAATCATATAATTCCTTGCCTCTACTGAAGGTTTGGTTATGAGTCTCAGCATCTGCTACGATACACTGCTAGGTAGTCTTTCAGAGGCCTTCTGTGGTAAGCTCCTGTCCTGTTTCTTTTTTTTCTCCTACATCCAATGCCCGTCCCACTTTGCCTTTCTAAGTGAAGATTGATAATCTTACCCTGGGTCCTCTTTCTTGTTTATCTTCTTTAGGTGTACATATTTTAGTATGTTTATCCTATCTTATAGGTCTAAATAAGTGAGAATATACCATGTGTGTCTTTCTGCTTCTGGGATACCTCACTCAGGATGATCTTTTCTAGATCCCACTGTTTGCCTGCAAATTTGATGATTTCCTTGTTTTTAATTGCTGAGTAGTATTCCATTGTGTAAAAGTACCACAATTTCTGTATCCATTCTTCCATTGATGGACATCTGGGTAGTTTCCAGTTTCTGGCTATTACAAATAAAGCTGCCGCAAACACGGTTGAGCAAATGTCCTTGTTCATTCAAAACATCTTTACAACATTCATTATACTCAGACTCTGAATTACTGCACAGTGTCAGATACTCCTGGGCTATGTTAGATTTACTCAAAATTTAGTGATCTGAAATGCTGGATAGAACTTATTATTTTATTAGATGAATTCTTTCTTTTTATTTATTTTTATTATTAGTTACATTTTATTAAATCTGTATCCCAGCTGTATCCTGCTCTCTCATTCCCTCCAAATCCTACCCTCACTCCCTCATCTCCTCCTTGCCCACATCAAGGTCCATCAAGGGACCTCCTCCCCTTACATCTGACCCTGTATCATCAGGTATCTTCAGGACTGGCTGCAAAGTCCTCCTCTGTGGCCCAGCAGGGCTGCTCCTCCCATGGAGGGTAGGGAGGTCAAAGACCACCATTGAGTTCATGTCAGAAATAGTCCCTGTTCCCCTTACTATGGTACCAACTGGGATACTGAGCTACCTTGGGCTACATCTGAGCAGAGGTTCTACATTATATCCATACATGGTTCTTGATTGGAGAAACAATCTCGTATAAGACCCCTGTGCCCAGATATATTTGGTCCTTGTGGAGCTCCTATCCTCTCCAGGACATATTCACTCCCCCCTTCTTTCATATGATTCCCTGAAATCTGCTGAAGGTTTGGTTATGAGTATCAGTATCTGCTTTGGTACACTGCTAGAAAGAGTCTTTCAGAGGTCCTTTGTGTAAGGCCTGTTACTTGTTTTCTCCTACATCCAATGCCCATCCCATTTGTCTTTCTAAGTGAAAGACAAATCTTTCTTGTTTATCTTCTTTAGGTGTGTAGATTTCATTATGTTTATCATATCTTATAGGTCTAAATAAGTGAGTATATACCATGTGTGTCTTTCTCCTTCTGGGACACCTCATTCAGAATGATTTTTTTCCAAATCCCACCATTTGCCTACAAATTTCATGATTTCCTCATTTTTAATTGCTGAGTAGTATTCCATTGTGTAGAAATACCACAGTTTCTGAATCCATTCCTCCCATAATGGACACCTAGGTTGTTTCCAGGTTCTGGCTATTACAAATAAAGCTGCTACAAACATGTCCTTGTTGTGTACTTGAGCAACTTTTTGATATATGCCAAGGAGTGATATAGCTGGATCTTGAGGAAGCACTACCCCTAATTGTCTAAGAAAGCCCCAGATTGATTTCCAAAATGGTTGTACCAGTTTACATTCCCACCAGCAGTGGAGAAGGGGTCCCCTTTCTCCACAACCTCTCCAGCATGTGTTGTCATTTGAAATTTTTATTTTAGCCATTTTGATGGGTGTGAGATGACATCTAAGGGTCATTTTGATTTGCATCTCTCAGATGGCTAAGAACATTGAGCATCTCTTTAAGTGTTTCTCTGCCATTCTATATTTGTCTACAGAGAATTCTCTGTTTCACTCCACAACCCATTTTTTTTAATTTTATTTTTTTCTTATCAGTTACATTTTATTAACTCGGTATCCCAGAGGTGTCCCAATCCCTCATTCCTTCCCAGTCCCTCCCTCCCTCCCTCATCTCCACCATGCCCCTTTCCAAGTCCACTGATAGGGGGGACCTCTTCCCCATTCATCTGATCCTGTTTTATCAGGTATCTTCAGGACTGGCTACAAAGCTCTCCTCTGTGGCCTAACAGGACTGCTCCTCCCTTGGGGGGTGGGGAGGCCAAAAAGACAGTCATTGAGTTCGAGTGAGAAACAGTCCTTGTTCCCCTCACTATGGGAAACCAGTTGGTTACTGAGCTACCACAGGCTACATCTGAGCTGAGGACTCCGTTATATCCATACATGGTCCTTGGTTGAATGTCAGTCTCAGAAAAGACCCTGTGCCCAGATATATTTGGTCCTTGTGGAGCTCCTATCCTTACCCCATCAGACTAACTCCCCTTCTTTCTTATGATTCCCTGTACTCTGCCAAAGGTTTGGTCATGAGTCTTTGCTTTGAAAACACTGCTAGTTAGAGTCTTTCAAACACACTCAGTAGACTCCTGTCATACGTTGAATGAACATCCCATCTGTCTTTCTAAACGAGGATTGATCATCTTACCCCATGTCTGCTCTCTTGATTATCTTCTTTAGGTGTACAGATTTCATTATGTTTATCACATCTTATAGGTCTATATAAGTGAGTATATACCGTGTTTGTCTTTCTCCTTCTGGGATATTTCACTCAGGATGATCTTTTCTAGATCCCACCATTTGCCTACAAATTTCATGATTTCCTCCTTTTTGATTGCTTAGTAGTATTTCATTGTGTAAAAATACCACAATTTCTGTACCCATTCCTTCGTTGATGGACATCTGGGTTGTTTCCAGGTTCTGGCTATTACAAATAAAGCTGCTATAAACATGATTGAGCAAATATCCCTTTTGTGTACTTGAGCAAACTTTGGGTATATACCTAGCAGTGGTATAGCTGGGTCTTGAGGAAGCACTATTCCTAATTGTCTTAGAAAGCACCAGATAGATTTCCAGAGTGGTTGTACCAGTTTACATTCCCACCAGCAGTGAAGGAGGGTTCCCCTTTCTCCACAACCTCTCCAGCATGTGTTGTCCCTTGAGTTTTTTATCTTGGCCATTCTGAAGGGTGTAAGGTGAAATCTCAGGATCGTTTTGATTTGCATTTCCCTGATGGCTAATGAGGATGAGCATTTCTTTAAGTGTTTCTCTGCCATTTGATGTTCCTCTGTCGAGAATTCTCTGTTTAGCTCTGTTCCCCATTTTTTAATTGGATTACTTGGCTTGCTGCTTTTCAGCTTCTTTAGTTCTTTGTATATACTGGATATTAGTGCTCTGTCAGATAAAGGTTTAGTGAAGATTCTTTCCCAATCTGTAGGCAGTCGTTTTGTTTTGATGACAGAGTCATTTGCTTTACAGAAGCTTTTCAGTTTCATGAGGTCCCATTTATTGATTGTTGCTCTTAGAGCCTGTGCTGTTGGTGTTCTGTTCAGGAAGTTGTCTCCTGTGCCAATGAGTTCTAGGCTGTTCCCCATTTTTTCTTCTAACAGATTTAGAGTATCTGGTTTTATGTTGAGGTCTTTGATCCACTTGGACTTTAGTTTTGTGCAGGGTGATAAATATAGATCTATTTTCATTTTTCTGCATGTGGACATCCAGTTGGACCAGCACCATTTGTTGAAGATGCTGTCTTTTTTCCATTGAATGGTTTTGGCTTCTTTGTCAAAAATTGAGTATTCATAGGTGTGTGGGTTTATTTCTGAGTCTTCAATGTGGTTCCATTGATCCTCCTTTCTGTTTCTATGCCAATACTATGCAGTTTTTATTACTATTGTTCTGTAGTACAACTTGAGATCAGGGATGGAGATACCTCCAGATGATCTGTTGTTGTACAGGATTGTTTTGGAGATTCTGGGTTTTTTGTTTCTCCATATGAAGCTGAGAATCTTTTTTTCAAGGTCTGTAAAGAATTGAGTTGGTATTTTGATGGGAATTGCATTGAATCTGTAGATTGCTTTTGGCAGGATGGCCATTTTCACAATGTTAATCCTACCAATCCATGAACACGGGAGATCTTTCCATCTTCTGATATCTTCTTCAATTTCTTTCTTCAGAGACTTGAAGTTTTTCTCAAACAGGTCTTTCACTTGCTTGGTTAGTGTCACCCCAAGGTACTTTATGTTATTAGTGGTTATTGTGAAGGGTGTTGTTTCCCTAATTTCTTTCTCGGCCATTTTGTCTTTGGTATACAGGAGGGCTTTTGATTTTTTTGAGTTGATTGTATATCCTGCCACTTTGCTGAAGATCTTTATCAGCTGGAGGAGTTCTCTGGTTGAATTTTTGGGGTTGCTCATATATATACTATCATATCATCTGCGAATAGTGACACTTTGACCTCTTCCTTTCCGATTTGTTTCCCCTTGATCTCCTTTAGTTGTCTTATTGCTCTGGCTAAGACTTCAAGCACTATGTTGAAGAGGTATGGAGATAGTGTACATCCTTGTCTTGTCCCTGATTTCAGTGGGATTGATTTAAGTTTCTCTCCATTGAGTTTTATGTTGGTTATAGGCTTGCTGTATATTGCCTTTACTATGTTTAGATATGTGCCATGTATTCCTGATCTCTCCAATACTTTAAACATGAATGGGTGTTGGACTTTGTCAAATGCTTTTTCAGCATCTAAGGAGATGATCATGTGGTTTTTTTCCTTCTTTTTGTTTATGTGGTGGATTACATTGATGGATTTCCATATGTTGAACCACCCTTGCATACCTGGGATGAAGCCTACTTGGTCGTGGTGGATGATATCTTTGATGTGTTCTTGAATTCGTTTTGCAAGTATATTATTGAGTATTTTTGCGTCAATGTTCGTAAGAGAGATAGGTCTGAAGTTTCCTCTTTTTGTTGGGTCTTTGTGTGGTTTAGGTATCAGGGTGACTGTTGCTTCATAGAATGAGTTTGGTAATGTACCTTCTGTTTCTATTTTGTGGAATAGTTTGAGGAGAATTGGTGTAAGCACTTCTTTGAAGGTCTGGTAGAATTCTGCGCTGAAACCTTCTGGCCCAGGGCTTTTTTTGGAGGGAGACTGTGAATGACTGCTACAATTTCCTTGGGGGATATAGGGCTATTCAGCCTTTCTACCTGATCTTGACTTAATGTTGGAAGATGGAACCTATCAAGAAAATTGTCCATTTCATTTAGGTTTTCAAATTTTGTGGCATATAGGCTTTTGTAGTATGACCTAATGATTATTTGAATTTCCTCAGTGTCTGTAGTTATGTCACATTTTTCATCTCTGATTTTGTTGATTTAGATAGAGTCTCTCTGCTTTTTAGTTAGTTTGGCTAAGGGTTTGTCTACTTTGTTGATTTTCTCAAAGAACCAGCTTTTTGTTTCATTGATTCTTTGAATAGTTTTACTTGTTTCTAATTGATTGATTTTAGCCCTGAGTTTGATTATTTCCAGCCGTCTGCTCCTCTTGGGTGTATCTGCTTCTTTTTTTTTTCTAGGTTTTTCAGTTGGGCCAATAAGTTGTTTGTATATGATGTTACGAATTTCTTCTTGCAGGCACTTAGTGCTATAAATTTTCCCCTGAGCACTGCTTTCAATGTGTGCCATAAATTTGGGTATGTTGTGCCTTCATTTTCATTGAATTCTAGGAAGTCTTTAATTTCTTTCTTTATTTCTTCCTTAACCCAGCTGTAATTGAGTAACAAGTTGTTCAGTTTCTATGTGCGTGTAGGCTGTTTGTTATTTCTGTTGTTGTTGAGGTCCGGCTTAAGTCCATGGCGGTCAGATAGAATACAAGGGATTATTTCAATCTTTCTGTATCTGTTGAGGCTTGCTTTATGACCAACTATATGGTCTATTTTGGAGGAGATTCCATGCGGTGCTGAAAAGAAGGTATACTTTTTTGAGTTTGGATGAAAAGATCTGAAGATGTCTATTAGGTCCATTTGATTTAGGGTCTCTGTAAGTGTTTTTATTTCCCTATTTGTTTTCTGTCTAGTTGATCTGTCCCTTGGTGAGAGTGGAGTGTTGAAGTCTCCCACTATTAGGGTTTTAAGATCAACGTGTGATTTAAGCTTTAATATTGTTTCATTTACGAATGTAGGTGCTCTTGTATTTGGGGCATAGATATTCAAAATTGTGATGTCCTCTTGGTGGATTTTTCTTTGATGAGAATATAGTGGCCCTCCTTATCTTTTTTGATTAACTTGGGTTGAAAGTCTATTTTATTAGATATTAGGATGGCTACTCCCGCTTGTTTTCTGGAACCATTTGCTTAAAAGACATTTTTCCAGCCCTTTACTCTGAGGTAGTGTTTATCTTTGTTGCAGAGGTGTGTTTCTTGGATGCAACAGAATGTTGGATCCTGTTTCCACAACCATTCTGTTAGTCTGTGTCTTTTAATTGGGGAGTTGAGTCCGTTGATGTTGATAGAAACTAGTGACCAACAATTGTTACTTATTTTAGATGTTGGGTTGGTGGTGTCCCTGAGTTTCATTGCTTGTATTCTTTTGGGGTTTTTTTTGTTGTGTAGTTATCTATTTCCTCTGTTTCCTTAGATGTAATGGTTTTCTTTGGTTTGGAGTTTCCTTTCTAGTAACTTCTGTAGCGCTGGGTTACTATGTAGTTGTTTAAATTTGGTTTTGTCTTGGAATATTTTGAATTCTCCGTCTTTGTTGATTGAAAATTTTGCTGACTATAGTAGTCTGGGTTGGAATCTGTGGTCCCTTAAGGACTGTATGATTTTTGTCCAGGCCCTTCTGGCTTTCATAGCTTCTGTTGAGAAATCTGGTGTGATTCTGATAGGTCTACCTTCATATGTTGCTTGGCCTTTTTCCCAAAAAAAAAAAAAAAAAGAATTTTTTCTTTGTTTTGTAGGTTCAGTGTTTTGACTATGATGTGAAGTGAAGAATTTCTTTTCTGGTCTAGTCTACTTGGTGTTCTGTAGGCCTCTTGTATGTTTATGGCCATCTCATTCTTTAAGTTGGGAAAGTTTTCTTCTATAATTTTCTTGAAAATATTTTCTGGACCTTTGAGCCTGATGTCTTCTTTTTCTTCTACTCCTATTATTCTTAGGTTTTGTCTTTTCATGGTGTCCTTGATTTCTTGGATGTTTGGAACTTTTCTGATTTTATTTTTTCTTTGAGAGACATGTCAATTTCCACAAGTGTATCTTCGGCTCCTGTGATTCTTTCTTCCATCTCTTGTATTCTGTTGGTGATGCTTACCCTTGTAGTTCCCGATCTTTTCTCTATGTTCTCCAGCTCCTGGTTTTTCTCTATTTGTGTTTTCTTTATTGATTATAATTCTTTTTTCATGTCTTGCACCATTTCCTTCATCTGTTTGAATGTGGACACCTGCTTTTCAATGATAGCTTCTATTTTTTTGTCTGTTTCCTCTCTATGTATCACTAATTGTGCCTCTACTTCTTTGGGTATAATTGCCTGTATTTCTGTGAGAGCTTTGTTTATTTCTTCTTTATTTGCCTTATTTTGTGTGGACATTTCCTTGAGAGCTTTGTGCATTTCGTCTCTGTTTGCCTCAATTTTCGTGGTCATTTCTCTGAGAGAACGATTTGTTTCCTCTTGGTTAGTCTCGATTTCTTTGGCTATTTCTCTGAGGGCTTTGTTCATTTCATCTTTATGGGCCTCTAATAGCTGGAGAAACTTAGTTCTGAGGTCGTTTTCTTGTATATCTAGTGAATTGAAGTGTCCATTGTTTTGTGGGGTTGCTGGTGAGGTCATTATGTCCTGTTTTTTGTTGGGAGTGTTCTTATGTCTGCCTCTAGCCATCTGGTTATTTATAATCCTCACTGTTTGTTCCTCGAGATTGTAGTTCGGCTATGATCCTCTCTTTCTGTTTTCTGGACTGTTTTTTCAGGAAGATGACAGAGGTTCACTGGTTTGGGAGTGTGCACTGTTGTTTCAGTTTTGCCTAAGTAAGGAATGTGACGCTGGCACTATTCGCGTGCGCTTTTAACGGATGCAGTGTGTATGTGCGGATTCTCTGACTATTGCAGTGGCCACTATTACGCAGTTCTGACTGAGATCCAGGGATTGTTTGCCTGGATTACACTAGTGGACCCGCAAGGCAGAGGCTTCAATGTTGGGGTCGCTATCACAAGAATTCCTATGTTGCCCACACTAGGGGTGTGGGTGGCAGGGATGTCGTCTGGTTGCTTCTGTGAAGAGGACCCGCGTACCCCAGTTTTTTAATTGGATTGCTTGATTTGCTGCTTTTTAATTTCTTTAGTTCTTTATATATTCTGGATATCAGCTCTCTGTCAGATATAGGGTTGGTGAAGATACTTTCCCAGTCTGTAGATTTTGTTTTGTTCTAAAAAGAGTGTCTTTTGCTTTACAGAAGCTTTCAGTTTCAAGAGGTACCATTCATTTTGATGGAAGCGGGTTTTTGTGTGCTCTGGAGTCATTCATTGGAAGTGGGTTTTTATGTGCTCTTGAATCATTTCGTTGGAAGCGGGTTTTTATGTGCTCTAGAGTCATTTTGTTGGAAGCAGGTTTTTAAGTGCTCTGGAGTAATTTCGTTGGAAGCAGTTTCTTATGTGCTGTTGAGTCATTTCAGTGGAAACGGGTTTTTATATGTGGGTGAGTCATTTCATTGGAAGCGGGTTATTAAGTGCTGTAGAGTCATTCCGTTCAAAGCAGGTTTTTAGGTGCTCTGGAGTCATTTCGTTGGAAGAGGGTTTTTATATGCTGTTGAGTCATTTCGTTGGAAGCAGGTTTTTAAGTGCTCTGGAGTCATTTCATTGGAAGCGAGTTATTAAGTGCTGTTCAGTCATTCCTTTCAAAGCAGGTTTTTAGGTGATCTGGAGTCATTTCTTTAGAAGTGGGTTTTTATGTGCTGTTCAGTCATTTCCTTAGAAGAGGGTTTTTAAGTACTCTTGAATCATTTGATTGGAAGTGGGTTTTTAAGTGCTCTGGAGTCATTTCCTTGGAAGCGGGTTTTTATGTGCTGTGGAGTCATTTCATTGGAAGTGAGCTTTAGATGTTGAGTCATTTCGTTGGAAGTGAGTTTTTATGTGCTGTTGAGTCATTTAGTTAGAAAGGGGTTTTAAAGTGCTGTTGAGTTATTTCGTTGGAAGCGGGTTTTTATGTGCTCTGGATTCACTTTGTTGGAAGCCGGTTTTTAGATACTCTGGAGTCATTTTGTTGGAAGAAGGTTTTTTTGTGCTCTGGAGTCATTTCATTATAGGCAGTTTTTTAAGTGCTGTTGAGACATTTCTTTGGAAGTGGGTTTTTATGTGCTGTTGAGTCATTTCATTGGAAGCGGGTTTTTACGTGCTGTTGAGTCATTTCGTTGGAAGCGGTTTTTTATGTACTGTTGAGTCATTTCATTGGAAGCGGGTTGTTGAGTCATATGTTTGAAGCGGGTTTTTATGTGCTGTTGAGTCATTTCGTTAGACGTGAGTTTTTAAGTACTCTTGAGTCATTTTGTTGGAAGCAGGTATTTATGTGCTCTGGAGTAATTTCGTTGGAAGCAAGTTTTTATGTGCTCTGAAGTCATTTTGTTGGAAGCAAGTTTTTAAGTGTTGTTGAGCAATTTTGTTGGAAGCGGGTTTTGATGTGCTCTGGAGTCATTTCGTTAGAAGTAGGTTTTTAAGTGCTCTGGAGTCATTTGGTTGGAAGCAGGTTTTTATGTGTTCTGGAGTCATTTCGTTGGAAGCGGGTTTTTATGTACTGTTGAGTCATTTTGTTGGAAGCGTGTTTTTATATGTTGTTCAGTCATTTCGATGGAAGCAGGTTTTTATGTGCTGTTGAGTCATTTCGTTAGACGGGGGCTTTTAAGTGCTCTTGAGTCATTTTATTGGAAGCGGGTTTTTACATGCTCTGAAGTCATTTCGTTGGAAGCGGGTTTTGAAGTGCTGTTGAGTTATTGCTTTGGAAGCGGGTTTTTCTGAGCTCTGGAGTCATTTCGTTGGAAGCGGGTTTTGAAGTGCTGTTGAGTTATTTCGTTGGAAGCGGTTTTTTATGTGCTCTGAAGTAATTTCCTTTGAAGCGGGTTTTTAAGTGCTGTAAATCATTTTGTGGGAAACGAATTTTTATATGCGGGTGAGTCATTTCGTTGGAGGCGGGTTTATATGTGCTCTGGAGTCATTTCTATGGAAGCGTGTTTCTATGTGCTGTTGAGGAATTTCGTTGGAAGCGGGTGTTTAAGTGCTCTTGAATCATTTCGTTGGAAGCAGGTGTTTATGTGCTCTGGAATCATTTTGTTTGAAGCGGGTTTTTACGTGCTCTTTAGTCATTACTTTGGAAGCGGGTGTTTATGTGCTCTAGAGTCATTTCGTTGGAAGTGGATTTTAAGTGCTCTGCAATCATTTCATTTGAAGTGGGTTTTTATGTGCTCTGGAGTCATTTCGTTGGAAGC
>NW_026589192.1:0-1776 GCF_907164565.1 Psammomys obesus | reverse complement strand
CATTTGAAGTGGGTTTTTATGTGCTCTGGAGTCATTTCGTTGGAAGCAGGTTTGTACATACTCTGGAGTCATTTCATTGGAAGTGGGTTTTTATGTGCTCTGGAATCATTTCGTTGGAAGCGGGTTTTTATATGCTGTTGAGTCATTTAATTGGAAGTGGGTTTTCATATGCTGTTGAGTCATTTCTTTGGAAACGAGCTTTTATGTACTGTGGAGTCATTTCGTTGGACGCAGGTTTTTACATGCTCTGAGGTCATTTCCAACGAAATGACTCCAGAGCATATAAAAACCCGCTTCCAACGAAATGACTCCAGAGCAAGTAAAAACACGCTGCCAAGGAAATGACTCCACATTACATAAAAACCCGCTTCCAACGAATGACTACAGAGTACTTAAAAACCCGCTGCCAACGAAATGACTCAAAAGCATTTAAAACCCGCTGCTAACGAAATGACTCAGCAGAATATTAAAACCCGCTTCCAAAGAAATGAATCCAGAGCACATAAAAACCCGCTTCCAACGATATGACTCAACATCACATAGAAACCCGCTTCCAACGAAATAACTACAGAGCACGTAAATACCAGCTTCCAATGAAATGACTCCAGTCCCTATAAAAACCTGCTTCGAACGAAATGAGTCAACAGCACAAAAAACCTGCTTCCAACGAAATGCCTTTAGAGCATATAACTACCCGATTCCAACTAAATGACTCAACAGCACATAAAAACCCGCTTACAACGAAATGACTCAACAGCATAAAAAAACTCGCTTCCAAAGAAATGACTCAACAGCATATAAAATCCCGCTTCCAAAGAAATGACACAAGAGCACATAAAAACCCTCTTCCACAAAAATAACTTAAAAGAAATTAAAACCCCACTTCCAACGAAATGACTCAACAGAACTTAAAAAACCGCTTCCAACAAAATGAATTAAGAGCACTTAAAAACCCGCTTCCAATGAAATGACTCCAGAGCACTTAAAAATCTGCTTCAAAGAAATGACTCCAGAACACTTAAAACCCGCTTCCAACGAAATAACTAAAAAGAACTTAAAAAACCGCTTTCAAAGAAATGACTCCAGAGCACTTAAAAACCTGCTTCCAATGAAATGACACCAGAGCACATAAAAACCGGCTTCCAAGGAAATGACTCCAAAGCACTTAAAAACCCGCTTCCAATAAAATGACTCAAGAGCACTTAAAAACCCACTTCCAACGAAATGACTCCAGATTACTTAAAAACCCACTTCCAACGAAATGACTTCAGAGCACTGAAAAACACGCTTCCAACGAAATGACTCCAGAACACTTAAAAAACCACTTCCACCAAAATAACTCAAAAGAACTTAAAAACCCGCTACAACGAAATGACTCCAGAGCACTTAAAAACCTCCTTCCAACGAAATGAATCCAGAGCACTTAAAAACCCTCTTCCAATGAAATGACTCAAGAGCACATAAAAACCCACTACCACCAAAATGACTCAAAAGAACTTAAAAATCTGATTCCAACGAAATGACTCAATAGAACTTAAAAACCCACTTCCAACGAAAAGACTCCAGAGCACTTAAAAACCTGCTTCCAACGAAATGACTCCAGAGCACTTAAACCCTGCTTCCAATGAAATGACTCCAGAGCACATGAAATCCTGTTTCCAAAGAAATCACTCCAGAACACTTAAAAACCCGCTTCCAATGAAATGACTTCAGAGCACTTAAAAACCCACTTGCAACGAAATGACTCAAAAGAACATAAAAACCCGCTTACAACGA
>NW_026589191.1:0-4063 GCF_907164565.1 Psammomys obesus | reverse complement strand
CAAGTGCAAATGTTATTTGTTGCAGTATGCAGGAGACTGTGTTTGGGCGTCCAATGAAGAAAAAGGAGCAGAAGAAGCAGAGGGGGATGGAGATGAGCAGGATGTAGCTGAGAATCCGGTTATTGGCCTTAACAATGGCTGATTCTCGGTGTTTGAGAAAGATCCCCAGAACTGCAATTGTGCTGATAGAGAAGCACAGAGCTGTGCAGGCCAGAGCAATGCCCAGAGGATCCTCAAAGGAAAGGAAGGTCACTGCCTTGGGCAGGCAGTGGTTTTTCTCAGGGTTTGGGTACTCTTGACTTGGGCAAGGGATGAACTTCTGCTGGTCTGTGTGGAGAAATTGGATCAACATTTCACCTTATATAAGTATCTATTCATTGCACATTTAATTCATTAAAGTACTTTCTAATGATGTGTGCACCCTGGTATATTCTGCATCCTGTTTACTGCCAAGGACATGAACTCTTTATAATTCACATTTCTATTGTTTATCTTGTTTAATTAAAAATAAGCTTTCTGCTCAACAGCTTATCACTGTTTCTTTGGGGCAATGAAATCTATTTTATTTATATTCAGATAAAGTAATACTGTTAAGTAAGCCTTCAAATGCTTTTTTTACACTTTGAGTTTCTAAATATGTGTACTTTGTGTTTTGATGACATCAATGTATAAAAATGCATTTCCTTGTTTCCATCATCATGGGTTCTTCTCATTTTTCTTGTTATTCACTGTTTCAGTGGATATTTATTATCCCACTCCTATAATTTTTCTAAGGTAACATGGGAATAATTTAGGTCCCACCTCCATGACCTATGGAACAGGTTCTGATTTGGCAGTGAATATACAACACTTGCATCAACAAACTCCCGCTATACTCTCAGCCCAATCTTTACCTATCTCAGCTGTGGAAGTTGCAAATAATTTTCTATAGTCTTTGATATCCTTTAACTCAGGAGAGGACTCTTTGATTTTCATTATTAAGTCCAGAATAATCCTGGGAATTGTTCTAAATTTTCACTCTTGTTCTTCCAGTAATATTCTTAAGACTAAAAAATGACCTACATGTCATAAATACCATAAATCTACAAAATGTTAAATCAGAAAGGGAGAATGACAAAGCCATATTCACTGAAATTGTTGAGAGTCATGAAGCCAGTACAGTTATTGGTGCTATTCCAGCAAAGCTGAGCAGATTTTTACAATCATTGTTCTTCTATTTATAACTTCTGGGTTATCTTTTTTTTATTGTGTTTTGCATTACTGGGGAATTTCTGCACTATGATCCAATTTCTGTTTTTTTTTTCTACAGAGAAATTGTCTGAGTCATTTTTTAAATTAGGCATTTTAAATTAATTATAGTTTTTTCACTTTGTATCTTAGCTGTAGCACCCTTGCTCATTCCCTCCACACCTTCCCATGCTCATCTCCTCCCATGCCCCTCTTCAAGTCTTCTGATAGGGAGGTCCTCCTCCTGTTCCCTCTGACCCTAGCCTATCAGTTCTCATCAGGACTGGCTGCATTGTAAAGGGACCAGAGACTGCCTCTGACATAAACTCATTGGCTGGCTCTTTGATAACCTCCCCTTAACAGGGAGCAGCCTTACCAGGCCATAGAGGAAGACAATGCAGGCAGCCCTGATGAGACCCGAGCCTTATGATAATACTAAACTTAACTTTATCTATCCACTGTTTAAAAATCTTTGTGACCTGGAGATTGTTAAGCAGAGTTAAGCAGAAAGAGAGTTGAGGTCATTATTTCAGGAGTTTTCTTGGGGTATATGCCCCTAAACAGTATATTGGTGCAGGGTAAACAGAGGCAATGTGACTACCCTGAGAGGCCTGGAGATTCATGTATAGGTTTAAGATCTTTTATTATATGCTTAGAGCTCCCTGAAAAATGTAGTTTAAAGATAGAAGGTCACAGAGGGTACACTCCTGACAGAATAAAACTTAGTAAATAAGATAGATTGACTTAAATAAACTTTTTCTAGTTTGTAGCATAGATGGTGATACATATAGTAAAGGGAGCTATTTATTTGTATTTGCTGTGCATAAAAAAACCAGTTAAAGTATTTTCTGTTTCTCTGGACTGCACTCATACTGCAAACAACGCCAGCCTAAAAGCAGACTTTCACATATTAAATGTGTTTTCTTTAAAGGAGACATTCTTTAGATTATTTAAAGAAGAGTTATAGGGCTAATAATGATAATCAAATATGTTCCGTGTGTACTTTTTAAATTGTAACTGAGCTTTTATTCCTGTATAATGAAAAAAAATCAAACACCCATTCCGTACCACTTGTATAATCATTAATCTGTGTTCGCACTGTGAAACTTGTATAAACAAGAAGAGCCTTGTCAACAATAAGTCAGAGCCAAAGAAAGGTCTGAAATTTAGACGTCAGCTGCTAGATTACCCTGACCACTTCAGCTGACTAACTTCCTCTCGTCGCTGACCCGTCATCTGCTCTCTGGGGCACCCTGTAGGCAAAGACCTCTTCTTTCCATGCTCAGAATTGCCCCACAGTAAGGCTCCTGGCACAAGCTCACAGAGAATGAACTCCAAACAATAGAGCATGCATGGGACAGATATGGAATCTCTGCACATACATAACAGTTGTGAAGCTTGGTCTTTATGAGGACACATAACAGAAAGACCAAACCTGTCACTGACTCTTTTTCTCCTAATTGGACTGCCTTGTGTAGCCTCAATACAGAAGTTGTGCTTAATCTTATTGCAACTTTATATGCCAAGGCTGGTTGATATCCATGGGGGACTTCTTTTTTTAGAAAAGAAAGGGAAGAGGGGCACATTAGGTTGGTAGGTGAGGTGATAGGGAGGGTCTGAGAAGAGAGGTGTGAGCAGATGCTGTGATAGTACACAAATTAATTAATAATATAATAAAAAGAAATAATAACATTGTAATAGAAATGAGTGAAACAGAAACAAAGAAAACAATACATACAATAAACCAAAGGAAGAGCTGGCTCTCTCTGAAGATAAAGAAAATTGACAGACCTATATCTCAAGTGAATTAAGGAAAAAATTGATTACTGAAATTAAAGGAATTTACAGAAAAAAAAACATTACTACAGAATTCAACGAATTTCAGAATATTCTAAGAAAATATTTTTTAAACATACTATATTCTAGTCAGCTTAAAAATGGTCATGAGATGGATGTTTTAGATTTACCCAAGCAACCATTATTCAAAGATATATTCAACAATAATTCAGCAACCTAAATAGACGTAAATAGACCTAAACAGACCCAAGTGTAAATTCAAAAGATCAGAAAAGGCTCCCACCAAAAAAGAAAATGATGAAAGATCAAAACAAGGAGACTCCAATATGGTGGAGACCAGTGTTCACCATATCTGAGGGGCAGAGATTCAAAGACTCTGAGACCAGTGTATGGACAGGTGGCTAGATCCAGAGCATCAACTTTGCTGCTTCCTGTTCTGGACAGGTCATCCAGGAAATGGAGTCGATCTGATCCAGGCTTTCTGTGGCCATCTCACGGAATCAGGAGTAGCAAAATTTGGGCCACCTGCTCCTTCACATACTCCAGTGAGTTTGGATCCCCATATCCAGGGACTGTTTGCTCTAGCAACCAGAATTCGGATCCTTCCTGCTCCCTTTAGGGCAGCTTCAGGATTTCTGGGAGAGCATCCAAGGCACCAAGCCACTGTTCTACTGGTCATCCTGTGGACACTAGGTGAGCAATAGAATTACAGGGATCCCAGATCCAAGAAGACAAATCTCAGAGGAATCTGAGTTCAGGGAGCACCATTTGGGGCAGGCCTGTAAGTGGCAGCCCAGCTTTATTCTGAGGTATCCAGGGATGCCACTTGGGGCACCTACACCTTGATAATGATGAGCACCAGTACCTGCACCCCAAAATTCATGGTTCTATTGCATGCACACCCTTGTCCTTCAATTCACCAGTCCCTACATGTTTATGTGTCCATATGCTGCCATGTGCCTTGCCCTTCAAGGTGCTGGCATCTGAACTGGCAGTATCCATTCTTGAGCCACTGCACATTTGACATCTTCCTGAATAC
>NW_026589190.1:0-3458 GCF_907164565.1 Psammomys obesus | reverse complement strand
AGTGGTTGAACCAGTTTACATTCCCACCAGCAATGGAGGAGGGTTCCCTTTTCTCCACAACCTCTCCAGCATGTGCTATCACTTGAGTTTTTCATCTTGGCCATTCTGATGGATGTAAGGTGAAATCTCAGGGTCGTTTTGATTTGCATTTCCCTAATGGCTAATGAGGTTGAGCATTTCTTTAAGTGTTTCTCTGCCATTCGACGTTCCTCTTTCGAGAATTCTCTGTTTAGCTCTGTTCCCCATTTTTTAAGTGGATTACTTGGTTTGTTGCTTTTCTGCTTCTTTAGTTCTTTATATATACTTGATATTAGCCTTCTGTCAGATAAAGGGTTGGTGAAGATTCTTTCCCAATCTGTAGGCTGTCTATTTGTTTTGATGACAGTGTCTTTTGCTTTACAGAATCTTTTCAGTTTCATGAGGTCCCATTTATTGATTGTTGCTCTTAGAGCCTGTGCTGTTGGTGTTCTGTTCAGGAAGTTATCTCCTGTGCCAATGAGTTCTAGGCTGTTTCCCACTTTTTTTTCCAGCTGATTTAGAGTATCTGGTTTTATGTTGAGGTCCTTGATCCACTTGGACTTTAGTTTTGTGCAGGGTGATGAATATGGATCTATTTTCATTTTTCTGCATGTAGACATCCAGTTGGTCCAGCACCATTTGTTGAAGATGCTGTCTTTTTTCCATTGAATGGATTTGGCTTCTTTGTCAAATATTGAGTATTAATAGGTGTGTGGGTTTATTTCTGGGTCTTCTATGCGATTCCATTGATCCTCCTTTCTGTTTCTATGCCAATACCATGCAGTTTTTATTACTGTTGCCCTGTAGTACAGCTTGAGATCAGGAATGGAGATACCTCCAGATGATCTGTTGTTGTACAGGATCGTTTTGGAGATTCTGGGTTTTTTGTTTCTCCATATGAAGCTGAGAATCTTTTTTTCAAGGTCTGTAAAGAATTGAGTTGGTATTTTGATGGGAATTGCATTGAATCTGTAGATTGCTTTTGGCAGGATGGCCATTTTCACAATGTTAACACTACCAATTCATGAGCACGGGAGATCTTTCCATGTTTTGAGATCTTCTTCAATTTCTTTCTTCAAAGACTTGAAGTTTTTCTCAAACAGGTCTTTCACTTGCTTGGTTAGAGTCACACGAAGGTACTTTATGTTATTTAGTGGCTATTGTGAAGGGTGTTGTTTCCCTAATTTCTTTCTCAACCTTTTTGTCTTTGGTATACAGGAGGGCTTCTGATTTTTTTGAGTTGATTTTGGATCCTGCCACTTTGCAGAATGTGTTTATCAGCTGAAGATGTTCTTTGTTTGAATTTTTGGGGTCACTCATGTATACTATCATATCATCTGCAAATAGTGACACTTTTTACTCTTCTTTTCTGATTTGTATCCCCTTGATCTTCTTTAGTTGTCTTATTGCTCTGGCTAGGACTTCAAGTACAATGTTGAAGAGATATGGAGAGAGTGGGTAGCCTTGCCTTGTCCCTGATTTCAGTGGGATTGATTTAAGTTTCTCTCCATTGAGTTTGATGTTGGCTATAGGCTTGCTGTATATTGCCTTTACTATCTTTAGGTATGTGCCTTGAATCCCTGATCTCTCCAAGACTTTAAACATAAATGGGTGTTGGACTTTGTCAAATGCTTTTTCAGCATCTAAGGAGATGTTCATGTGGTTTTTCTCCTTCATTTTGTTTATGTAGTGGATTACATTGATGGATTTCTGTATGTTGAACCACCCTTGCATGCCTGGGATGAAGCCTACTTGGTCATGGTGGATGATATCTTTGATGTGTTCTTGTATTCAGGTTGCAAGTATTTTATTGAGTATTTTTGCATCAATGTTCATAAGAGAGATAGGTCTGAAGTTCTCTTTTTTTGTTGGATCTTTGTGTGGTTTAGGTATCAAGGTGACTCTGGCTTCATAGAATGAGTTTGGTAGTGTTCCTTCTATTGCTATTTTATGGAATAGTTTGAGGAGAATTGGTGTTAGTACTTCTTTGAAGGTCTTGTAGAATTCTGCGCTGAAGCCATCTGGTCCAGGGCTTTTTTTGGAGGGGAGACTGTTAATGACTGCTTCATTTTCCTTGGGATATATAGGACTATTCAGTCTTTCTACCTGATCTTGACTTAATTTTGGTAGATGGAATCTGTCAAGAAAGTTATCCATTTCATTTAGATTTTCAAATTTTGTGCCATATAGGCTTTTGTAGTATGACCTAATAATCGTTTGGATTTCCTCAGTGTCTGTAGTTATGTCCCCATTTTCCTTTCTGATTTTGCTGATTTGTATGGTTTCTCTCTGCTTTTTAGTTAATTTGGTTTGGCTAAGGGTTTGTCTATCTTGTTGATTTTCTCAAAGAACCAGCTTTTTGTTTCATTGATTCTTTGAATAGTTTTATTTGTTTCTAATTGATTGATTTCTGCCCTTAGTTTGATTATTTCCAGCCGTCTGCTCCTCTTGGGTGTATCTGCTTCTTTTTTTTTTCTAGGTTTTTCAGTTGGGCCATTAAGTTGTTTGTATGTGATGTTACAGATTTCTTCTTGTAGGCACTTAGTGCTATAAATTTTCCTCTGAGCACTGCTTTCAATGTGTCCCATAAATTTGGGTATGTTGTGCCTTCATTTTCATTGAATTCTAGAACGTCTTTAATTTCTTTCTTTATTTCTTCCTTGACCCAGCTGTCATTGAGTAGTAAGTTGTTCAGTTTCCATGTGCGTGTCGGCTTTTTGTTGTTTCTGTTGTTGTTGATGTCCAGCTTTAGTCCATGGTGGTCAGATAGTATACAAGGGATTATTTCAATCCTTTTGTATCTGTTGAGGCTTGCTTTGTGACCAACTATATGGTCTATTTTGGAGAAGGTTCCATGTGGTGCTGAAAAGAAGGTGTACTCTTTTGAGTTTGGGTGAAAAGATCTGTAGACGTCTATTAGTTCCATTTGATTTAGGGATTCTGTGAGTGCTTTTATTTCCCTATTTGGTGTCTGTCTGGTTGATCTGTCCCTTGATGAGAGTGGGGTGTTGAAGTCTCCCACTATTAAGGTATTAGGATCAATGTATGATTTAAGCTTTAATATTGTTTCATTTACGAATGTAGGTGCTCTTGTATTTGGGGCATAGATATTCAAAATTGTGATGTCCTCTTGTTGGATTTTTCCTTTGATGAGAATATAGTGGCCCTCCTTATCTTTTTTGATTAACTTCGGATGAAAGTCTATTTTATTAGATATTAGGATGGCTACTCCAGCTTGCTTTCTGGAACCATTTGCTTGAAAAACATTTTTCCAGCCCTTTCCTCTGAGGTAGTGTTTATCTTTGTTGCATAGGTGTGTTTCTTGGATGCAACAGAATGTTGGGTCCTGTTTCCGTAACCATTCTGTTAGCTTGTGTTTTTTTATTGGTGAGTTGAGTCCATTAATATTGATAGATAATATTGACCAATGCATGTTAGTT
>NW_026589189.1:0-1108 GCF_907164565.1 Psammomys obesus | reverse complement strand
AAAAAAGAAATCACAGAAGAACAGTCACAAGAGCTCAGTGGCTTGCTTCTTGTTCCAAGTTTCTCAAATGCACTATTGTGGAGGGCAAATTCTCTATGTTTGGCCACATTTAGAGCATGATGGATTACAAGTCCTTTCTCATTTTACTGTTGTTTCAGTCTGCTGAGTTTGTATCTGATAAATACCTGTATGCATACATTTTAAAATTTATTCTCTTATGCAATACATCCTGACCACAACCCGCTTTTCATTCATTCCTCCCAGTCCGCATCTCATCCTCTTTTGTGCCCAGCATCCACATTTTCTTTTCTCCTCAGAAAAGAGCAAGCCTCCCAAGGATATCAACCGAATACCATGAAAAGGTACATTAAGACTAGACTGGGGTCTTTTCTGAGACCAATACCCCAACCAAGGAGCATGCATGGTGATAACATAGAACCCCTAGATGTAGGCCATGGCAGCTCAGTATCCAAGTGGATTCCCTAGTAATGGGAACAGGGTCTCCTCAGGACTGCCCACACTGTCTTCCTCTGTGGCATGGTAAGGCTGCTCACCCCTCAGGGGGAAGTGATCAAAGAGCCAGCCAATGAGTTCATGTCAGAGAGAGACCCTGTTCCCATTACTAGGGAATCCACTTGGATACTGAGCTGCCATGGCCTACATCTAGGGGTTCTATGTTATCACCATGCATGCTCCTTGGTTGGGGTATTGGTCTCAGAAAAGACCCCAGTCTAGTCTTAATGTACCTTTTCATGGTATTCGGTTGATATCCTTGGGAGGCTTGCTCTTTTCTGAGGAGAAAAGAAAATGTGGATGCTGGGCACAAAAGAGGATGAGATGCGGACTGGGAGGAATGAATGAAAAGCGGGTTGTGGTCAGGATGTATTGCATAAGAGAATAAATTTTAAAATGTATGCATACAGGTATTTATCAGATACAAACTCAGCAGACTGAAACAACAGTAAAATGAGAAAGGACTTGTAATCCATCATGCTCTAAATGTGGCCAAACATAGAGAATTTGCCCTCCACAATAGTGCATTTGAGAAACTTGGAACAAGAAGCAAGCCACTGAGCTCTTGTGACTGTTCTTCTGTGATTTCTTTTTT
>NW_026589188.1:0-4097 GCF_907164565.1 Psammomys obesus | reverse complement strand
TGCTGAACATTCAATTCAATCAATAGTGAAACACTAACTAAACCAACTCCCCAGACTTGACCTTAGCAGCTCTCTTATACTTGAAATGGATATTTCTTCCTCCACATTCTACAGCATCACCTCACTTTCCAAGCATTGTGCCTTCATCTTTGGCCCTTTGGTCTTTCTTTCTAATATTTATTTTATGTGGCTAGAGAGGTGGCTCAGTGTTTAAGGGCACTGGCTGCTCTTGCAGAGGACCAGCATCCACATGGCGGCTCATAACTATCTCTCTCCAGTCCCAGAGAATCTGACGTCCTCTTCTGGCTTTTGTAGAGAATGCATGCACATGGTGTGTAGACGTGTAGTTATGATTAAAAAAAAAAAAAAAGAACAGTTTTTAGCAGGTGGTTGGAGACATAAATATTTGTGTAGAATATAGTGTCATCAAGAAAGTGATGGTAGAAGCCCAACGGTGGTGACCATGGCACACACCTTTAATGCCAGCACTTGAGAGGCAGAGGCAGGTGGGTCTCTGTGAGTTCCAGGTCAGCCTGGTCTACAGAGATAGTTCCCAGGACAACCATGGCTATTCAAGAGAAACCCTGTCAGGAAAAGTCAAGATACGTAGGGGCTGGAGAAGTGGCTCAGCGGTTAAGAGCACCTGACTGCTCTTCCAATGATGGATCCAGGTTCAATTCCCAGCACCTGCATGGCAGCTCACAACTGTCTGAAGCTCCAGGATCCAACACTCTTTTTCTTTTTAAAAGACTTTCTTCTACTTTATTTAATCATTTGATGCATATGAGTGCTCTGTTTTCATGCACACCAGAAGAGGGAATGAGATTTCATTACAGATGATTGTGAGCCACCATATGAGTGCTGGGAATTGAACTGAAGACCTCTGGAAGAGCAGCCAGTTCTCTTAACCATTGAGCTATCTCTCCAGCCTTGATCCATCACTCTTACACAGATATACATGCAGGCAAAACATCAATGCACATGAAATAAAAATAATAAAAATTAGTAAAAAGAAAAGTTGAAGTATATGAATAAGAATATTCAACAAAGGAGAGTGAAAAGGCTTAAGGAGGAGGATAGTTGTCGTCAGAATACAGTTTCAGGGAAATGACTGTAACTCTTGGAGCACGATCAAGATAGAGACTGCAAACTACTTACTGTCTAGGGCAATTATGTGACCTTGTTCACATAGTGGATATACTTGGTATAGCAGAGGCTATATTGCAGTAAAAAGCTGGGTGCAGTGGCATAAGAATCTATAATCCCAGAACTGAGGAAGTTGAGGGAGGACGATGACCAAGTCTGAGGCTACCCTGAGCAACATAGCAAGACCATCCCCAAAACAAAACGAAACAAAAATCTCTAAGTGAGTGAAACATGAATGGGAAATGAAAGCATGGGAGAAATAGTACATATTCAAAGAAATCTGGCTATCATTAAGAGAGAATGAAAATTTGAAATTCTATGGATATTCTTGTATATAATGTGGTATTATGAATGAAGGACATAAAATTAAATGGAAAATTAAAATAAGAGTAAGCATGGCTGTGTGTACCCACTGACTCAGCTATTGGGGAGCTGAGGCAGAAGGATCACTCAAGTCAGGAGTTGCAGGCCAGTCTGGGCAATACAGTAAGATCCTTACCTCATCTCAAAAAATAGTTTTAATATGTAAGTCCCAAAATAAAAATCACTGGAAAACTTCATGTCAAATAGTTCATACCTCCATTCTAGTTAGACATATCCTAGGTTATAATCTACAGCATTTTTTGATATTTTGATATTTGCCTTTAAGACAGGATCTCACTGTGTAATCCTGGCTGGCCTGGAACTCTTTGTAGAACTCAAAGAGATCTGTAATCTGATTGTCTGCAATACCTGATTGCTACAAATAAAGGTGTGAGTCATCATACAGGGCCCACAAGGCTTTCTTTAATGAAACAGTTTGACTCTAATGTCCCACTTAAAACAAAGAAACAAACACACAGAGAAGTAGTATATGAAGGAGTCAACTGTGGTCCAATTATGAAGGTATTAGTTCTGCTTTATCTGTATTATCAGACCCACCATTCATTCTTATTGTTTCTTTTTGTTTGCTTTTACCTTTTTGAGACATGGTTTCTCCGTGTAGCCCTGATTGTCCTGGAACTAGCTCTTAGACAAGACTGACCTCAAATTTACAGAGATCTGCTTGCCTCTGCCTTCCAAGTGTTGAGATTAAAGGCATACGCCACTACCACTTGACTTTTTTTGTTGTTGTTGTTTTGTTTTGTTTTTATTTTTGAGACAGGGTATCTCTTTGGAGCCCTGGCTATCCTGGAATTTACCATGTAGACCAGGCTACCCTTGAACTCACATGATATGCCTGCCTCTGCTTTCTGAGTACTAGGATTAAAGACGTGTGCAACCATGCCAGGCCTTCTTGCAGTTTCTTAGCTGTTCAGGTAGTTAGGTTTTGTCTTTCTTTCTTTCTTTCTTTCTTTCTTTCTTTCTTTCTTTCTTTCTTTCTTTCTTTCTCTCTCTCTCTCTCTTTCTTTCTTAAGATTTATTTATTTATTATGTATACAAAATTGTCTGCATGTACACCTGCATGCTAGAAGAGAGCACCAAATTTCAGTATAGATGGTTGGGAGCCACCATGTGGTTGCTGAGAATTATCTCAGAACCTCTGGAAGAGCAGCCATGGCTCTTAACCTCTGAGCCATCTCTTCAGTCCCTTTTGTTTCTTTTTCAGCATGGTTATTGTTAAGAGTTTCTTTACTGGTCTTCAAATCTTATTCACATCTACTTCATTTATTGGGATAACTTCCTAAATGGTATTTACTAAAACCATATATCCCTCTCCCCTCCAACTGGTTTATTGTGACTTCCTGGGCCTTTCAACATGGGTCTTAACCACATTTTTTCATTTTATAATCAAGCGTAGCTAACCCCCCTATACACATTTTCTCATTTTATAATCAAGCGTAGCTACCCACCTGTACTCAAGCAAAACTTACTTATACTTCCTCGTCTAAAGCATTTCTATGTATTTTTGCATTTGGATCTCTATCTGGAACTTCATCATCCTTCCCTCTTGACTATCTGTTCAGCATAGTAAGTGCTCCGTAATTAACATGATAGTCTACACCCCTTAGACTAAGATAAAAAATAAGTTCTTGAGGCTGGAAAGATGAATCAAGTGGCGAAGAGCATCTGCTGCTCTTGCAGAAGTCCTGGGTTCAGTTCCCAGCACACATGTTAAGCAGCGCACAACCACCTATAACTCCAACACCAAGGGAGTTGGTGCTCCCCTCTGGCCTCCTCAGGGAACTGCGCTTACATATACATACCCCCACATTCACATTATTAAAATATAAATGTTTAAAAATGTTTTAAAAATTATTTTCAAGACAAGGTTTCCCTGCGTAACACAGGCTCCATTGTTCTAGACTCACTTTGTAGACCAGGTTGGCCTCGAACTCACAGAGATCTACCTGCCCCTGCCACCACGGCATGTGCTATCATGCCCAGTCCTAAAACAGGTTTTTTAATTACAATAAATTTTTGGGTTGAATGTGGTTTTGCATGTGTCTTTAATCATAGCAGAGGCAGAGAGGCAGAGAGGCACAGGCAGAGGCAGAAGCAAATGCAGAGGCAGAGGCAGGTGGGGCTTTGTTAGCTCTACATAGTGAGTTCCCAGCCAGAGCTACCTAGTGAGACTGTCTTTCTCTCTCTCTCTCTCTCTCTCTCTCTCTCTCTCTCTCTCTCTCTCTCTTTTAACTGAGCCATGCTTGATGCTAACAAACTTGAAAAGTGGAAGCAGGAAGATGAATACAGGGTCATCCTCAAGTCTACATCAGGTTCAAGGTCAGCCTGGGATATATGAGACCATGACTCAAAAACAAAAAACTTTTGTTGTTTCTGTTTTTTTTTTTTTTTTTTTTCTGAGACAGGGTTTCTGTGTAGCCCTGGTTGTCCTAGACTTACTTTGTAGACCAGGCTGTCCTCAAACTTACAGAGAACTGCCTGCCTCTCCCTCCCCAAGTGCTGGGATTACAGACTTGCACCACCACACCTGGCTAACAAAACCTTTTAACTTTTACTAGTTATGAAGC
>NW_026589187.1:0-1168 GCF_907164565.1 Psammomys obesus | reverse complement strand
AATTGCATATGTGCTCTGCCTTCTGCTCAGTTCCCTGATGCTTCTCCTCCAAGCAGAAGCAGCCACCCTCCTAGGTTCCTTCCTCCCACAAGTGTCTCATGTGAGGTTTGTTGTGTGGTAGGACTTTGTGGTATTCCTTGGCTCCTGATTGCCAGGCTAGCTCTCTGAGAAGAGCTGTAACATTGCAAGAGCAGAGCTATTGCTAGGGTAAATTGTCACACTTTGTTCAGGAGACCTTCCCCTGCAGCAGCCAGAGAAGAGCTATAACACTTCTGTAGGGGAAGCCTTTCCCCTCACATGTGCAATCAATGGCTTTTTATTAGGATCCTAATGGTCTCTAATAAATCTGACAACTACAGGCATCATCACAATACTTGTGATAGTCAATTTCTTTATCTTAAACTGAAATAGATGGTCATCTAAAGGAAGGTAGCTCTTCCTGACACTGTCATGCTGTCACGAAATGGGCTGTGTGATATGTTTTTGTCTTCTTTTTCTAGGGTGTTGGATGGGACACAGCAAGTATGGAAGACAGATGCAACTTTAAGCTCATCAAAACAGGTAGAAGTGATGAGTGCACAAGGTGATGAATTTTCTTATTTTCTACAGCTTTTCCATACTAATAATTTATTATGTATACAATATTCTTTATGCATGTACAGCTGCACACCAGAAAAGGACACCAGATGTCATTATAGATGGCTGCGCACCAACATGTATTTGCTGGGAATTGAACTCAGGACCTCTGGAAGAGGTGCCAGTGCTCTTAACCTCTGAGCCATCTCTCCAGCTCCACTCATAAAATTTTTTAAAGTAGAAAAATTAAATTTGAAAATGTCAGATTATTACGCTTAATTAAGAGTAGAAATATGGGGCTAGTAAATAAGAAACTAAAGTAAAAGCACAATTTAAACCAAGAACCACTTAAGAAATATAAATCAAAATCAACAAACCAGAGAACAAACTCACTGTTTGGAGGTCAAAGCTGATCAACAGTGTCTGTCTTGAGAAGATCAGTAATATCCAAGTTTACTTGAACCAATGTCTGAGTCCAACAACTCTAGGTTGGCTATCGCCAACCTAGCAACAGCCTGTCTGCTCCAGCCAGTGCCTCATGGGAGTGGAGTCTGCAACTCCTCACATGGCTTCTGTGAGGTCACACAGAATG
>NW_026589186.1:0-24294 GCF_907164565.1 Psammomys obesus | reverse complement strand
TGCCTTTACTATGTTTAGGTATGTGCCTTGTATTCCTGATCTCTCCAAGACTTTAAACATGAATGGGTGTTGGACTTTGTCAAATGCTTTTTCAGCATCTAAGGAGATGATCATGTGGTTTTTCTCCTTCAGTTTGTTTATGTGGTGGATTACATTGATGGAATTCCATATGTTGAACCACCCTTGCATGCCTGGGATGAAGCCTACTTGGTCGTGGTGGATGATATCTTTGATGTGTTCTTGGATTCGGTTTGCAAGTATTTTATTGAGTATTTTTGTGTCAATGTTCATAAGGGAGATAGGTCTGAAGTTCTCTTTTTTTGTTGGGTCTTTGTGTGGTTTAGGTATCAAAGTGACTATGGCTTCATAGAATGAGTTTGGTAGTGTTCCTTCTATTTCTATTTTGTGGAATAGTTTGAGGAGAATTGGTGTTAGTACTTCTTTGAAGGTCTTGTAGAATTCTGCGCTGAAGCCATCTGGTCCAGGGCTTTTTTTGGAGGGGAGACTGTGAATGACTGCTTCAATTTCCTTGGGGGATATTGGGCTGTTCAGTCTTTCTACCTGATCTTCACTTAATGTTGGAAGATGGAATCTATCAAGAAAATTGTCCATTTCATTTAGATTTTCAAATTTTGTTGCATATAGGCTTTTGTATTATGACCTAATGATTGTTTGAATTTCCTCTGTGTCTGTAGTTATGTTACCCTTTTCATCTCTGATTTTGTTGATTTGGATAGATTCTCTCTGCTTTTTAGTTAGTTTGGCTAAGGGTTTGTCTATCTTGTTGATTTTCTCAAAGAACCAGCTTTTTGTTTCATTGATTCTTTGAATAGTTTTATTTGTTTCTAATTGATTGATTTCAGCCCTGAGTTTGATTATTTTCCAGCCTTCTGCTCCTCTTGGGTGTATCTGTTTCTGTTTTTTTCTAGTGTTTTCAGTTGGGCCATTAAGTTGTTTGTATGTGATGTTACAAATTTCTTCTTGTAGGCACTTAGTGCTATAAATTTTCCCCTGAGCACTGCTTTTAATATGTCCCATAAAATTGGGTATTTTGTGCCTTCATTTTCATTGAATTCTAGGAAGTCTTTAATTTCTTTCTTTATTTCTTCCTTAACCCAGCTGTCGTTGAGTAACAGGTTGTTCAGTTTCCATGTGCGTGTAGGCTGTTTGTTATTTCTTTTGTTGTTGAGGTCCAGCTTAAGTCCATGGTGGTCAGATAGAATACAAGGGATTATTTCAATCTTTTTGTATCTGTTGAGGCTTTCTTTATGACCAATTATATGGTCTATTTTGGAGAAGGTTCCATGCGGTGCTGAAAAGAAGGTATACTCTTTTGAGTTTGGATGAAAAGATCTGTAGATGTCTATTAGGTCCATATGATTTAGGGTCTCTGTATGTGTTTTTATTTCCCTACTTGTTTTCTGTCTAGTTGATCTGTCCCTTGGTGAGAGTGGAGTGTTGAAGTCTCCCACTATTAGGGTTTTAGGATCAATGTGTGATTTAAGCTTTAATATTGTTTCATTTACGAATGTAGGTGCTCTTGTATTTGGGGCATAGATATTCAAAATTGTGATGTCCTCTTGGTGGATTTTTCCTTTGATGAGAATATAGTGGCCGTCCTCATCTTTTTTGATTAACTTGGGTTGAAAGTCTATTTTATTAGATATTAGGATGGCTACTCCCGCTTGTTTTCTGGAACCATTTGCTTGAAAGACAGTTTTCCAGCCCTTTACTCTGAGGTAGTGTTTATCTTTGTTGCATAGGTGTGTTTCTTGGATGCAACAGAATGTTGGATCCTGTTTCCACAACCATTCTGTTAGTCTGTGTCTTTTAATTTGGGAGTTGAGTCCGTTGATGTTGATAGAAACTAGTGACCAACAATTGTTACTTATTTTAGATGTGGTGTTGGTGGTGTCACTGAGTTTCATTGCTTGTCTTCTTTTGGTTTTTTTGTTGTGTAGTTGTCTATTTCCTCTGTTTCCTTCGATGTAGTTGTTTTCTTTGGTTTGGAGTTTCCCTTCTACTAACTTCTGTAAAGCTGGGTTACTATGTAGATATTGTTTAAATTTGGTTTTGTCTTGGAATATCTTGAATTCTCTGTCTATGTTGATTGAAAGTTTTGCTGGGTATAGTAGTCTGGGTTGGAATCTGTGGTCCCTTAAGGACTGTATGATTTCTGTCCAGGCCCTTCTGGCTTTCATAGTTTCTGTTGAGAAATCTAGTGTGATTCTGATAGGTCTACCTTCATATGTTATTTGGCCTTTTTCCCTTGCTGCTTTTAGAATTATTTCTTTGTTTTGTAGGTTCAGTGTTTTGACTATGATGTGACGTGAAGAATTTCTTTTCTGGTCTAGTCTACTTGGTGTTCTGTAGGCCTCTTGTATGTTTATGGCCATCTCCTTCTTAAAGTTGGGAAAGTTTTCTTCTATAATTTTCTTGAAAATATTTTCCGGACCTTTGAGCCTGATGTCTTCTTTTTCTTCTACTCCTATTATTCTTAGGTTTTATCTTTTCATGGTGTCCTTGATTTCTTGGATGTTTTGTGTTTGGAACTTTTCTGATTTTATTTTTTCTTTCACGGACGTGTCAATTTCCGCAGTGTATCTTCGGCTCCTGAGATTCTTTCTTCCATCTCTTATATTCTGTTGGTGATGCTTACCTTTTTGGTTCCTGATCTTTTCTCTTTGTTCTCCAGCTCCTGGTTTTTCTCTATTTGTGTTTTCTTTATTGATTCTAATTCTGTTTTCATGTCTTGCACCATTTCCTTCATCTGTTTGAATGTGGACTCCTGCTTTTCAATGATAGCTTCTATTTTTTTGTCCATTTCCTCTCTATGTATCACTAATTGTGCCTCTACTTCATTGGCTATAATTGCTTGTATTTCTATGAGAGCTTTGTTTATTTCTTCTTTATTTGCCTTCATTTGTGTGGACATTTCTTTGAGCTTTGTGCATTTCTTCTCTGTTTGCCTCAATTTTCGTGGTCATTTCTCTGAGAGCACGATTTGTTTCCTCTTGGTTAGTTTCGATTTCTTTGGTTATTTCTCTGAGGGCTTTGTTCATTTCATCTCTATGGGCCTCTAATAGCTGGAGAAACATAGTTTTGAGGTCGTTTTCTTGTATATCTAGTGAACTGAAGTGTCCATTTTTTTGTGGGGTTGCTGGTGAGATCATTATGTCCTGATTTTTGTTGGTAGTGTTCTTAAGTCTGCCTCTAGCCATCTGGTTATTTATAATCCTCACTGATTGTTCCTCGAGATTGTAGTTTGGGTTATGATCCTCTCTTTCTGTTTTCTGGACTGTTTTTTTCAGGAAGATGAGAGAGGTTCACTGCTTTGGGGGTGTGCACTGTGTTTTCAGTTTTGCCTAAGTAAAGAATGTGACGCTGGTGCTATTCGCGTGTGCTTTTAGCAGGCGCAGTGTGCATGCGCGGATTGTCTGACTATTGCAGTGGCCTGCAAGCCACTATTACGCAGTTCTGACTGAGATCCAGGGATTGTTTGCCTGGATTACCTTGGTGGACCCACAAGGCAGAGGCTTCACTGTTGGGGTCGCTATCCCAAGAATCCCTCTGATGCCCACACTAGGAGTGTGGGTGCCAGGGATCTCGTCTGGTTGCTTCTGTGGAGAGGCCCTGGGTCTGGGGCAATCTCTCCCTAGAAGGCTCACTCACTCTCTTGCAGGACCAGTTGGAATGCACAGGGGTTCCCCTTGCTCACTACTCTCTGTTTTGGTCCTGCTGCAGAAGTGCACGGGTAGGGTAACAGTCAGCTCTGTGACACTGTGGCCGCAGGACTCGGTGTCCACCTTTCCTGTGTGCTGCCTCTTTGTTCTTTCCCTCTGCCAGGAGGGGTTGTGTTGACTGGTCCCTGGGTGGCGCGGGAAAGAGTTAGGGTGAGTGTATTCAATCCCAGTTCCCGGGCCCAGATCTCTCTGCCAGAAGCAGCCTAGCAGTAGAATCTATGTTTGCTGATCCCAAGAGAGTACCGGGTAGGGTTGAGTGTCCTCAGATCTAGAGCTTGGGTTTCTCTGCTAGGGGCCGCTGGAGAGAGGGTGCTGTGTCCTTGGCAGGCTGCCTCTCTGTCCTTCCCCTCTGACCTTCTCCTCTGCTAGGGCGAGCTTATGGAGGTGCTCTCAGGGGGGTGCCAGCAGGGGTTGGGGCTTCTCAGTGGGATCCTGAGCCTTGAGCAGGCTGTGTTTCTCTGCTGGGGGGTGGGGCGCCGGTGATAGAACTTGCTGCTAGACCTTATTGCGCTGGACCCAGGAGAATCTCAGGACGCATAGGATGACCACAGTCCCAGATCCTGAGCTGTAGTTCTTTTGCTAGGAGCGGCCAGCAGCACTGGAGTTCCAGCACTGTGAAGCCGCTGTGCACCTCTTTATCCTTCTGCTCTGCTGCGGCAGGGTGATGGCGGCGTTTGGGGGAGTGCCCGAAAGGATTGGGTTTTCTCAGCCCCGATCTCGGTTGGGGTACAGACAATGTGGTCTGTGGCAGATTCTGCTGGATGCCTCCTGCCTCCTCCAAAGAGGGAGTAGGGATTTTGAGCTGGGCGCGCAGCTGCTATCCGTCTGCAGTGGGAGCTCAGTTCTGATGGTGGCAGGTACCCGCCGAGGTCGGAGAGACCTTCCAGGGAAAGACTAGGTGACCGGTAACCAGTGTGGCAACTTTCCTTCCCCGTGGGTTTTTTTGCGACTGGGACTCGCAGCCTTAGGCCCCCTTGTGCCAACCAATCAGCCTGGAAAATTGATCGTGATAAGCAGGCTTGTGGCACCAGCCCGGAGACCCAAAACCCGCGTTGCTGGGTTCTCTTCTGGGTTCTGGCTGGGCAGCCGAGAGTGGACCAGACCGCTTCCCACGCCGTGGGAGCCTCCCCTCACCTGGGAAACAGGGTCGATTGCTGTTGTTTTAGGGCCCAGAGTTCAGTCTCCTGGTCGCTGCACGGAGTGTGTTGTTCCGCTTCTCAGACATGGTGTTCTCCCGGTGCCGCCATCTTCGTCCCTGTCAATAAACTCTATTTAATTAATCTTATTTGCAAACAAAAAATTAAGGATTAGAAAATCAAATATCTTCAAAATCAGAAGAAATTCATTTCATAAATAAAGTATATCAAAAGTAAAACTCTCAAGAATAGCAAGAAATTAAAACTTATATAAAATGAAAGTTATTGCTAAATTACTGGTGTAACTATCAAGACATGTAGAAGTTTTTTGTATGCGTATTTTTTTTTTTTTTTTTTTTTTGAGGCAGGTTTTCTCTGTGTATCCTTGGCTGACCTGGTTTTCCTTTGTAGACAAATGACCCAAACTCACAGATATTTGCCTGTTTCTGACTTCCGGAGTGCTGGGATTATAGGCTTTTACCACAGCACCACATCTAGCACGTGGAAGTTTTTAACTGAGTCAATTTCAGTAAGAAAAATACCGACTGTTGTAAACTAAGTACCAACTTTAAATTGTATTTTGTTTCCATCCATTATGTATTAGATTTTTTTTTGTATTTTTAAATTATTTTGTGTTTTTACCTCTTAATGCGTATGTATAATGTGTTTTCCTTTTGACAATTTCATGCTGATAAGTAATGTATTTTGAGCAGATACACCTTAATCACTTTTCCCCTCCTCCACCTGTTGAAGCCTTTCTTCTTTTTTAAATTAAATTATATATATATATATATCAAGTTACTCACTTTATATCCCTACTGTAGTCTCCTCCCTCATCTCCTACCAGTCCCACCCATCCTCCCTCTTCTCCCCCTATGCTCTTTCCCTAGTCACCTGATAGGGGAGGATCTCCTCCCCTTCTGTCTGACCCTAACCTATCAGGTCTCATCAGGGCTGGCTCTAACATCTTCCTCTGTGTCCTGGTAAGGCTGCACCCCCATTGGGGGAGGTGATCAAAGAGCCAGCCATTGAGTTCATGTCAGAGACAGACCCTGTACTCCTTACTAGCAAACCCCCTTGGAAAGTGAGCAGCCAATGGGCGTCCTTTAAACAGTAGGTCTAGCTTCTGTCCGTGCATGATCCTTAGCTGGCGTATCCATTTATGCAGGTCTTCTTGGGCCGAGGTATTTTGGCTCTGATGTTCTCCCTGTGGAGTTCTTCTACAGTCCAAGTCTTTCTATCTCCCTCTTCTTCCATAAAAATTCCTGTACTCTGCACAAAGTTTGGCAATGAGTCTTCAATACCCTGGTGGGTAGAAACTTTCAGAGGTCCTGTGTGGAAGCTCCTGTCCTGTTTCTTGTCTTCTCCTACTTCCGATGTCTACCTTGTTTGGCCTTCTTAATGAGGATTAAGCATATTCCCTAGGGTCTGCCTTATTTTTTAGCTTCTTTAGGTCTATAGATTTTAGTGTGCTTATCCGATATTATATGACTAATACCCACTTATAAGTGAATATGTATCCTGTGTGTCTTACTGCTTCTGGGTTACCTCACTCATGATAATATTTTCTAGTTCTCACTGTTTGTCTGCAAATTTCATGATTTTCTTGTTTTTAATTGCTGAATAATTTTTCCATTATGTAAATGTGCATCAATGTCTGAATTTATTCCTCAGTTTTGGGACATCTGGGTTGTTTCCAGATTCTGGTTATTACAAATAAAGCTGCCATGGAAATAGTTGGGCAAATGAATAGTGGGGCATCTTTTGGGTATATGCTTAGGAGTGGTATAGCTGGATCTTGAGGTAGCACTGTTCCTGATTGTCTGAGAAAGCACTAGATTGATTTCCAAAGTGGTTATTCAAGGTTAAATTCCCACCAACAATGGAGGAGAGTTCCCCTTTCTCCATATCCTCTCCAGCCATTCTGATAAATATGAGGTTCAGGAAGTTGTCTAGGGGTAAAAGAGGGTGGGAGAGTGGCACTGGGAGGAGATTAGGGAGGTGCCTATAGCCAGGAAACAAATGAATAAATTGTAATAAATAATAAATAAACAGAAAAAGAGAAAAAAGTGGGTTGATGGTCAAAACCTGTCTTTCAACCCCAAATTTAGAAACAAAGAGTTCATAGTAACACAGAAAAAGTAGCTAAGACATGAAATATAATTTTTACTGAAGTATTAAATAAAGGTAAAAGTGAATAGTTTGACTTTTGTTTCTATTTGTTTGAAATACTTTCTAATCATCACTGAGTTCAGCTATTGAAAGTAATGTTATTAGGCTCACAGGCCTAATAACATCCCGGATCCCACTAAGGTAAAAGGGCAAGTAATGACAACTGACCTCCTGAAGCATGGGATAATAACTACTGTCAATAACACTGATTAATTACATCTGCTAAATCCTCTTTCTATGTGAGTACATGATCATTTTTAATACTCCATTACTCAGCCTACTTCAGAGGATCCTATAATTTGTCCACTGCTTGAAGTTGGCTTTCTTTATTCCAGGAAACTTTCCTTTACAATACCCTAATTTATATATATTAATACATATAACATGCACACACATTCCTTTTAATATGAATTAACATTTGAGTTGTCCATATAAAACTATTTCATTCAAGTTATGATAAACCAGACGTAGCCCTTTTCCATGTATTCCCATGTGTTTGTTTAATTTTTGTTGTATTTTAATTAATTAATTCATTACAATTTATCTATTTTGTATTCTGCTACAGCAGCCTTTCTCATCTCCTCCCAGTCCTACCCACCCTCCCTCTTCTCCCCCTATACCCTTTCCCTAGTCCCCTAATAAGGGAGCATCTCCTCTTCTTCTATCTGACATTAGGTTATCAGTTCTCATCAAAGCTGGCTATATCACCTTCTTTTTTATTAAGTGTTAAAATCTGCGTGTGAAAATTGTGACAGACAAATGAGTACCTTTAAAAACTATGTATCTTTTATTGAACCTGGCAATATTGTCCCAAGAAAAATATTTACCAATTCCAATATTGCCAGGTATTACAATTAAATTAGAATTTTTAGAAATTCAAATGCATTATGATATATTTTAGTATTTGCACTTAAATTTCAGGTGTTTATTGAAATTTTTAATCATTTGCAAGCCCTCTGTATTTTTTTTAATTTTTTTGCTAAATCTGGTCATTTACAGAAGCTCAGGGTGAACAAGAATGTGAATGATAACAGTAGAAAACTCAGGTTGACGACTTTGAAGATTATGAGTTTGCAATGAAAATTCACAAACCTGCACATTTTAAAGTGATTAAAAGATTTGAAACATTCACATCATTGCTCTTGTGTCACATGATGATTGTGTTCATAGCTCAGTAGAGGATGGATAATATGAAGATATTTGTTTGAATACAGTACATACATTCTTTGAACATTCTGGTTAGAGGTAATAGTAAACTTATTTTGGGAAAAGATACAGAGAAAAGTATCAACTTAAAATTTCTCTAACTCAGTTAAGAACAAAGAATCACCTAATATAATGATGAATAATGGTGTAGGTTCTTACAGTGTAAGGGAGCCGGAATAGATTAAGCAGTAAGAGGAACTTATTTTCTTCTATTAAAAAGTTACTCTAGAAAATGAATAAGTTTCTTGTTAAATAATAAAATTTCTGAATGTGAAACATGTATTTTGCAGCCTCAAGAAATATGATTACTAAAAGTTGGTAAATTACTGAACATTGACTTAGTGTAATAATATATATTATACATATTATTTACTTTCTATATTTAAAATACATTTTTCTTAATATCCACCTAAACCTACAACCTTTCTTCCTCTCATTAAAACACAAATAGGCAAATATTTAAAAAGACAAAACCATTAAAAAGAAAAAAAAGAGCCCATAGAAAAACACATATACACTCTGAGATGCACTCCCATACATTAAATCATATAGAAGCACAAAATCAGAAAGCATAAAATATAATTAGAAGACATATAAGATGAAAAAAAATATGCCTGCAAAGCATTATGAGACAAAGAGCCTCCAAAAATACCACTGTGTTTATTTTGCGTTGGCCATCCATAGCAGGGCATGATATTCTCTCTTAAGTGTGATTCTTATACCTGTCAGACTCCATTAAAGAAAACTATTTCCTTCTTTGTTATTGACTATCAGTTAGAGATGTTTTCCTGGTTAGGGATGGAGGCTTCTTCGCTCTTAGTGCTAGGACACCAGGAGGCTCAGATCTCTTATGGTCTGTTTACGCTGCCACAGTCTCTATGAGTTCAAAGTGCTTGTGTCGGAAAGGCTTTGTTTCCATCCTTCTGTCTCTTACATTCAATACATCTCCAATTTTACAAAGTTCCCTGAGTCCTAAGGGGAGGAACTTTTAAAAATATTATTATTACATTTTATTTACATTGTATCCCTGTTGTAGAGCCTTCCCTCATTTCCTCCTATTCCCAACCACCCTCCCTCTTCCTTCCCTATCCAGCTCCACTAGTTAATTGATAGGGGAATTCCTCCTCCCTTACTGTCTGACCTAGGTCGCATGAGGTCTGCCTGGATCCTCTTACTCTGTGGGCTGGCTATATCATCCCATCAGGGAGAAGTGATCAAGGAGCAGGCAACCAAGTTCATGTCAGAGACTGTCTCTTTTTCCTTTACTAGGGAACCCACATGGACATGGAGCTGTCTATGGACTACATCTGAGTAGGAGTCTAGGTCCTCTCTATGCATGGTTTTTGGTTGATGCTTCAGTCTCTACAGTCTCCCCAGGCCCTGCTATTTTTTGGCTTTGTTGGTCCTCTTGTGGGGTTCCTGCTACCTCCTGGTCCGGCTATATTGTATTTCTTCTATAAGACTCCCTGAGCACTGTCTAAAGTTTGGCTATGAGTCTCTGCATCTGCTTCTATTCCCTGCTGGTTGGAGTATTATTTAATTAATTAATTTATTTTATAAATTACAGTTTATTCATTTTGTATCCCCACTGTAACCCCCTCCTCATCTACTCCAATGCACCTTCCCAAGTCCACTGATAAGGGAGATCCTCTTCCCCTTCCCTCTGACCCTATGCTATCAGGTTTCATCAGGATTGTCTGCATTGTCTTCCTGTGTGGCCTGGTAAGGCAAGGCTGTTCCTGCTTCAGCAGAAGGTGATAAAAGAGCCAGCCACTGTTTGTTGGGGTCTTTAGAGGACATCTGTGGTGGGCTTTCATCTTGTTGCCTCTCTTCTACCACTTCCAGTGCCTATCCTTTTTTCTCTTCTAAATAAGAATTGAGCATCTTCCTAGGGCCTTCCAATTTGTTTAGCTTCTTTAGGTCTGTAGATTTTAGTATGTTTATCCTTTATTATATGGCTAATTCCCACTTATGAGTGAGTATATACAATGCATGTCTTTTTGTTTCTGGGTCACTTCAAACAGGATGATCTTTTCTAGTTCCCACAATTTGCCAGCAAATTTCATGATTTTTCATGTTTTTAATAGTTGAGTAATATTCCATTGTGTAAATGTACCACAACTTCTGTATTCATTTCTCTTTTGAGGGACATCTAGTTTATTTCTAGGTTCTGGATAGCAAATAAGCTAGGAAACAAGCTAGTGAAAGAACTGTAATAAAAAAAAATACTCAAGTTTCTGAAGAAAGAAAATACAGATATCAGAAGATGGAAAGATCCCCCATGCTCATGGATTGGTAGGCTTAACATAGTAAAAATGGCCACCCAACCAAAAGCAATCTACCGATTCAATGCAAATCCCATCAAAATACCAACACAATTCCTTACAGATCTAGTAAAAGTAGTTCTCAACTTCACATGGAATAGCAAAAAACCCAGAATTGCCAAAACAATCCTGTATAATAAACTTCTGAAGTTATCTCCTGCCCTGATCTCAAGTTGTGCTATAGAGCAACAGTAATAAAATGGCATAGTGCTGGCATAGAAACAGACTGTAGGATCAGTGCAATCAAACTGAAGACACAGAAAAAACCCAAACACCTATGGACACTTGATTTTTGACAAAGAAGCCAAAACCATACAGTGGAAAAGAGAAAGCATCTTCAAGAAATGTTGTTTGTCTAACTGGATGTCTGCATGTAGAAAAATGCAATAGAACCATATGTATCACCTTTCACAAAAATAGAACCCAGGCAGATCAAAGACCTAAACATAAAACCAGACATATTAAATCTGTTAGAAGAAAAAGTGGGGAAGACCCTTGAACTCATTGGCACAGGAAATATCTTCCTGAATAGAGCACCAAGAGCTCAAGCTCTAAGATCAACAATCAAAAAAAAAAAAAAAATGGACCTCACAAAACTGAAAGGTTTCTGTGAAGCACAGAACACTGTCATCAGAACATCATCAGACAGTATACAGACTGGGGAAAATTCGTCACCAACCCTTCATCTAACAGAGGGCTAATATCCAGAATATATTAAGAACTCAAGAAGTTAAACACCAACAAACCAAAAATACAATAAAAAATGCAGTACAGAGGGGAGCGATTTGTTGTAGACATCCCACTTAAGACTGAGTATTTAAAAAGGAGAGGAGGACCTCCCCAATCAGTGGACATGGGAAGGGGCATGCAGAAAGGAGGGGGGAGGGTGGGACCGTGAGGGGAGGAGGGAGGGGCTTATGGGGGGATAAAAAATGAATAAAGTGTAATTAATAAAATTTAAATTAAAAAAAGAGGAAAAAAAGAAGATGAAAGAGAAGAAGGAAGAAAGCAAGTTATATCATTTAGAATTGGAGGAGAGATGCTTACTATGCAGTCAAATAAATCTGATATGCAAAAAAAAAAAAAGACTGAGTATTTAAAGGTCTCTTACCCTCTGTTTATTGTCTCAATGTGAGATTCTCTATGTGTTCCAATATACTCCAGGGGGAAGCCTCTCTAATAATGGTTGAGCAAGACTCTGACCTACAAGTTAAGAGAATGTCATTAAGTCTATTATTGCTGCTACCTTTTATTTTTTTAATTTTAAGTAGAAAAGTAGTATTTGGTTTTCCTATAGGTCTCTGGCCAATCTATGTTCTTTGAAACACATCCGTGTACAGCATGACATACATCTCATTCAGTGTGGGTTACTCTCATTTTGTTTCTGCTGATGTACCAGCAAATCATACAGGCAGGTAGGTACCTGACCTGGTGGAGCCACTTGCCTCTAAGCCTGATAACCTCAATCTGATTCTGGAACACGTGTGATAGGAGAGAACCAATTATGTGACAATCACATACATACTTTAGTGTACTTATGCTCACAGCATGCATACACTCTAGAAAATGTGTCTAATCAATTTAAAAGTACAAATAAAATTAAATCTCAGTGTGCATTTATAAAGTATAACAATATATTTATAATACTAACAAATTTTATTTATAAACATTTTCGTGCAGCTGTGTTTTTATCATAATTTTCAATGTGAGATTCTGTATGTGTTCCAATATACTACAGAAGAAAGCCTCTCTGGCTGAGCAAGATGGTGGGTGATGTACTAGTTAAGAGAAAGTTTAGATTTTCAAAATTAATTCATTTTCAGATTTTATGTCTATGTTATAGGATATCTATGATGTATATTTGAATCTGTAATCTTGAAATAGTGCAAATTTAAAATATTCATGCTAAAATTACATATAAATTTTAGTGCTTGGGATGTGGTTTAGTTGTCAGGTACTTACTAGCCATGTAAAAAATCCAATTTGAAGACCAACACTGCAAAATGAACCAATCTAAATGCAGATAATAAAACTAAAGTTGCATCTAAAATCATTTATTAAGACATAGGTTAAAAGTGCATCTGAATTATTAGGCTTAGTTTCCAGTGACATCACAAGTTAAAATAAGGGAATAGTGCCTTATCATTTGAATATTCTTTCACTTTACATGTCCAGTTCTCTGAGATGTAGTCAGTCATGGAGAAATCTCTGTGCTGCTGCCCCATTTGGAGAATCAAATCTGCCTATGCCAAGCTCTGTCTAGATCACTATACCACAGACAAGACTTCCCTTATCCAGTCCGGTCCTGTCTTGACATGTTATTTGTAACAAGTTCCAAAGTGAAAAACTCAAGAGACTGTGATATAAAATGTTAAATCCTATTACCTTGCAAACAGTCTGCTTTTGATATAACACCACATCTAACTTTCCTAGCTACAAAGCTATTCTTACTCTTATTTTACAAGTAATTAAACAGGTCAGCTGGTAAGTAATGCTGGTACAATCTAAGTGTAAATCTCTACAGGTCATAATTTATTTCTACTCTCATAAACACACTATAATCCATGGTTTCATTATGTCTATTACTATTGAAAGAGAAATTTGTGTACTGAGTGTTAGAGAATGAACCAATCACAGACATTTTAGAATTTAAAATGTTGTGACAATGACATAATATGCAAAGTCAGCTCTTCAGATATGGGAAGTTCTTTCGTAAAAATATATTATAACAAGATTATTGTTGGAACTCCACTTCGGTTGACCTTGTGAGAGCTGAAAAGGTTTGTTGGCCATCAGTGACGTGATACCATCACATCAACTAATCGCACCAACATGTGCATCAGTATTATCAGTAAGTAAGAAAATGTATCAAGGTAAAATTTGAAGACAAATAGATGATAAACCCCAGTGCTACTTCCAATGAATAAGTATATCACCTAAGTCAAAGTGCCACAAATGTGCAAAGAGTCAAATGCATACTCTTTAAATTTATTGAGTGTAAATATTATCATTAAATTTTAAAAACAAAAGTACATTGACCAAGTAAATGTATGTTTTTCATCAGTTTCATGTGTGCAGATAAAAATGAAGAGGCTTTGGATATCTAGTAAAAAGAGGTTGGTATATTGAGTTAATAAACTGTGAGCCCTATAATCCATCAATTGCTCTGCGGTAGCTATCTTGTGATAAAAATCAATACAATTTCATATATATATACAGTATCACTTCACTGAGAACTCTTCAATGTCATGACTCGGGATTTAAACATTGCAAGAATCAGGTGCTGTTGAACTTATAAAATATGAGAAAGGATTTATGTATTTTACCAGTCTGTAAAATACATATCAGTTTACATATAGTATCAGCAGACTGTTTTCAGATACATCAATATAGTTGCTATTCTTATTGAAATGTTTATGAACAAATTTTGGTCAAGAAGTGTTGTGTGCATTATACTGGTTCATGTGAGTGCCGATTAGAAGAAATAATTAATACAGAGCTTACAAAAAAACAGAATCTCTCAATTCTGTATCTTTTTTTGTATACATATATGCATGTGTGTTGGTACATGTGAGCATGGGTGAATATGCATGTGTGTGAAGGTCAAAAGTTGATGTGAATGTCTTCCTAAATCACCCTTCACTTTATTTACTGAGGGAGGGATTTTGCTGAACAGTGAGCTCATACACTGACCTAGTCTGTTTATGTAGATTGCCTGGTCAATCTCTGTCTCCACCATTCAAACAATGCCATGCCCACATGTCATTTATTTGAATTCTGGGAACCTGCATTCTGGTTCTCATGACTGCACAACAAGTGCAGTATCTGGTAAACCAACTCCATGGACAGATTTCGAATTTTATGAAATTCAGAGCATTTTGATTTTTTTTTCTTTTTTAATATATACTTTTTATTTTTTAATATTAGTTGCAGTTTGTTAACTTTGTATCCCTGCTGTATCCCATTTCTTCATTCCCTCCCAATGCCATCCTCCCTCCCTCATTCCTCCCTGACCTTTTCCAAGTCCACTGATAAAGGAGGACCTTGTCCCCTTTCATCTGACCCTGTTTCATCAGGTATCTTCAGGACTGGCTGCAAAGTCCTCCTCTGTGGCCTAGCAAGGCTGCTCCTCCCTCGGGGGGGAGGGGGTCAAAGAGCTGTCATTGAGTTCATTTCAGAAACAGTCCTTATTCCACTTATTAGGGTACCCACTTGGATACTGAGCTACCACGAACTGCATCCGAGCAGGAGTTCTAGGTTATATCCATACATGGTCCTTGGTTGGAGAAACAGTCTCAGAAAAGAGCCCTGTGCCCAGATATAGTTGGTCCTTGTGGTCCTCTTATCCTCTCCATGTCATACTAACTCCTACTTCTTTCTTATGATTCCCTGCACTCTGCCGAAGATTTGGTTATGAGTCTTAGTATCTGCTTTGATACACTACTAGGTATAGTCTTTCAGAGGTGCTCTGTGGTAGTCTCCTGTCCTGTTACTTTTCTCCTACATCCAATGACCACCCCATTTGTCTTTCTATGTGAGGACTGATCGTCTTACCCTGACACAATGGAATACTATTCAGCAATTAAAAACGAGGAAATCATGAAATTTGCAGGCAAATGGTGGGACCTAGAAATGATCATCCTGAGTGAGGTATCCCAAAAGCAGAAAGACATACATGGTATATACTCACTGATACAGACCTATAAGATAGGGTAAACATACTGAAATCTATACACCTAAAGAAGATAAACAAGGAAGAGGACCTGGGGTAAAAATTTTCTTTTTAAAGAATATTTAAGGATTCTTTTTGCCAAAAACTTCCTCCATATAACTATTTCAATAATGTATATTGACTTACAATTAGTTTAAACTAACAGTTTATTTATGGAGAAAAGTTTTAGCACAAACATTTTTTTTCTATATTTGGTTCCATATGTCAGAAATAAGTGACTGTGAAAACATTACAGTCATTTTCTAGAACAGGAGTTGTAATCACTATTTTGAAATAAATCTGATCCTATAACATTACTTAGAATGGAGTTAATTTCTTTCATATCTGTTTAAGATTTGGCAAGCTCTTTTTCATCAGGCGACATAGCTACATGTATAGTTACTTTTTAAAATTTATTCAAAATTAATTCATAGAAAATAAATAACATGTTTGCAATAAAATTTCTATCAATTTGCATAGCTTTATTGTTGTTTATATGTCTGCACATACTTTTTAAATTGTCAATAGTATTCATATGTGTACAATTAAGGTGAACACTTAGTAACACTTTATAGTACAAATAAAATAATTTTCTCATTCAGTAATTCCAATCCAATTTCCTCTAAACCTTTCAGTTGAACTGATCATCCAAGCTACCTATTTTGTAAGGAGTACAAAAGACTAATTAGAACCATAATTTGATCAAATTAATATCTTGTAAAGGATTATGCAAACTGTTCTTATTTCTATTCCCATTCCACTTTTCTTTCATTATATTTTATTACATTATATACATGAGAATAATAATTGGACATTTTGACCTATTTTATATATAGTTTTATCCATTTTCAATGCTGCTAAACACATAATATGTAGAACCATATTTCAGATATAAATTGTTTAAAGTTAATATGATTTAGTTAATGAATGCACTTAATGAACTTTGGAATGTTAAAATTTATAGAAGTAGCCACAATTCCAAGTTAAGATTTAAGTTATAAAAATCAAGTCTCAGGAAATGGCTTGGTCAGCAGAATGCATGCTGCACGGTTGTGCTTACCTATAACCTTAACTTATCCTGATAACCTTAGCTGAAAGAGGATGCATCAGCATGTATTTCTTTTTTTTTTTTTTCATTTTTACAGTTAATTTATTTTTTTTGTATTTTAATTTTTCTTATCAGTTACATTTTATTAACTCTGTATCCCAGCCGTGTCCCTATCCCTCATTCCCTCCCAGTCCCTCCCTCCCTCATCTCCACCGTGCCCCTTGCCAAGTCCACTGATGGGGGGACCTCCTCCCCATTCATCTGATCCTGTTTTATCAGGTATCTTCAGGACTGGCTGCAAAGCTCTCCTCTGTGGCCTAACAGGACTGCTCCTCCCTTGGGGGGTGGGGAGGCCAAAGAGCCAGCCATTGAGTTCCTGTTAGAAACAGTCCTTGTTCCCCTCACTATGGGAAACCAATTGGTTACTGAGCTACCACAGGCTACATCTGAGCAGAGGTTCTGGGTTACATTCATACATGGTCCTTGGTTGCATGTCAGTCTCAGAAAAGACCCTGTGCCCAGATATATTTGGTCCTTGTGGAGCTCCTATCCTTTCCTCATCAGTCTAACTCCCCTTCTTTCTTATGATTCCCTGTACTCTTCCAAAGGTTTGGTCATGAGTCTTTGCTTTGAAAACACTGCTAGTTAGAGTCTTTCCAATGCGCTCAGTAAACTCTTGTCAATGTTTAATGCGTATCCCATCTGTCTTTCAAAACGAGGATTGATAATCTTACCCCATGTCCGCTCTCTTGATTATCTTTTTTAGGTGTATAGATTTCATTATGTTTATTATATCTTATAGGTCTATATAAATGAGTATATACCGTGTTTGTCTTTCTCCTTCTGGGATATTTCACTCAGGATGATCTTTCCTAGGTCGCACCATTTGCCTGCAAGTTTCATGATTTCCTCCTTTTTGATTGCTGAGTAGTATTCCATTGTGTAAAAATACCACAATTTCTGTACCCATTCCTCCGTTGATGGACATCTGGGTTGTTTCCAGGTTCTGGCTATTACAAATAAAGCTGCTATAAACATGGTTGAGCAAATATCCCTTTTGTGTACTTGAGCAAACTTTGGGTATATACCTAGCATTGGTATAGCTGGGTCTTGAGGAAGCACTATTCCTAATTGTCTTAGAAAGTGCCAGATAGATTTCCAGAGTGGTTGAACCAGTTTACATTCCCACCAGCAGTGGAGGAGGGTTCACCTTTCTCCACAACCTCTCCAGCATGTGTTTTCCCTTGAGTTTTTCATTTTGGCCATTCTGATGGGTGATATCTCAGGGTCGTTTTAATTTGCATTTCCCTGATGGCTAATGAGGATGAGCATTTCCTTAAGTGTTTCTCTGCCATTCGATATTCCTCTACAGAGAATTCTCTGTTTAGCTCTGTTCCCCATTTTTTAATTGGATTCCTTGGTTTGCTGCTTTTCAGCTTCTTTAGTTCTTTATATATACTCGATATTAGTCCTCTGTCAGATAAAGGGTTAGTGAAGATTCTTTCCCAATCTGTAGGCAGGCATTTTGTTTTGATGACAGTGTCCTTTGCTTTACAGAAGCTTTTCAGTTTCATGAGGTCCCATTTATTGATTGTTGCTCTTAGAGCCTGTGCTGTTGGTGTTCTGTTCAGGAAGTTGTCTCCTGTACCAATGAGTTCTAGGCTGTTCCCCACTTTTTCTTCTAACATATTTAGTGTATCTGGTTTTATGTTGAGGTCTTTGATCCACTTGGACCTTAGTTTTGTGCAGGGTGATGAATACAGATCTATTTTCATTTTTCTGCATGTGGACATCCAGTTGGACCAGCACCATTTGTTGAAGATGCTGTCTTTTTTCCATTGAATGGTTTTGGCTTCTTTGTCAAAAATTGAGTATTCATAGGTGTGTGGGTTTATTTCTGGGTCTTCTATGCAGTTCCATTCATCCTCCTTTCTGTTTTTATGCCAATACCATGCAGTTTTTATTACTATTGCTCTGTAGTACAACTTGAGATCGGGGATGGAGATACCTCCAGATGATCTGTTGTTGTACAGGATTGTTTTGAAGATTCTGGGTTTTTTGTTTCTCCATATGAAGCTGAGAATCTTTTTTTCAAGGTCTGTAAAGAACTGAGTTGGTATTTTGTTCGGAATTGCATTGAATCTGTAGATTGCTTTTGGCAGGATGGCCATTTTCACAATGTTAATCCTCCCAATCCATGAGCACAGGAGATCTTTCCATCTTCTGAGATCTTCTTCAATTTCTTTCTTCAGAGACTTGAAGTTTTTCTCAAACAGGTCTTTCACTTGTTTGGTTAGTGTCACCCCAAGGTACTTTATGTGGTTAGTGGCTATTGTGAAAGGTGTTGTTTCCCTAATTTCTTTCTCGGCCCTTTTGTCTTTGGTATACAGGAGGGCTTCTGATTTTTTTATTTGATTTTGTATCCTGCCACTTTGCTGAAGGTGTTTATCAACTGGAGGAATTCTCTGGTTGAATTCTTGGGGTCGCTCATATATACTATCATATCATCTGCAAATAGTGACACTTTGACCTCTTCCTTTCCGATCTGTACCCCTTTATCTCCTTTAGTTGTCTTATTGCTCTGGCTAGGACTTCAAGTACTATGTTGAAGAGGTAGGGAGAGAGTGGGCAGCCTTGTCTTGTCCCTGATTTCAGTGGGATTGATTTAAGTTTCTCTCCATTGAGTGTGATGTTGGCTATAGGCTTGCTGTATACTGCCTTTACTATGTTTAGGTATGTGCCTTGTATTCCTGATCTCTCCAAGACTTTAAACATGAATGGGTGTTGGACTTTGTCAAATGCTTTTTCAGCATCTAAGGAGATGATCATGTGGTTTTTCTCCTTCAGTTTGTTTATGTGGTGGATTACATTGATGGAATTCCATATGTTGAACCACCCTTGCATGCCTGGGATGAAGCCTACTTGGTCGTGGTGGATGATATCTTTGATGTGTTCTTGGATTCGGTTTGCAAGTATTTTATTGAGTATTTTTGTGTCAATGTTCATAAGGGAGATAGGTCTGAAGTTCTCTTTTTTTGTTGGGTCTTTGTGTGGTTTAGGTATCAAAGTGACTATGGCTTCATAGAATGAGTTTGGTAGTGTTCCTTCTATTTCTATTTTGTGGAATAGTTTGAGGAGAATTGGTGTTAGTACTTCTTTGAAGGTCTTGTAGAATTCTGCGCTGAAGCCATCTGGTCCAGGGCTTTTTTTGGAGGGGAGACTGTGAATGACTGCTTCAATTTCCTTGGGGGATATTGGGCTGTTCAGTCTTTCTACCTGATCTTCACTTAATGTTGGAAGATGGAATCTATCAAGAAAATTGTCCATTTCATTTAGATTTTCAAATTTTGTTGCATATAGGCTTTTGTATTATGACCTAATGATTGTTTGAATTTCCTCTGTGTCTGTAGTTATGTTACCCTTTTCATCTCTGATTTTGTTGATTTGGATAGATTCTCTCTGCTTTTTAGTTAGTTTGGCTAAGGGTTTGTCTATCTTGTTGATTTTCTCAAAGAACCAGCTTTTTGTTTCATTGATTCTTTGAATAGTTTTATTTGTTTCTAATTGATTGATTTCAGCCCTGAGTTTGATTATTTTCCAGCCTTCTGCTCCTCTTGGGTGTATCTGTTTCTGTTTTTTTCTAGTGTTTTCAGTTGGGCCATTAAGTTGTTTGTATGTGATGTTACAAATTTCTTCTTGTAGGCACTTAGTGCTATAAATTTTCCCCTGAGCACTGCTTTTAATATGTCCCATAAAATTGGGTATTTTGTGCCTTCATTTTCATTGAATTCTAGGAAGTCTTTAATTTCTTTCTTTATTTCTTCCTTAACCCAGCTGTCGTTGAGTAACAGGTTGTTCAGTTTCCATGTGCGTGTAGGCTGTTTGTTATTTCTTTTGTTGTTGAGGTCCAGCTTAAGTCCATGGTGGTCAGATAGAATACAAGGGATTATTTCAATCTTTTTGTATCTGTTGAGGCTTTCTTTATGACCAATTATATGGTCTATTTTGGAGAAGGTTCCATGCGGTGCTGAAAAGAAGGTATACTCTTTTGAGTTTGGATGAAAAGATCTGTAGATGTCTATTAGGTCCATATGATTTAGGGTCTCTGTATGTGTTTTTATTTCCCTACTTGTTTTCTGTCTAGTTGATCTGTCCCTTGGTGAGAGTGGAGTGTTGAAGTCTCCCACTATTAGGGTTTTAGGATCAATGTGTGATTTAAGCTTTAATATTGTTTCATTTACGAATGTAGGTGCTCTTGTATTTGGGGCATAGATATTCAAAATTGTGATGTCCTCTTGGTGGATTTTTCCTTTGATGAGAATATAGTGGCCGTCCTCATCTTTTTTGATTAACTTGGGTTGAAAGTCTATTTTATTAGATATTAGGATGGCTACTCCCGCTTGTTTTCTGGAACCATTTGCTTGAAAGACAGTTTTCCAGCCCTTTACTCTGAGGTAGTGTTTATCTTTGTTGCATAGGTGTGTTTCTTGGATGCAACAGAATGTTGGATCCTGTTTCCACAACCATTCTGTTAGTCTGTGTCTTTTAATTTGGGAGTTGAGTCCGTTGATGTTGATAGAAACTAGTGACCAACAATTGTTACTTATTTTAGATGTGGTGTTGGTGGTGTCACTGAGTTTCATTGCTTGTCTTCTTTTGGTTTTTTTGTTGTGTAGTTGTCTATTTCCTCTGTTTCCTTCGATGTAGTTGTTTTCTTTGGTTTGGAGTTTCCCTTCTACTAACTTCTGTAAAGCTGGGTTACTATGTAGATATTGTTTAAATTTGGTTTTGTCTTGGAATATCTTGAATTCTCTGTCTATGTTGATTGAAAGTTTTGCTGGGTATAGTAGTCTGGGTTGGAATCTGTGGTCCCTTAAGGACTGTATGATTTCTGTCCAGGCCCTTCTGGCTTTCATAGTTTCTGTTGAGAAATCTAGTGTGATTCTGATAGGTCTACCTTCATATGTTATTTGGCCTTTTTCCCTTGCTGCTTTTAGAATTATTTCTTTGTTTTGTAGGTTCAGTGTTTTGACTATGATGTGACGTGAAGAATTTCTTTTCTGGTCTAGTCTACTTGGTGTTCTGTAGGCCTCTTGTATGTTTATGGCCATCTCCTTCTTAAAGTTGGGAAAGTTTTCTTCTATAATTTTCTTGAAAATATTTTCCGGACCTTTGAGCCTGATGTCTTCTTTTTCTTCTACTCCTATTATTCTTAGGTTTTATCTTTTCATGGTGTCCTTGATTTCTTGGATGTTTTGTGTTTGGAACTTTTCTGATTTTATTTTTTCTTTCACGGACGTGTCAATTTCCGCAGTGTATCTTCGGCTCCTGAGATTCTTTCTTCCATCTCTTATATTCTGTTGGTGATGCTTACCTTTTTGGTTCCTGATCTTTTCTCTTTGTTCTCCAGCTCCTGGTTTTTCTCTATTTGTGTTTTCTTTATTGATTCTAATTCTGTTTTCATGTCTTGCACCATTTCCTTCATCTGTTTGAATGTGGACTCCTGCTTTTCAATGATAGCTTCTATTTTTTTGTCCATTTCCTCTCTATGTATCACTAATTGTGCCTCTACTTCATTGGCTATAATTGCTTGTATTTCTATGAGAGCTTTGTTTATTTCTTCTTTATTTGCCTTCATTTGTGTGGACATTTCTTTGAGCTTTGTGCATTTCTTCTCTGTTTGCCTCAATTTTCGTGGTCATTTCTCTGAGAGCACGATTTGTTTCCTCTTGGTTAGTTTCGATTTCTTTGGTTATTTCTCTGAGGGCTTTGTTCATTTCATCTCTATGGGCCTCTAATAGCTGGAGAAACATAGTTTTGAGGTCGTTTTCTTGTATATCTAGTGAACTGAAGTGTCCATTTTTTTGTGGGGTTGCTGGTGAGATCATTATGTCCTGATTTTTGTTGGTAGTGTTCTTAAGTCTGCCTCTAGCCATCTGGTTATTTATAATCCTCACTGATTGTTCCTCGAGATTGTAGTTTGGGTTATGATCCTCTCTTTCTGTTTTCTGGACTGTTTTTTTCAGGAAGATGAGAGAGGTTCACTGCTTTGGGGGTGTGCACTGTGTTTTCAGTTTTGCCTAAGTAAAGAATGTGACGCTGGTGCTATTCGCGTGTGCTTTTAGCAGGCGCAGTGTGCATGCGCGGATTGTCTGACTATTGCAGTGGCCTGCAAGCCACTATTACGCAGTTCTGACTGAGATCCAGGGATTGTTTGCCTGGATTACCTTGGTGGACCCACAAGGCAGAGGCTTCACTGTTGGGGTCGCTATCCCAAGAATCCCTCTGATGCCCACACTAGGAGTGTGGGTGCCAGGGATCTCGTCTGGTTGCTTCTGTGGAGAGGCCCTGGGTCTGGGGCAATCTCTCCCTAGAAGGCTCACTCACTCTCTTGCAGGACCAGTTGGAATGCACAGGGGTTCCCCTTGCTCACTACTCTCTGTTTTGGTCCTGCTGCAGAAGTGCACGGGTAGGGTAACAGTCAGCTCTGTGACACTGTGGCCGCAGGACTCGGTGTCCACCTTTCCTGTGTGCTGCCTCTTTGTTCTTTCCCTCTGCCAGGAGGGGTTGTGTTGACTGGTCCCTGGGTGGCGCGGGAAAGAGTTAGGGTGAGTGTATTCAATCCCAGTTCCCGGGCCCAGATCTCTCTGCCAGAAGCAGCCTAGCAGTAGAATCTATGTTTGCTGATCCCAAGAGAGTACCGGGTAGGGTTGAGTGTCCTCAGATCTAGAGCTTGGGTTTCTCTGCTAGGGGCCGCTGGAGAGAGGGTGCTGTGTCCTTGGCAGGCTGCCTCTCTGTCCTTCCCCTCTGACCTTCTCCTCTGCTAGGGCGAGCTTATGGAGGTGCTCTCAGGGGGGTGCCAGCAGGGGTTGGGGCTTCTCAGTGGGATCCTGAGCCTTGAGCAGGCTGTGTTTCTCTGCTGGGGGGTGGGGCGCCGGTGATAGAACTTGCTGCTAGACCTTATTGCGCTGGACCCAGGAGAATCTCAGGACGCATAGGATGACCACAGTCCCAGATCCTGAGCTGTAGTTCTTTTGCTAGGAGCGGCCAGCAGCACTGGAGTTCCAGCACTGTGAAGCCGCTGTGCACCTCTTTATCCTTCTGCTCTGCTGCGGCAGGGTGATGGCGGCGTTTGGGGGAGTGCCCGAAAGGATTGGGTTTTCTCAGCCCCGATCTCGGTTGGGGTACAGACAATGTGGTCTGTGGCAGATTCTGCTGGATGCCTCCTGCCTCCTCCAAAGAGGGAGTAGGGATTTTGAGCTGGGCGCGCAGCTGCTATCCGTCTGCAGTGGGAGCTCAGTTCTGATGGTGGCAGGTACCCGCCGAGGTCGGAGAGACCTTCCAGGGAAAGACTAGGTGACCGGTAACCAGTGTGGCAACTTTCCTTCCCCGTGGGTTTTTTTGCGACTGGGACTCGCAGCCTTAGGCCCCCTTGTGCCAACCAATCAGCCTGGAAAATTGATCGTGATAAGCAGGCTTGTGGCACCAGCCCGGAGACCCAAAACCCGCGTTGCTGGGTTCTCTTCTGGGTTCTGGCTGGGCAGCCGAGAGTGGACCAGACCGCTTCCCACGCCGTGGGAGCCTCCCCTCACCTGGGAAACAGGGTCGATTGCTGTTGTTTTAGGGCCCAGAGTTCAGTCTCCTGGTCGCTGCACGGAGTGTGTTGTTCCGCTTCTCAGACATGGTGTTCTCCCGGTGCCGCCATCTTCGTCCCTGTCAATAAACTCTATTTAATTAATCTTATTTGCAAACAAAAAATTAAGGATTAGAAAATCAAATATCTTCAAAATCAGAAGAAATTCATTTCATAAATAAAGTATATCAAAAGTAAAACTCTCAAGAATAGCAAGAAATTAAAACTTATATAAAATGAAAGTTATTGCTAAATTACTGGTGTAACTATCAAGACATGTAGAAGTTTTTTGTATGCGTATTTTTTTTTTTTTTTTTTTTT
>NW_026589185.1:0-8846 GCF_907164565.1 Psammomys obesus | reverse complement strand
TCCTCCTCCGGGCTCCGCCTTCACCTACCAGGGCTCCGCCTCCCTCCTCCTCCGGGCTCCGCCTTCACCTACCAGGGCTCCGCCTCCCTCCGCTTCCGGGCCCCTCCCCGAGTCCACCCCGAGCTCCGCCTTTGTTCCCCGGGCTCCGCCCCCGCCAACACTAGGATTCGCTATTGCTACCGCGGGCTCCGCCTCCCTCCTCCGCCGGGCTACTCCTCTGTCCCCGCCCCTGGCTCTGCCTCCGCCCCTTTGGGCTCCGCTACTCCCCCGCCTCCGCCTCTGGGCTCCTCCGCCCCCAGCAGCCATCCATTGGGCCAGGTGGTGCTGGGCCTGGCAAGTAGGCTGGGAGGCGGGGAGGAGAGAGGGTTGGGTCCCGCGGTGGAGGAGAGGCGGGTCCACGGGTATCAGCCATTGCGGTGCAGCCGAGCTTGGCTGGCTGTGGGCGTTTGTGAGGGACCCGCAGGACGACGGTCGTGGAGAGAACCTTCAACGTTGCAGCCCGGGCCTGGCCGGTCGGGATAGCCTGCCTAGGTTCTGCCAAGAGCTTCTGTGGAGGCTGCTGGTACCAGGGACTCCGCCCTCCTGCCGCACGGGTTGGGAAGGGGGGGCGCATTGTGTAGAGTTCCTAGGGATACACTTGTGCCCTGCATCGTTAGGAAGAGTGATGCTGGGGCCAGTCCTCCTGGAAAGGATGTGCAAAGTCCTGTGCTCCCACAGCCTGCATGTGGGTTCCTGCAATTAAACTTAAGTCATGAGGCCTGACAGCAAGTGCCTTTTTCTGTGGAACCATCTTGCTGTTACATATTTTCAGTTACACTTTTCTTTTTCCTTTCAATTCTTTTTTCTTTTTCTTCTTTTTTTTTCTTTCTATTTCCTTTTTCTGAGACAAGGTCTTACTATGTAGTCCTAGATGTACTTGAATTATCTATATAGATGAAACTGACACTCATAGTGACCCACATGTTTCTGCTTTCCAAGTGCTGCAATTAAAGGTGTGGACTTGTGTGTACACACACATGAAATGGAGAAATCTGAATAAGAATGGTGGCTTCTTATATGATACCAGCATCCTAACAGTGATACTGTACTGTAAGGATGCAGCTTGTCTGGTGAAGATAACGTGGTAAAGGGATCCATGGTGTCTCTTATTCCTTTAACAGTTGGAAACTCTACAACTTTATCAACATAAAAACTCCAGAAACACACCATTAATCCCAGTACTCAGAGAGGCAGAGGCAAGTGGATCTCTGAGAGTTCAAGGCCGGCCTGGCCTACAAAGCGAGTCTAGGACAGCAAAGGCTACACAAAAAAAGTTTTCTTGAAAAACAAAGAGTCCAGAAACCGTAAAGAAGATAAAATGTACTTTAAGTATCTTGATTTTTCCTCGACAGTGATGAGATAAGGAAGTTCTTAGTTCATACAATTTTGGAAATACATACTTTTTAATGATAGAATCATATTTCTGAGGATCACCTTCATTGACTTTATTATTATTGAATACTTACTGCTTTCAGTTTTGTGCTTTTTATGCTTATGTTAATATTTATAAGGACATAGCTTTAAAATCACTGATTTTTATGACAGCTTGATAATTCATTATTTAAAACTATATTTTTGGGGGGCATGGTGAGATGGCTCATTTGGTAAAGTAAGTGGTTGTTGTGTAATGAGGGCCTAATCCCTAGCACCCATATAAAAATAGCGAGGCTCAGTGATGCACAGCATCTGTAACCCAAGGGCTGGGGAGGCAGAGACTCCTGGAGCTTCCTGGCCACATAGTTTAGCTGAATCAGTGTGCTTCAAGTTCTGTGAGGACGTAAGGTGGACAGTAATGGAAGAAGACACCATGTCCACCTCTATTCTCTACACACATATATCCACATACATTATCTCCCCCCAAAAAACCCCCTCATTTTACTTTATATTTGGATGATGGTGGAATAATTAGAAAGTGTAATTTGTCTCTAAAAGACAAAGTGATTTATTTAATTACCTTTACTTTTCTTATGCTGTTACATTGTTATAGTTTTATTGGGATTTGTCAAAGTAAACGTTAGTGATGACTATTTTTTTTTATATTCATTCATGTTTATTTTTTGTTCTACTGTTTTAGAAATACCCATCTAGCTAGGGATATAGTTTAGTAACCGAGCTCTTCTCTAGCATGTGCAAGGTCCTAAGTCTTAAGAAATGGCACAGGCAAAAATTATTTGCTGGCAAAATTTTAGATTATATAGATATAAAATTATATAGATTTTATTAAACTATATTAATTTACATTAATAGCAACTTGAAGTCCTGTATATTTTAAACATCAGTTGGCTTCAGTATATTGGAAAAAGTATTCGAAATGGTTTGCAACTATTAAGCCATATAGTGCAGGTCACATAAGCAAAAGTATGTTCTTCCATAAGTAAAATACTGTATTTTGAGACTGAATTTGTGTTTGTGTGTGTGTGTGTACACTGTGGTATATGTCTAGAGGTGAGAGGACAACTTGCTGGAATGTGTTCTTTCCTACAAAGCACCTTCTGGAGATTAAACTCAGATCATCAGACATGGCTGCAAGCACCTGCTGAGCTGTTTCTCTGGCTTTGAAAATGAGAGTTCTTAAGAACCAAGAATTAACAAAATTGTGACTCACGTGGCAATGAGTTGCACACAGAAGGACCTGTGTGAGGAAACTCAGGAGTACGTGCTGTGGAAATAATGGTGTTGATGCTAGAGTTAGAAAGGTTAAATTAGTAAAGCATTGTGCTAAATTACTATGAGGGCTGAAGTAGGAAAAGTGGTTGAGGGTAACAAAGATTCGAACCTGGGTAACTGTCATATAAATTCAAGCAAGGGGAGAAATAACAAAGTTTAATTTTGGACGTGTTAAATATGATTGTTTTTAATCAAGATGGTATTATTATTTGGGTGTTCAAATACATGAGCCAGGAGTAAAGACAGGTGACGAGTAGAAATTTATTTAGCAGTTATCAATAGCCAGTTTTTTTTTGTTTTTTTGTTTTTGTTTTTGTTTTGTCAGGCAGCAAGAAAGAATGCATAACTTACCAGAATTACAAACAGGGTGCAGAGAAGTGGTTGTAATTTCAGTTGAGGATCTAATGATATTCCCCTGACCCTTTTGTGGGTAATCATAGCTGCTGTCATTAAGATAGACAGTCACATCATGCCCTGATTTGTGATCATCACCATCCAAGTGAATAGAAAAGATAGAGCAAATGGAGACTAACCATGAAGATCTGGGAGTCATTAGCACAGACAGAGCTGTGGTTTGTGTAAATGTCCTCAGAATGTTGTCACAGAGATAAGAAAAAAATGACCAGGACCCAGGCTTTGGGGTACACTGTTGCTTAGGGGATGAAAGAAGAGGAACAGCAAAAGGATTTGGTGAACTTTGAAGAGACCTTCAACTCTCCCTAATAGATATTACTCTTCTTATAGGTGATATGATCTGTAATTTTTCTCTAGTTACATGGCTGTACAGAAGAAAAAGATTGTTTCAAATTAAAACAATTTTTAGATTCATTTTTTTCTTTTCTTTTTTCTTCTTTTTGGAGGGGGAAGGGGGTTCCCAAGGCAGGGTTTCTCTGTGTGTGTAGCCCTGGCTGTTCTGGAACTCTGAAGACCAGTCTGGCCTCATACTCACACAAATCTGCTTACCTCTGTCTCCCAAGCGCTGAGATTAAAGGCGTGTACCACCTGATGAGCAGTCAATACTATTAATGACTGAGCCATCTCCAGCTCTCTTTAAAATCTTAACAGATATAATCATGTGACTATGTCTACATTAGTTGAATATAAATGGAATGACAAATTCAACGTTTCAAAAGTGTTCTAAGGAAGTGATGGTGTGTATTCCCAGCTTTTCTTTACATGAGACTGGAGATCAGCTGCGTGGTGGTGGCTCAGGCCTTTAATCCCAGAGTTTGGGAGGCAAGGCAGAGGCATTTGGATCTCTGAATTAAACGCCAGTCTGGTCTATAGATCTAGTTTCAGGTCAGCCAAGAAACCTACAGAGAAACCCAAACCAAGCAAGCAAGCAAAGGAGTAGAGATCTAGCAGCTATCGTGGGTAGGAGTAACAGAACAAAGATCTAGAAAGAACTTGGATAGCTAATGACTAACAGTAGGGTTGCTATGCAGGTCTAGATAGCTGCTTTGTGTTTTGTTTTTGTTTGTTTTTAACATGATAATTAATAACATTATATGTTTAAGTCACTATAAATCTGAGTTTTTAGTTTCATCCTACCAAAACAGGTATAAGGTGACAGGATGGGGTTATCAGGATCTAGGGTCATAGATAGTGAAGGGATGTTTTCCAATGTCCTGGTTAAACAATTGAGGCCATTGAAGGGAATAGGTTTTGAAGAACTTTGTCGTTGAACATAAAAATGATCTAGTAATATGCAATGTACAGTTAAGAAAGAGAAAGTAAAATCTCCCTCCTCCCTGTGGCCTCCTATTTTTTTTCTTCTGTGTATTTAACTCCATCATTGAATGGCAAATCATGAACTGCAAGTTTACTCTAGTGGATGATGTATTTTGAGAATTTTTACAGGGTTTTCTTTTCTGTTTTTGTTGTTTGTTTGTTTCCCCAAGATAGGGTTTCTCCATGAAGTCCTGAATATACTGGAACTTCCTCTGTAAATTGAGACTGGTCTCAAACTCAGAGATCTGCCTCCTGAGTACTGGGATTAAAGGTGTGTGCCAGCACTGTCTGGCGTATAGGATCATTTTTTACTCTGACTTGTCTTTGTTAATTGTTGTTTTATTAACCAAATTGCAGAATATTTGTAGAAGAAATTATAAGAATTGAGGTTAGCTGATTAAACACCCCCATGTGAGAAATCTCATTGTGATAGGTATGTGCTCACTTTAAACTCAAATTTTCTAAAGGGCCACATGATTTTATAGGATCTCTTCAATAAGGTTATGAACCTATTTATAAGGGCTTCACCACCCAGACCTGAGTACCTCCCAAAGATCTCATGCAGTTCTGTTACTTTGGGTCTCAGGACTTCAACATAGGAATTTTGGAAGGACATAGATATGCAGATCATTTTGATGTTTAAATTGTTTTGTCATTTGACCAATGAGAGCTTACATATCCACTTCTGTGTCTTTTTTTCCATTTTTTATATTAATTTTTATTAATTACACTTTATTCACTTTGAATCCCTCCATGCCCCCTCCCTCATCCTCTCCCAATCCCACTCTCCCTCCTCCTTCTCCAAACATATGTCTCCCCAAGTCCTCTGGTAGGGAAGGTCCTCCTCTCCCTCCCTCTGATCATTGTCTATCAGGGCTCATCACGAATAGCTTCACTATGTTCCTATGTGGTAAGGTTACTTTTCCCTCAAGGAAGGGGTTGAAAGAGCAGGCCAATCAGTTCATGTCAGAGACAGTCCCAGTTCCCATTACAATGGAACCCACTTGGACACTGAACTGCCATGGTCAACATCTGTGCAGGGTTCTCGTTTATCTCCATCAATGGTCCTTGGTTGGAGTATCAGTCTCAGAAAAGACCCCTGTGCCCAGATTTTTTTGGTGCTCTTGCTCTCCTTGTGGAGCACCTGTCTTCTCCAGGTCTTATTATTTCCTACTTCTTTTATGAAGTGCTCTGCACTCTGCCCAAAATTTGGCTACAAGTCTCAGCATCTTCTCTGATACCCTGCAGGTAGAGCCTTTCAGATTCCCTCTGTGGTAGGTTCCTGTCATGTTCCCTGTTTTCTCCCTCTTCTGATGTCCATTCTCTTTGCCTTTCTGAATGAGAATTCAGCATCTTAGCTAGAGTCCTCCTCCTTCATAAGTTTCTTTAGTTGTACAGATTTTAGTATGTTTATCCTATATTATATATCTTATAATCCACTTATGAGTAAGTATATACCCTGTGTGTCTTTCTACTTCTGGGATCCCTCACTCAGGATGATCTTTTCCAGTTCCCACCATTTGCCTGCAATTTTCATGATTTCCTTGTTTTTTATTGCTGAGTAATATTCTATTATGTAGATGTACCACAGTTTCTGTATCCATTCCTCAGTTGAGGTGCACCTGGGTTGTTTCCAACTTCTATTACAAATAGAGCTGCTACAAACATGGTTGGACAAATGTCCTTGTTGTATACTTCAGCATCTTTTGGATATATGCTTAAGAGTGTTATAGCTGAATCTTGAGGAAGTGCTATTCCTAATTGTCTGAGAAAGTGACAGATTGATTTCCAAAGTGATTTTACAAGTTTACATTCCCACCAGGAGTGGAGGAGAGTTCCTTTTTTCAAAATCCTCTTCAGTATATATTGTCACTTGAGCTTTAGATCTTAGCTATTCTGATGATGTAAGGTGAAACCTCAGAGTTGTTTTGATTTGCATTTCCCTGATGACTAAGGGCATTGAGCATTTAACTGTTTCTCTTCCATTCCTCCATTGAGAATTCTCTGTTTAGCTCTGTACCCCATTTTTCAAATTGTATTACTTGATTTGTTGCTGTTGAACTTCTTGAGTTCTCTATATATTCTGGATATTAGCCCTCTGTCAGATATAGGGTTAGTGAACATCCTTTCCAAATCCGTAGACAGTGTCCTTTGCTTTACAGAAGAGTTTCAGTTTCATGAGGTCCCATTTATTGATTGTTGCTCTCAGAGCCTGGGCTGTTAGTGTTTTACACCAGCCATGACACAAGACCTAAGAAAGATATTTTTCCTGGCACAGGCAAAAAAAGCATGAGTCCTTTCCGAAGCAATGGTTTTCTTTAACAAAGCAAGCACTGGGATTTAACTTAGGGCATATGGGTAAGTTCAAATGTGTATTTGCCTACTCAGAGGCATGCTAAATTAAGTCTTATTCTGAATGTGATCATAATGTAAAATCAGAGATAAAAAAGGCACTCGTGGCTCAAAGTCATGCAGAAATAGATGTAAAATTTTTTAAATTATGGACAGAAATGCCTCGGAATGTTTAATTTTGACCACAAGTTCTTAACTGAAAATGAGGTAAATGAGGCCATGAAACTAGATTGCTCAGGAGGCAATGCCATCTGGTAATCATGACGTCTGATCTGAGGGGGAGTTTCAATGCTACAGTTCTCACACAAAAGACAGAGAGCACAAATTCAGAAAACTTCTAACATCCCTGTGTATACTACCCCTCAGGAAAAAAATCTATTACTTGAAATATAGCCTGCATTTTGAAATCATTTTGATACATATTTCTACAAAGCCATGGCAGTTTTAGAACTGTCTCTGGAGCTGGGCATGGTGGCACATACCTGTAATCCCAGCACTCAAGGAAGAGGCAAACAGATTTATGTGATTTTGAGGATGGCTGGGTCTACAAATTGAGTCCAGAACAGCCAAAGATACACAAGAAAAATGTGTCTCCAAAACAAACAAACAAACAAACAAACAAACAAACAAACAGAGAACACACTCTGTGGAACAATCTGGCCTCAGTCTCAGAGAGATCAGCCTGGCACTGAATCCTAGGTTTAGGATGACAGGGATGCACTTCTGAGCCAAGCTATGATTTTTAAGTCTATTCTTGAATCAATGAATTAAAGGATAAAATAAGATGTACAAAGGAACCATTTTCCTTTTAATAAGCAGCAATAAGTCTTCAAATTCTACAAATAATTTCTGTCATCTAAAAGTGGCTTCATTTCTTTGTTAATTTCATCATTTATAACTGGATATTAGACATATAATATAGGATAACCATACTAAAATCTGTACAGCTAAAGTAGCTAATCAAGAAAGAGAACCCTGGGTAAGATGCTCAATCTTTATTCAGAGAGGCAAACCAGATGGACATCAGAAGACGGAGAAAACAGGGAACTGGACAGGAGCCTACCACAGAGGATTTCTGAAAGACTATCCAGCAGGGTATCAAAACAGATGCTGAGACTCATAATGAACCTTTGGGCAGAGTGCAGGTAATCTTATTAAAAAAGGGGGGGATAGAAAGACCTGGAGGGGATAGGAGCTCCACAAGGAGAGCAATAGAACCAAAAATATGGGCACAGGGATTTTTGGAGACTCATACTCCAAAGAAGAACCAAAAATAGATATAATGTAGTACCCCTGACAGATTTAGCCCATTGCAGCTCAGTTTCCAAGAGGGTACCCTAGTAATGGGAACAAGGACTGTCTCTGACATGATCTCAGTGCCTGGCTCTTTGAGCACCTCTGCCTGTGGGGGGAACCAGTCCTCAGAGGAAGGCAATGAAAACAGTCCGGATGAGACCTGATAGACTAAGTTCAGATGGAAGGAGAGAAGTACCTCCCCTATCAGTGGACACTGGGAGGGGCTTAGTAGAAGAGGGAGAGAGGGTAGTATTGGGAGGGGATGGGGAGGGGTCTATAGCAGGGATACAAAGTGAATAAACTGTAATTAATAAAAATGAAATAAAAAAATTTTAAAAATGCTGGAGTGTGTGTACACATACATATGTTATGGTGTATATGTGCTAGTGAGAGTACAACTTATTGCTATTTATTACCTACATCCCTATGTAAGTTCTTCACATGGAACACAAAGAGTCTTTTGGCCAGTGAACACACTGGCCCTTATTTAGGCTGAAAAATTATTTTTGTATCTTCTGGTGTGTGAGTTTGCATATACAGCAGCCCAACTACAGAAACATTAGAAAAATCTGTAACAGTGATATGGACTACTCAGGGGTTGAGCTCAAATCATCAGGCTTAGCAATAACTAATAATTTACCCACTGAGATAATTCTCTGACATTCACGTGTAGTTTTGAGAAAGTCTTAAGAACAAGTCTTTACTGCTAAGAAAGAACTAACACATTCCAAAACAAGACAGGAGTGTATAATTTTCATTTG
>NW_026589184.1:0-3937 GCF_907164565.1 Psammomys obesus | reverse complement strand
CTGTTGAGGAGCCTGCACGCTCTGGCTCTCTCTAGCTCTGGTGCTTTTGAGCTCCTCTCTCTAGCTCTGGCGCTTTCGAGCTCTCTAGCTGTTGGGGTTTCGCGCTTTCGGCTTTCTGAGGATCCTGAGCTGTGGTCTACAAAATGTGCTTTCGAGACTGAGGAACTGGAAAAGTCAGAAGATTCTCCTCACCCGTCCACTGAGGTAAACGATGGAAGTTTCTTTTCATAACTTGAACTTACTGGGGCCAAATGGTGGAGACGGAAGGTTTGAGGATTAATCATCCATTTCACTTGGTTGCTTAAAGGTTCTTATTAAGGACATTAATTCTGCTCTCTCGCTCAAGGCATCAGTTCTTGGGGTGTGAGTGGCTTCAGTGATGTGACCAATATTTTCACATGCTCTACTTAAAATTCTCCACACATTCTTTCACCTCTACTTCAAAGTTTTATATTTCTGGGCTGGGCATGATTGTGCTTTGGAGGCTGAAGCAAGTCGATTTTGCATTCTACATCAGCTTGAATACAGGTATTGTCTCAAAAAAAACATAAAAAACAAACAAACAAAAACCCCACCATTTGTGGCTATTGTGAATGGTGTTGTTTCTCTAATTTCTTTCTCAGCCCTTTTGTCTTTTGTATACAGGAGTGCTACTGATTTTTTTGAGTTAATTTTATATCCGGCCACTTTGCTGAAGGTGTTTATCAGCTGTAGGAGTTCCCTGGTAGAGTTTTTGGGGTCACTCATATATACTATCATATCATCTGCAAATAGTGATAATTTGACTTCTTCCTTTCCCATCTGTATCCCCTTGATCTCCTTCGACTGTCTTATTGCTCTAGCAAGGACTTCCAGCACTATGTTGAAGAGATATGGAGACAGTGGGCAGCCTTGTCTTGTCCCTGATTTCAGTGGGATTGCTTTAAGTTTCTCTCCGTTCAGTTTGATGTTGGCTATAGGCTTGCTGTATATCACCTTTACTATGTTTAGATATGTGCCTTGTATCCCTGAACTCTCCAGTACTTTAAACATGAATGGATGTTGGATTTTGTCAAATGCTTTTTCAGCATCTAGGGAGATTATCATGTGGTTTTTTTCTTTCAGTTTGTTAATATGGTGGATCACATTGATGGATTTCCGTATATTGAACCACCCCTGCATACCTGGGATGAAGCCTACTTGGTCATAGTGGATAATATCTTTGATGTGTTCTTGGATCCGGTTTGCGAGTATTTTGTTAAGTATTTTTGCATCAATGTTCATAAGGGAGATTGGCCTGAAATTCTCTTTCTTTGTTGAGTCTTTGTGAGGTTTAGGTACCAAGGTGATTGTGGCTTCATAGAATGAGTTTGGTAATGTTCCTTCTGTTTCTATTTTGTGGAATAGTTTGAAGAGAATTGGAGTTAGCTCTTCTTTGAAGGTCTGGTAGAATTCTGCACTGAAGCCATCTGGTCCCGGGCTTTTTTTGGATGGGAGACTTTTGATGACTGCTTCTATTTCTTTGGGGGATATAGGACTATTTAGTTGATTTACCTGGTCCTGATTCAGCTTTGGTGAGTCAAATCGATCAAGAAAATTGTCCATTTCATTTAGATTTTCAAATTTTGTGGCATATAGACTTTTGAAGTAAGTCCTAATGATTGTTTGGATTTCCTCAGTGTCTGTAGTTATGTCCCCCTTTTCATTTCTGATTTTGTTGATTTGGGTGGTGTCTCTCTGCCTTTTAGTTAGCTTGGCTAAGGGTTTGTCGATCTTGTTGATTTTCTCAAAGAACCAGCTCTTGGTTTCATTGATTCTTTGAATTGTTTTATTTGTTTCTAATTGATTGATTTCAGCCCTGAGTTTGATTATTTCCAGCCGTCTACTCCTTTTTGGTGTGTCTGCTTCTTCTTTTTCTAGGGTTTTTAAGTGGGCCATTAAGTTGCTTGAATGAGCTGTCTCGAATTTCTTCTTGAAGGCACCTAAGTGCTATGAACTTTCCTCTTAGCACTGCTTTCATTGTGTCCCACAAGTTAGGGTATGTTGTGTCTTCATTTTCATTGAGTTCTAGAAAGGCTTTAATTTCTTTCTTTATTTCTTCCCTGACCCAGCTGTCATTTAGTAACAAGTTGTTCAGTTTCCATGAGTGTGTAGGCTTTTTGCTATTTCTGTTGTTGTTGAAGTCCAGCTTTAGTCCATGGTGATCAGACAGGATACAAGGGATTATTTCAGTCTTCTTGTATCTGTTGAGGCTTGCTTTGTGACCAACTATATGGTCTATTTTGGAGAAGGTTCCATGAGGTGCTGAGAAGAAGGTAAATTCTTTTGTGTTTGGGTGTAAAGTTCTGTAGATGTCTGTGAGGTCCATTTGATTCATGACCTCTGTCAGAGATATTGTTTCTTTGTTTAATTTCTGTTTTGTTGACCTGTCCTTTGTTGAGAGTGGGGTGTTGAAGTCTCCCACTATTAATGTGTGGGGATCTATATGTGGTTTAAATTTTATCAATGTTTCTTTTACAAATGTGGGTGCTCTTGTATTTGGGGCATAGATGTTCAGGATTGTGATGTCTTCCTGGTGGAATTTTCCCTTGATGAGTATGAAGTGTCCTTCCTCATCTCTTTTTATTATTTTTGGTTGAAAGTCTATTTTATCAGATATTAGAATGGCTACTCCTGCTTGTTTCTTGGGTCCATTTGCTTGGAAAGTCATCTTCCAACCTTTTACCCTCAGGTAATGTCTATCTTTGTGTCTTAGATGTGTTTCTTGTATGCAACAGAACACCCATCAGAATGGCCAAGATGAAAATCTCAAGGGACAACACATGCTGGAGAGGTTGTGGAGAAAGGGGAACGCTTCTCCACTGCTGGTGGGAATGTAAACTGGTACAACCACTCTGGAAATCAATCTGGCGCTTTCTCAGACAACTAGGAATAGCGCTTCCTCAAGATCCAGCCATACCACTCCTAGGCATATACCCAAAAGAGGCGCAAGTACACAACAAGGACATTTGTTCAACCATGTTTGTAGCAGCTTTATTTGTAATAGCCAGAAGCTGGAAACAACCCAGATGCCCCTCAACTGAAGAATGGATGCAGAAACTGTGGTACATCTATACAATGGAGTATTACTCAGCAATGAAAAATAAGGAAATCATGAAATTTGCAGGTAAATGGTGGGACCTGGAAAGGATCATCCTGAGTGAGTTGACCCAGAAGCAAAAAGACACTCACGGTATATACTCACTCATATAAACATACAATATAGAATAAACCCACTAAAAGCTGTACATCTAAACAAACTAAGCAAAAGAGAGGACCCTAACTAAAATGTTCAATCCCCATCCTGAAAGGCAAAGAGGATGTACATCAGAAGAAAACGAAAATAGGAAACAACCTCGGAACCCGCTACAGAGGGCCTCTGAAAGCCAGAAGAAAACAGGAAACAACCTTGAAACCTGCCACAGAGGGCCTCTGAAAGCTTCTGCAGTATAGACTGTCAAAGCAGATGCTGAGCCTGATGGGCAACTGATGGGCAGAGTGAATGGAATTTTATGTAAGAAGTGGGAAATAGTAAGAGCTGGAGGGAACGGGAACTCCACAAGCAGAGCAACAGAACAAGATAATTTGAACACAGGGAACTTCCCAGAGACTCCTACTCCAACCAAGGACTATTTGTGGAGATGACCTCGAACCCTTGCACAGGTGTAGCCCATGGCAGTTCAGTGTCCAAGTGGGTTACATAGTAATGGGAAGAGGGACTGCCTCTGACATAATCTGATTGGCCTGCTCTTTGATCACTTCCCCCTGGGGGGGAGCAGCCTTACCAGGCCACAGTAGAGGACAATGCAGCCACTTTTGATGAGAACTGATAGACTAAGATCAGAAAGAAGGAGAGGAGGACCTCCCCTATCAGTGGACTTGGGGAGTGGCATGCATGCAGAAAGGGGAGGGAGGGTGG
>NW_026589183.1:0-1104 GCF_907164565.1 Psammomys obesus | reverse complement strand
GATTTTCTTGCCTTATTTTATACCTATTGAGCTCGATATCTACTGTCAAAATACTCCTGGGTGCTGCATCTGGCCTGGAGCATGGTTGAACTACCAGGGGCACATTTTTCAAAGCAAGCAAGCAAACAAACACCACCAGCAACAACAAAAAGGCTCTCCTTCTGCTAGCAGGCTTCATATGTTAATAGGTTCTCAGGAAGTAACAATGATCCATGTCCTTCTTCCTTTACATGATGTGACCATAAACTGAGTGGACCTTGCTCTAGTCTTGTGCACGCTATCGCAATCACTTGATTTCCTATGTGCACCTGTCATGTTGTGTGCAGAAAACACTGGGTTTTTTTTTTTTTATACCATCCGTCACCTGTAAGCTTTACCATCTTTTGTCACTCTGTCTTTTCCAGAGCCCTGAGCACTGCAGGGAAGGGGTTTGATATATACACAAACACACACATATATCTTTTAGCTGAAGATTTTCTTATCTGCTCCATGACCAGTTGTGAGTCCATCTTTTAGCCATCAAGTCATGCTAGAGATAAACCATGTACATGTAAGGAATGTGGAAAATACTTACAGAAATTTACATACCATAACAGACATAAGAAAATGCTTGTTGGAAGAGACAATACAACTATAAGAAATGTGGAATGTGTTTCAAAAGATCCTCATGCCACACTTGGCATAAAAGAATTTGACCCAGGAGAAAGGCATACACATTTAAGGAATGTGGCAAGTCTTTGGAGTTCTCAGTTCATAAAACATATCCTCATATCTGTCACATGATGATTCTCTGCAAAAAAACAGCTGAACATAGAATATATTTCAGGAGTAACTCAAGTATTACTACACATAGGAGAACTCATACTGCAAAAAAACTTAAACACGTTTAGAATGTGAAGAATATCTCCAGAAATACTCAAACTTTAGGGTACACCAGAAAATCCATACTGGAGAGAAACCTTACAGATGTAAATGATGTGGAAAATCTTGATGTTTACCACAGATTCCACATTGGCGACAAGCCTTAAGAATGTGAAGAATAGGGACAGTCTTTTGTACCTCACTCATCTTCAAATTCAGCACAGAATCCACACTCCTGACAAA
>NW_026589182.1:0-1970 GCF_907164565.1 Psammomys obesus | reverse complement strand
TGATCAAAAGCAAGAAAGAGAGTCCATGTCAGAGACAGCCACTGGTTCCCTTACTATGGAACTCACAAGAACCATGACCTTCACATGGGCTACAACTCTGCACGGCATGGGTCCTAACTATACATGGTCCTTCTCTGGTGCTTCTGTTTCCTCAAGCCCATCTGTGCCCTGGTTATTTAGCTTGGTTGGTCTTCTTGTGAAGCTCCTGTCACATTCAGGTCCATCTATCCCTTCCCCAACTTTTCCACAAGACTCCCAGACTCCCTACAATTTAACCAATGTTTGGCTGTGAGTCTCAGCATCTGTTTGATCCACTGATGGATGAATCCTCACAGGGAACAGCTATGCTAGGCTCAGTGTGGAACAATCATTGCTCTCACATTCACTAAATCCCTGTATACTCGTTATCCCTGTACTTCTTGTAGGGTAGATAATTTTTGGATCAAAGGTCTTGTGGGTGGGTTATTATTCCCCCACTGAAGGTTTCTGTGTCCCCTTGCAAGAATCTCAATAGAGTCAAGTCCATGATTTACCAAAATCCTACCCTGTCTTACTTCTCCAGCTTGGTAGAGAGAGATGACTCGACCCATGGTTTCTCTTCTCTTGGCAGATCCTCTCTCCTCCCACCCCAACTTTCCCAATGACTGATCTCTACAATCTACACTCCCTCTCCTACTTTCCTTCCTCTCCAGCATCTTCTGCAGTCTACTCTATTTTCCCTTCTAAATGAGATTTAATAATCCTTACTTGGGTCCTACTTGTAACTTATTTTGTTGGGGTCTGTGAAGTGAAGCATGTTTATCCTGTACTCTATGGCTAAAATCTGCTTATGAGTAAAATCTGCTTATGAGTGAGTACATACCATGAGTGTTTTTCTGTGTCTAGGTTACCTCACTCAGGATTATCTACTTCCACTCATTTGCTGGTACATTTCATCATTTCCTTGTGATTAGAAGGTGAATCATATTTCATTGTGTAAATGTAACACAGTTACTTTTTTATTTTTATTTTTTATTATTTGTTACATTTTATTAACTCTGTATCCCAGCTATATCCTGCTCCCTCATTCCTTCCCAAACACTCCCTCCCTTCCTCAACTCCTCCCTGCCCCTTTCCAAGTCCACTGATTGAAGAGGACCTCCTCCCCTTTCATCTGATCCTGTATTATCAGGTATCTTCAGAAATGGCTGCAAAGTCCTCCTCTGGTAACACAGTTTCTTTATTGATTCTTTGGTTCAGGATCATCTAGGCTGTTTCTGGATTCTGGCTATTATGAATAAGGCTACTATGAACATAATTGTGCACATGTCCTTGTCCTATGGAAGAGCATCTTTTGGGTATAGGACCAGGAATGGGATAGCTGGGTCTTCAGGTAGAGCTTTTTCTAGTTTTCTCAGAAAGTGGCAGATGATTTCCAAAGTCAGACATGCATCTTTTTAAAAATACCTCTCTGTTGTGTGATTTACTTGAAAATAAATCATTGAAAAGATTTTCTGCCTCCAATGATGAATTACAAAGAAATCAATATGAGGATAGATAAGATGGAAAATGTTAAATATATTTCCCACGATTATAATCAATTGTTAGTACAGCAACAAATGTTGCCCCAGAAAATGTTCTTTGCCTTCATCAGTCATTCTTGCACTACCCCAACAAGTGCAGTTAATTTTAAAATAAAAGCTCACACATCATGTCTATTTTTCTTCTTGCTGAATAATTGTGACATGAGTGCTGTTTGATTAAAGCCTTGCCCTTGTGTTTACCTTCTGAGCATTCACTCAATAAACACAGACGGAAAACACTGTCAAAGATGTTTGTTTATGGAAGATGAACTCTCATGAAATATTTTAGCTTTTGCAAGCTTCCATGTTTTTACATCATCCCAAACTCACTACACAGGGCATTTGATCCAAACTTTGGGCGTGGGGTCCAATATCATCAAGTATGGAATAGTCATTATATTGACTGCA
>NW_026589181.1:6288-8020 GCF_907164565.1 Psammomys obesus | reverse complement strand
TTCTTCTTCTTCTATGCACCTCCCCCAGTCCAATGATAGGGGAGGTCCTCCTCCCCTTCCATCTGACCCTAGTCTATGAGGTCTTCTCAGGAATGGCTCCTTTGTCATTCTCTGTGAACTGGTAAGGTGGCTACCCTCCTCAGGGGGAGGTGATCAAAGAGCCAGCAACTGAGTTCATGTCAGAGACAATCCCCTATTATTGGGGAACCCTCTTGGACACTGAGCTGCCATGGCTACTTCTGTGCAGGGGTTCTAAGTTATCTCCATGCATAGTGTTTGTTTGGAGTATCAATCTCAGAAAAGTCCCCTTTGCTGAGATTTTTTTGTTCGGTTGCTCTCCTTGTGGAGATCCTGTTCCCTCAAGGTCTTTCTATCTCCCCCTTCTTTCATAAGATTCCCTGCACTCTGCAAAAAGTTTTGCTATGAATCTCAGCATAATGTCTTGATACCCTGTGGGGTAGAGTCTTTCAGAGGCCCTCTGTGATAGGCTCCTGTACTATTCCCTGTTTTCTTCCTCTTCTGATGTCCATCTCTTTTGTCTTTCTGAATGAACATTGGGGTTCTTACCGGAATCTCCTTCTTGATGAGCTTCCTTAGGTGTACAGGTTTTTGTATGATTATCCTATATTATATGTCTATTATCCACCTATAAGAGAATATATACCATTTGTGTCTTTCTGCTTCTGGGATACCTCACTCAGGATAATCATTTCTAAATCCTACCATTTGCCTGCAAATTTCATCATTTCTTTGTTTTTTAATTAAATTTTTAATTTTTAGTATTAGTTACAGTTTATTAACTTTGTATTCCAGCTGTATACCACTCCCTCATTCCCTCCTCGTTCCACCCTTCCTCCCTCATCTTCTCCCTACCCCTATCCAAGTGCACTAATAGGGGAAGACCTCCTCCCCTTTCATCTGATCCTAGCTTATCAGGTATCTTCAGGCCTGGCTGCAAAGTGGCCTAGCAGTGCTGCTCCTCCTTTGCGTGTGTGTGGGGAGGTCAGAGAGCCAGCCGTTGAATTCATGTCATAAATAGCCCCTGTTCCACTTACTAGGGTGGGTACCCACTTGGATACTGAGCTACCATGGGCTACATCCAAGCAGGGGTTCTAGGTTATATCCATACATGGTTCTTAATTGGAGATACAGTCTCATAAAAGACCCCTGTGCCCAGATGTATTTCCTCCTTGTGGAGCTCCTGTCCTCTCCAGGTCATACTAACTCCCCCTTCTTTCATATGATTCTCTGTTCTCTGCCGAAGGTTTGGTTATGAGTCTCAGCAAGCATATGCTTTGATATGCTGCTAGGTAGAGACTTTCAGAGGCCCTCAGTAGTAGGCTCCTGTCCTGTTACTTGTTTTCTCCTACATCTGATGTCCATCCCATTTCTCTTTCTAAGTGAGGGTTGATCATCTTACCCAGGGTCCTCTTTCTTGTTTATCTTCTTTAGGTGTACAGATTTCAGTATGTTTATCCTATCTTATAGGTCTAGTACCCACTTATAAGTGAGTATATACCATGTGTTTCTTTCTCCTTCTGAGATATGTCACTCAGAATGATCTTTTCTAGATCCCACCATTTGCCTGCAAATTTCATAACTTCTTTGTTTTTATTTGCTGAGTAGAATTCCATTGTATAAATGTATCACAATTTCTGTGTCCATTCCTCAACTGAGGGACATATCAATATGGTTCTTTCTCAGACAATTAGGAATAGTGCTACCTCAAGAT
>NW_026589181.1:0-6278 GCF_907164565.1 Psammomys obesus | reverse complement strand
TTTTCTATATAGGAGGTAAGCTTGTTTTGTGCCACTTCACTGAAGGTGTTTATCAGTGTAGGAGTTCTTTGGTATAATTTTTGAGGTTGCTTATGTATACTATGATGTCATGTGCAAATAATGATACTTTTACTTCTTCCTTTATGATTTCTATTCTTTTAATATTTTTAAATGGTGACACGATTTGTTTATACCTTAATATTATGAGAGAACTAACTGAATATTTTGTAACCAAGAGAAGAGTCAATGAGGCCTTCCTTTTCCCATCACATTGATTCATCCTCCAGAATTCACTTTTTAACTGGTTGTTCCCTCTTCCTTCCTGTTCTTTTTAAATATTTTATTTTAATTATTATTAATTATATTTTATTAAATTTGTATCCCCCCTGTAGCTCTCTCCCTCCTCCCCTCCCTATACTACCCTACCTCTTCCTTCTCCACCCCTGCACCTGATGTCCAGCTGATACTTTTATAATTTATTTTTATTAATTAAAGTTTATTCACTTTATATCACCCCTGTAGTCCCCTTCCTTCTCCCCTCCCAATCCCACCATCCTTCCCTCATCCCCACTTGTGCCCTCCCCCAGTCCACTGATAAGGGAGGTCCTTCTCTGTTTCCTTCTGATGCTAGTCTATCAGGTCTCCACAGGGGTTGCTGCATTGTCTTCCTCTGTGGCCTTGTAAGGCTGCTTCCCCCTCAGAGGGAGGTGATCAATGAGCAGGCCAATCAGTTCATGTCAGAGACAGTCCCTGTTCCCATTACTATGGAACCCACTTGGACACTGAACTACCGTGGGCTACATCTGTGCAGGAGTTCTAGGTTATCTCCATAAATAGTCCTTGGTTGGAGTATCAGTCTCAGAAAAGAACCCTGTGCCCAGAGTTTTGGGTTCTGTTGCTCTCCTTGTGGAGCTCCTGTCCTCTCCAGGTCTTACTATTTTTTATTTCTTTCACATGATTCCCTGCACTCTTCCCAAAGGATGGCCATAAGTCTCAGCATCTGCTTTGATATCCTGAAGGATAGAGCTTTTCAGAGGCCCTCTGTAGTAAGCTCCTGTCCTGTTCCCTGTTTTCTCCCTCTTTCAATGTCTATCCTCTTTGCCTTTCTGGATGGGGATTAAGGTTTTTTTTTTGATTGAGCATCTTAATCAGAATCCTCCTTGATTCATTTCCTTAGGTGTACAGATTTTAGTATGTTTTTCCTATATTATGTATATCTAATATGCACTTATGAGTGAGTATATTCCCTGTGTGTCTTTCTGTTTCTGGGATACCTAACTCAGGATGATCTTTTCCAGTTCCCACATTTGCCTGCAAATTTTATGATTTCCTTGTTTTTATTGCTGAGTAATATTCCATTGTGTATATGTACCACAATTTCTTTATCCATTACTCAACTGAGGGGCATCTGGGTTGTTTCAAGCTTCTGGCTATTACAAATAAAGCTGCTACAAACATGGTTGAGCAAATGTCCTTGTTGTATACATGAGCATCTTTTGCATATATACCCCAGAGTGGTATAGCTGGATCTTTTTTTATTTTTTTTTAATTTTTATTATTAGTTACATTTTATTAACTCTGTGTCCCAGCTGTACCCCACTCCCTCATTCCCTCCCAATCCCATCTTCACTCCTTCATCTCCTCCCTGCCTCTTTTCAAGTCCACTGATTGGAGAGGACCTCCTCCCATGTAATCTGACCCTGTTTTATTAGGTATCTTCAGGACTGGCTGCAAAGTTCTCCTATGCAGCCTAGTAGGGCTGCTCCTCCCTTGGGGAGTGGGGAGGTCAAAGAGCCTGCCATTGAGTTCCTGTCAGAAATAATCCCTTTTCCCCTTACTAGGGAAAACTAATTGGTTACTGAGCTACCACGGGCTACATCCGAGCAGAGGTTCTAGGATATATCCATACATGGTCCTTGGTGGAGTATCAGCCTCAGAAAAGTCACTAGTGCCCAGATATATTTGGTCCTTGTGGAGCTCCTGTCCTCTCCATGTCATACTAACTCCCCATTCTTTCATATGATTCCCTGCACTATGCTGAAGGTTTGGTTATGAGTCTTAGTATCTATTTGATAGACTACTACATAGAGTCTTTCAGAGGCCCTTAGTAGTAGGTTCCTGTCCTGTTACTTGTTATCTCCTACATCCAATGCACATCCCATTTGTCTTTCTAAGTGAGGAATGATCATCTTACCCTGGGTCCTCTTTCTTGTTTATCTTCTTTAGGTGTATAGATTTCATTATATTTATCATATCATATAGGTCTATATAAGTGAGTATATACCATGTGTGTCTTTCTCCTTCTGGGATACGTCACTCAGAATGATCTTTTCTATATCCCACCACTTGCCTGCAAATGTAATGATTTCCTTGTTTTTGATAGCTGAGTAGTATTCCATTGTGTAAAAATAGCACAATTTCTGTATCCATTCCTCCGTTGATGGACATCAGTGTTGTTTCCAGGTTTTGGCTACTACAAATAAGGCTGCTACAAACATGGTTGAACAAATGTCTTGGTTGTGTATTTGAACAATTTTTGGGTATATGCCTAAGAAAAAGTGGGGAAGAGCCTAGAACTCATTGGCACAAGAGAAAACTTCCTGAACAGAACACCAACAGCACAGGCTCTAAAAGCAACAATCAATAAATGGGACCTCATGAAACTGATCAGCTTCTCTAAAGCAAAAGGCACTGTTGTCAGAACAAAACGACAGCCTACAGACTGGGAAAGGATCTTCACCAACCCTATATCTAACAGAGGGCTGTAATCCAGTATATATAAAGAACTAAAGAAGTTAAAAAGAAACAAATCAAGTAATCCAATTGAAAAATGAGTACAGAACTAAACAGAGAATTCTCTGTAGAAGAATATAGAATGGCAGAGACACACTTAAAGAGATGCTCAACATTCTTAGCCATCAGGGAGATGCAAATCAAAACGACCCTGAGATTTTGCCTTACACCCATCAAAATGGCTAAAATTAAAAACTCAAGACAACACATGCAGGAGAAGTTGTGGAGAAAGGAGAACCCTCCTCCATTGCTGGTGGGAATGTAAACTGGTACAACCACTTTGAAAATCAATCTGTCACTTTCACAGACAATTAGGAATAGTGCTTCCTTAAGATGCAGCTATACCACTTCTAGCTGGAGTGGTATACCCCTCCATGCTGGATCTTGAGGTAGCACTACTCCTAATTGTCTGAGCAAGCACCAGATTGATTTCCAAAGTGGTTGTATAAGTTTACCTTCCCACCAGCAATAGAAAAAGGTTCCCCTTTCTCCACATCCTCTCCAGCATGTGTTACCATTTGAGTTTTTTATCTTAGCCATTCTGATGGGTGTAAGGCAAAATCTCAGGGTCTTTTTGATTTGCATTTCCCTGATGACTAAAAATGTTGAGCATTTCTTTAAGTGTTTCTCTTCCAGTCTATAATCCTCTATTGAGTATTCTCTGCCCAGCTCTGTACCCCATTTTTTAATCGGATTACTTGATTTGTTGCTTTTTAACTTCTCTAGTTCTTTTTATATACTGGATATTAGTCCTCTCTCAAATATAGGGTTGCTGAAGAACCTTTCACACTCTGTAGGCAGTTGTTTTGTTCTGACGACAGTGTCCTTTGCTTTACAGAAGCTTTTCAGTGTCATGAGGTCCCATTTATTGATTGTTACTCTTAGAGCCTGTGCTGTTGGTGTTCTGTTCAGAAAGTTGTCTACTGTGCCAATCAGTTCAAGGCTCTTCCCTATTTTGTCTTCTAACAGATTTACTCTATCCATTTTTCTACTGTGGACTTTGATCCACTTGGATCTTTTTTTATGCAGGATGATAAATAAGAATCTATTTGCGTTTTTCTACATGTAGACATCCATTTAGACCAGCACCATTTGTTGAAGATGCTACTTTTTCCATTGTATGGTTTTGGCATCTTTGTCAAAAATCAGGAGTCCCTAAGTATGTGGGTTTACTTCTGGGTATACTATTTGATTCCATTGATCCACCAGTTGGTTTCTATGCCAGTACCATGCAGTTTTTATTATTGTTGCTCTATAGCACTGTTTGAGATTAGCGATGGATATTCCTCCAGAAGATATTTTACTGTAGAGTATTGTTTTAGCAATTCTGCATTTCTTGTTATTCCATATGAAGTTGACAATTTTTCTTTCAAGGTCTGTAAAGAATTGTGTTGGTAATTTGATGGGAATTGCATTGAATCTGTAGATTGCTTTTGGTAAGATGGCCATTTTGGCTATATTGACCCTGCCAAGCCATGAGCATGGGAGATCTTTCCATCTTCTGATATCTTCTTCTAATTCTTTCTACATAGACTGAAATTTTTATCATACAAGTCTTTGAATTGCTTGGTTAGGGTCACATCAAGGTACTTTATGTCATTTATGTGGCTATTGTGAAGGGTTTTGTTTTCCTAATTACTTTCTCAGTCCATTTTTCTTTTGTATACAGGAGGGCTACTAAATTTTTTGAGTTAATTTTGTATCCAGCCAATTTGCTGAAGGTATTTATCAGCTGTAGGAGTTCCCTGGTAGAATTTTTGGAGTCACTGAGGTATAATAGCATATCACCTGCAAATAGTGCTGCTTTGACTTCTTCATTTTCAATTTGTATCCCCTTGATCTCCGTTAATTGTCTTATTGCTCTTGCAAGGACTTTAAGAACTATGTTGAAGAGGTATGGAGAGAGTGGTCAGCTTTGTCTTGTCCCTGATTTCAGTGGGATTGATTTAAGTTTCTTCCCCTCCATGTTGATGTTTGCTACAGGTTTGCTGTATATTGTCTTTACTATGTTTCGGTATGGGACTTGTATCCCTGATCTCTCCAAGACTTTAAACATGAAAGGGTGTTGGATTTTTCAAATACATTTTCAGCATCTAAGGAGATTATCAAGTGTTTTTTTTTCTTTCAGTTTGTTTGTATGGTGGATCACATTGATAGATTTTGATCACATTGATGTATATTGAACCATGCCTGCATGCCTGGGATGACGCCTGCTTGATCATAGTGGATATTTTTGATGTGTTCTTGTATTTGGTTTGCAAGTATTTTGTTGAGTATTTTTGCATCAATGTTCATAATGGAGATTGGCCTGAAATTCTCTTTCTTTGTTGGGTCTTTGTGAGGTTTAGGTATCAAGGTGACTGTGGGTTCATAGAAATGAGTTTGGTAGTTTTCCTTCTGTTTCTATTTTGGAATAGTTTGAAGAGTATTGGTGTTACCGCTTCCTTAAACATCTGGTAGAATTCTGAGCTGAAACTATCATATCCTGAGCGCTTTTTGTATAGGAGATTTCTGATGATCACTTCTTGACCCGTCCCATGGGCTAGTCAAACAGGGGCTGCCTAAAAGAGGGACTGGAAATGGAGGACAGAGACATGAAGAATGGAGATGAAGACAGGCTTTCTGTTCAAGGTCTCAGTTTACTAAATGTGCAAACAACACTTATAAAGCAAAGGGTACAAGCAATTTTTTTTCACAGTAGCAATACATGTGCCACCTGGCAAGGCATCCAAGAATTCACTCAAGGTTACACAAAGTTTGCTGTCTGGTTCCCAAGGTTACAGGGAGCTTGCTATATTCTTCTCAGGCTCAGAACATCCTGCCTGCAGAGACCACCAAGGACAGTCTTTGAGAAATGGAACTTAGATAAGACCCGCATCTGCCAAGGCCAGGAGGCAGAATTCCAATTACCAGACTCTTTCAGTTCCCCCTTCTTTGTTTTAGGGAGAGCCTGTCTTAGGTTAGCAAAATGAGCATTTTATCTTACCCCATTATCAAGGTCTCGGATGCAATTTTCACGAGCTCCTGTCTTAGGTTGGAAAAAACACAATTTCACTCTTACCTATCATTGACTTACCTCCATGTCAAACAGGGTTGTTAGAGATCTCCAGACACAATTTTTCTTGCCTCCATTTTAGAGAAAAAAAATTCAGTTACCCTATGTTGATCTGTATCACTCACCTTCTTAACGTTGTTATTCCTTTCTAAGCCTGTTGGCATAAGAACATTCAAGGCCTTGTTGTTCAGCTTCTTTGGGTCTGTAGATTTTAATATGGAGGATGCTTAAATATCATTCAGAATGGCAAACAGGATAGACACCAGAAGCTGTGGAAGAGAAGGAATAGGATGGGAGCCTACCATAGAGGGCCCTCTGAAAGGCTCTACACAACAGGGGATGGAACACCAGAAGAATGTGGAGTCTGAGACTCAAACTTTGGGCAGAACAAAGAGAGTCTTATGGAAGAAGGGGATAGAAGGACACAGAA
>NW_026589180.1:0-1040 GCF_907164565.1 Psammomys obesus | reverse complement strand
GGCTGCTGCATTGTCCTCCTCACTGTCTTGGCAAGGCTGCTGCCCCCCTCAGAGGGAGGTGATCAAAAGGACAGCCACTGAGTTCATGTCAGACACAGACCCTGTGGGTCTGTACCCACTTGGATACTGAGTTGCCATGGGCTATAGGGGTTCCAGGTTATATCCATGAATGGAACTTGGTTGGAGTATCAGTCCCAGAAAAGACCCCTATGCTCAGATTTTTTGTATCTGTTGCTCTCTTTGTGGAAGCTCCTGTCCTCTCCAGCTCTTACCATCTTACCCATCTCCCCCCTTTTTCATAAGATTTCCTGCACTCTGCCCAAGTTTGGTTATGAGTCCCAGCATCTGTTTTGATACACTGCTAGGTAGAGTCTTTCATAGGCCCTCTATGGTAGGCTCCTGTCCTGTTTCCTGTTTTCTCCTTCTTCCAATGTCCACCGTGTTTGTCTTTCTGAGTGAGGATTGGTCATCTTACCCAGTGTCCTCCTTCTTTAGCTCCTTTAGGTGTCCAGATTTTAGTATATTTATCCTATATTATAGGTCAAGTATCCACTTATAAGTGGGTATATACCATGTGTGTCTTTCTGCTTCTGGGATACATCACTCAGGATGTTTTTTTCTAGATCCCACCATTTCCCTGCAATTTTCGTGATTTCATTGTTTTTAATTGCTGAGTAATATCCTGTTGTATAAATATACCACAATTTCTGTATTCATTCCTCTACTGAGGGACATCTGGGTTGTTTCCAGGCTCTGGCTAATGCGAATAAAGCTGCTACAAACATGGTTGAGAGAATGTCCTTGTGTACTTGAGCATATTTTGGATATATGCCTAGGAGTGTTATAGCTTGATCTTGAGGTAGCACTATTTTTAATTGTCTGAGAAAGTGCAAGATTGCTTTCCAAAGTTCTTGTACAAGTTTACATTCCCACCAGCAATGGAGGAGGGTTCCCCTTTCTCCACATCCTCTCGAGCATGTATTGTCACTGGAATTTTTGATCTTAGCCGTTCTGATGGGTGTAAGGTGAAATTTCATTGT
>NW_026589179.1:0-17641 GCF_907164565.1 Psammomys obesus | reverse complement strand
GAAACACAAGAAAATGACCTTAAATCAATGCTTATGAAGATGATAATTGAAAGAATAAAGCCCTAGTATAATGCTGGCAACACTATTTTGCAAGACTGGAGCAGTGCAGGGTCAGAGGCAAGGCAGGACAGATGCCCAACGACAGGATATCTGCGGTTGGGTGCCTGAAACACTCTGGGCACCCAAGATAAGAACCGGGTACGTGACTCGGCTCACATCTGCCTTCCCGCCTTCCCTGTTCCGGGTACGTGACTTGGCTCACATCTGCCTTCCCGCCTTCCCTGTTCCGGGTACGTGACCTAACTATGGCTTTGTTCAAACCGCCTAATCAGATCCCTGTAACTATGCTTCTCACTTCTGTAACCGTGCTTCTTGCTCTCGAGCCCTATAAAAACCCGTCATCCCAACCGAGAGGCGCGCAAGTCTTCCGAAAGGCTTTGTCGCCCCGGGTACCCGTGTATCGAAATAAACCTCTTGCGGCTTGCATCTGAAGGCTGGTCTCGCTGTTCCTTGGGAAGCGGGGTCTCCCCGTCTAGAGAGGCTCTAGCGGGAGTCTTTCATTTGGAGGTTCCACGGAGATTTGAGACTCCCGCCCAGGGACCACCGACCCATCATCGGGAGGTAAGCTGGCCAGCAGAGTGTCTCTTGTCTTCGTTCCGTCACGTGTTTGTTGCCTGTTCTATCTCTTGAAATTTGTACGATTCAGCTGAGTCGCTCCGTATTAGGCGGAAACTAGAAGGAGCTGACGAGCTCGGACTTCTTTTCCACAACTCTTGGGAGACGTCCCAGGAGTGTCTGGGGGCCCGATTTTGGGGGCCCGTCTGTTTGGAGACACGACCCAACCCGGACTTTTTGGGGCTTCGCCCCTGTCCAAGGGCTACATGTCTCTTTTGGGAGACGGGGGATCCAGACCCTCTTCACAGTCTCCATTTGAAGTTTTGCTTTCGGTTTGGTGCCAGAATCGTGTCGCGCGCTGCGTTTGTGTCACTGTCTGTCTATTGTTTGTCGGGTTTGTGTTTGGTGTTAGTCTCTCTGAAACCATGAGAGACGTCCCCCAACTTCATCAGTATCTGGAGGTGATCTAGAACCACCCACCACTCAGGCTTCTGTGGCAGAGGAGCCAGAGCGGGAATCTGAAGGTCTGTTTTTACAGTACCTTACCCAGAAAGGGACTTGGGCCTGGGTGCTCGTCCTGGAGGAATTTCTGTAAGGCCTCAGTTTTGGTCCCGGGAAATTTGGCCAGCTGTTGGGTGTTTTTTTGTCTCAATGTCTCTGTGCAGTATTTGTTCGTGTTTACCTTCTGTTTTCTGTTCTGAAAGGCCTCACAAAACTTGTTTAAAATGTGTGCCTATGTGTTCATTAGATCTATGAACGCATTTGTATAGTGTATCACATGGTATGTAAAGTGCCTCAGTGCCTTGCCGCCATCTTGACTTTGCCATGTGGGTTGTGGTGTGACCTCCATCTTGGTGTGGGTAAAAAAAAACAAACAAACAAACAAACAAAAAAAAACCTTGGTCAAATAATTCTCATTTCCTTCTAGGTTAAAAGGATGAGTTGTTTTGGATTGATATTGGTTTTAAAAATTACATTGTTTACACTGGTAAATGCTGGTTTTGAAATCTGGTTTTAACTTTTAAAGATTATGGTTATAACTTGTGACTTCTCTCCTACAAAAGGGGTACTTTATTTTGATATTGCAAAAACGGGTTTTAAAAAATTGTTTAAATGTTTAAGGCTATAAAATATTTAAAGTTTATCAGGCATTTGGGTATGACAATGATCTTGGGTAATCTGACAAAATTTAAAAGTTTCTCGATCCTTTGGGGGAGAATAAAAATACTTTGATATTTATTTTATCAGTTTTATTAAATGAAACCCAGCCGTATGGTTTGTGCTAATTGAAAAAAATTGCAGTTTTTAGAATGTATCTTATGGAGAGCTGTTTGTTTGTTAAGCTGTTTTGTTTATGGAAAAACATGTTACAACCCTTCAAAAAAAAAGTTTCAACAAGTTCTTTAAAGCTTGTTCTAAGTTCCTTACAGTTTATGTGACCTTGGACCATCTTGTCTGCTACAGGGAAGTAATTTTAGAGAAAAAATTTGGCAGTTTCAGAACTCCTCTTTGTAGTAATGAAACTTGTTTTTGCTTTGCGTATAAAAAGCAAATTGTGGACGCTGGGCTCCAGCAGGATCATGTTAGGATGAAAAGGATAATAGCTCTCCTTGGCTTACTACCCCTATATCTACCCTATAGGGACCCAAACCCCGACCAAGAGCCGGGAGAAGCCGCCGCAGCCGGACCTCAGGAGGAACCGGCTCCTTCCCCGGTGGCAGGGCGGTTGAGAGGGCTCTGAGAGGCCCCTCCTGATTTCACATCTCAGGCTCTCCCATTACGAGCGGGGCCTGACGGCCAGCTCCAATACTGGCCTTTTTCCGCTTCAGATCTATATAACTGGAAAAATAATAACCCCCCTTTCTCTAGGGACCCTTCTAGACTCACTGCTTTAATCAAGTCCATTTTAGTAACCCACCAGCCCACCTGGGACGATTGTCAGAAGCTGTTACAGGCCCTCCTGACCACCGAGGAGAAGCAACGGGTCATTTTAAAAGCCCGTAAAAACGTTCCAGGGGATAACGAGCAGCCTACTCAGTTGCCAAATGAGATCAACAAGGCCTTCCCCTTGGAACGACCTGATTGGAACTTCACCACGGAGGACGGTAGGAATCACTTACGTCTCTATCGCCAGTTGCTGATAGCAGGTCTCCATGGGGCAGCAAAGCGCCCCACTAATTTGGCCCAGGTTAAGTTAGTGACCCAAGGGTCAGAGGAATCTCCCTCCACCTTCCTAGAACAACTAAAAGAAGCCTATCGTGTGTACACCCCCTATGATCCGGAGGACCCTAACCAGGCTACCAATGTAGCCATGTCCTTCATCTGGCAGTCTGCCCCGGATATCAGAAAAAAATTAGAAAGGCTTGAAAACTTAAGGGAAAGTACAATCCAAGATTTGTTGAAAGAGGCGGAGCGGATTTTCAACAAGAGAGAGACTCAGGAAGAGAGAGACGAAAGGTTAAAAAAGAGGCAGAAGAGAGAGAGGACATTAGAGACCGCAAGAGGAATAGGGAATTTAGCAAATTGCTGACCACTGTAGTGACAGGACAGAGACAGGATAGACAGGGCCTGGGAGACCCAGGGGTCCTCGGGTAGACAAAGATCAATGCGCCTACTGCAAGGAAAAAGGGCACTGGGTCCGAGACTGCCCAAAGAGACCAAAAGGGCCATGGAAGCCTAAGCCCCAGGCCACCCTGCTAAGCCTGGAGGATTAGGGAAGTCAGGGTCAGGAGCCCCCCCCCCTGAACCCAGGATAACCCTTAATGTGGGGGGGCAACCCGTCACCTTCCTGGTGGACACCGGAGCCCAGCATTCGGTGCTCACCACCTCATCGGGACCCCTGACTGAGAAATCAGCGTGGGTTCAAGGAGCCACCGGAGGGAAAAGGTACCGATGGACAACTGAAAGAAGAGTACAACTCGCCACCGGTAAGGTGACTCACTCCTTCTTACATGTTCCTTATTGCCCTTATCCTCTGTTGGGGAGAGATCTATTAATGAAACTCAGGGCACAAATCCACTTTGACGGGACTAAGGCCCACATTACTGGGCCACAGGGACAGCCTTTACATGTGTTAACCATAAATCTGAAGGACGAATACCAGCTTCATGAGCCTGAAAGGCCTCTGCCGCAAGAAATGACTGTCTGGTTAGAAAAATTCCCTTTAGCCTGGGCGGAAACAGGGGGAGTGGGTCTCGCAACCCACCAACCGCCCTTGGTAATTACTTTAAAGGCATCGGCAACTCCTATTTCCATTAAGCAATACCCGATGTCGCATGAAGCTTACCAAGGAATTAGGCCCCACATTCGGAGACTTTTAAACCAGGGCATCCTGGTACCTTGTCAATCCCCCTGGAATACGCCTCTTCTTCCGGTCAAAAAGCCAGGGACGGGAGACCACCGCCCAGTGCAAGACTTGAGAGAAGTCAATAAAAGGGTGGAGGATATACACCCTACAGTACCTAACCCGTACAATTTGTTGACTGGGCTTCCTCCGACGTACACCTGGTATACGGTATTAGACCTTAAGGATGCATTCTTCTGCTTGAGGCTCCACCCTCAGAGTCAGCCTATCTTTGCCTTCAAGTGGAAGGACCTGGAATTGGGAATGTTGGGTCAGCTCACTTGGACCAGACTCCCACAGGGGTTCAAAAACAGCTCCACCTTATTTGATGAGGCATTGCACCGGGACCTGGCCGACTTTAGGGTTCACTACCCTGTCTTAATCTTGCTCCAATATGTTGATGACCTCCTCCTGGCTGCGAAAACTGAGGAAAAATGTCAGGAAGGAACCAAGGCCCTTTTGAGGACCTTAGGAACTCTAGGATACCGGGCCTCAGCCAAAAAGGCCCAATTATGCCAGAGGCAGGTTACATACCTGGGCTACCAAATCAGAGATGGACAGAGATGGTTGACTGAGGCGCGGAAACAGACAATCCTAAAGATTCCGGTGCCCAAAAGCCCAAGACAGCTAAGAGAGTTCCTGGGTACGGCGGGGTTCTGCCGCCTCTGGATTCCAGGGTTTGCGGAAATGGCTGCGCCACTTTACCCACTCACCAAGCAAGGGACTCTCTTTACTTGGGGAGATGAGCAGCAGAGAGCCTATGTAGCCATAAAAGAGGCCCTGCTAACCTCCCCTGCGATGGGGCCTCCGGACTTAAACAAGCCCTTTGAACTGTTTGTAGATGAAAAACAGGGATATGCTAAAGGAGTCCTGACCCAAAAACTGGGACCATGGAGGCGTCCGATAGCCTACCTGTCCAAGAAACTTGACCTGGTGGCCTTGGGATGGCCACCCTGCCTGAGGATGGTGGCAGCAATTGCCCTCTTGACTAAAGACTCTGGCAAGCTGACTATGGGACAGCCAATAACAATTTTGGCTCCTCATGCAGTGGAAGCCCTGGTCAAACAACCTCCGGGCCAATGGCTTTCCAATGCCCGCATGACCCACTACCAGGCTCTACTGCTGGACACTGATCGAGTATACTTTGGCCCTATAGTAGCTCTCAATCTGGCATCACTGCTTCCCCTACCGGAGGGTCCAGAAACTCATGACTGTCTCCAGATACTCGCAGAGGTACATGGCACCCGGCCCGACCTGACCGACCAGCCCCTCCCTGACGCCGACTTCACCTGGTACACCGACGGGAGCAGCTTTCTGGATAACGGAGAACGGAGAGCAGGGCCCGCGGTCATCACCGAGACTGAGGTAATTTGGGCTAAGTAAGGCCCTACCACCTGGCACTTCAGCGCAGCGGGCTGAACTCATCACCCTAACTCAGGCCCTCCGGATGGCAGGAGGTAAGAAGCTCAACGTTTATACAGACAGCCGCTATGCCTTTGCCACTGCTCACATCCATGGGGAGATATATCGGAGAAGAGGGTTGCTAACCCCGGAAGGAAAACAAATCAAAAATAAAGTTAAAATATTGGCCCTGCTTAAAGCATTGTTTTTACCCTCAAAACTGAGCATCATCCATTGCCTTGGCCACCAAAAGGGAGACAGCCGAGAAGCCAGGGGCAACCGCTTGGTGGACGTAACTGCCCGAGAAGTGGCGATGCGAGAAAGCCCAGATACCTCCCAGCTCCTGGCTATAAAACCGGCCGAGGCAGAGGTCCCCTCCATTCAGGAATCCCCCTTCCACTATAGTGAGGAAGATCAGGACCTCCTAAAAGAAATGGGGGCCACTTACAATCCCGCGCTAAGACTCTGGACTTTCAAAGAAAAACCTGTGTGACTCCTGCAACAGACTCGTAACCTGATCAAATACCTCCACAGACTGACTCACCTTAGCTCCAGGAAAATAAAAACCCTCTTAAAAAGGGAAGAAAGCTCCCACTATCTGCTGGGGAGGGATAAATTTCTACAGCAAGTGGCTGAAGAGTGCACAGCATGCGCCCAAGTAAATGCAGGACGCCATAGGGTAGGCCCAGGGACCAGGATCCGGGGACATCGCCCCGGCACCCACTGGGAGATTGACTTCACAGAGGTAAAACCTGGACTCTATGGATATCGGTTCTTACTGGTATTTGTGGACACCGTCTCGAGATGGGTAGAAGCCTACCCCACCAAACATAAAACTGCTAAAGTAGTCACCAAAGAGCTTCTGGAAGAAATCTTCCCCAGGTATGGCATGCCCCAGGCATTGGGCTCTGACAATGGCCCTGCCTTCGTCTCCCAGGTAAGTCAGTTAGTGGCCAATCTGTTGGGGATCAATTGGAAATTACATTGTGCATACCGTCCCCAGAGCTCAGGGCAGGTAGAACGAATGAATAAAACTATCAAGGAGACCTTATCCAAATTAACGCTGGCAACTGGCTCTAGAGACTGGGTGGTCCTCCTCCCACTGGCCCTATACCGGGCCCGGAACACCCCGGGCCCCCATGGACTCACTCCTTTCGAGATCCTGTATGGAGCCCCACCACCGGTCGTTAATTTCTTTGATCCCTATATAGCCTCCTTTGCTGACAGCCCCTCTCTAAAAGCTCATTTGCAGGCACTGCAGATTGTCCAGAAAGAAGTCTGGAAACCCATCGCTGCTGCATACCAGGAACAGCTAAACCGACCGGTGGTGCTGCATCCGTTCCAGATCGGAGACACAGTTTGGGTGCGCCGACATCAAACCAAGAACTTGAAACCCCGCTGGAAAGGACCATATACTGTGTTGCTAACAACCCCGACGGCGCTCAAGGTCGACGATATCGCAGCGTGGGTACACGCCTCCCATGCCAAAGCGGCTCATCGCGACGCAAAGCAAGATCAGACTCCAGCCTCCTCATGGAAACTCCATCGCACCCAAAATCCACTAAAGATAAGACTGGCTCGGGGGGGGGCCCTAATAGGTTTATAAGTAGTCTTGCAGAATAGAAGGGGGCTAGATATCCTCTTCTTACAAGAAGGAGGACTATGTGCAGCTTTGAAGGAAGAATGTTGCTTTTATGCTGACCATACTGGATTGGTAAGGGATAACATGGCTAAACTCAGAAAAAGACTCAGACAGAGACAGCAATTCTTTGAGTCAGGACAGAGCTGGTATGAGAGATGGTTTAGTCGGTCCCCCTGGATTACCACCCTGATCTCCTCCATTATGGGTCCCCTAATCATAATTCTCCTGATTCTACTAGTTGGGCCTTGTATCCTAAATCGGTTAGTTCAGTTTATAAAGGACCGGCTCTCCGTCATACAGACGTTAGTGCTAACCCAGCAGTATCATCAACTCAAGCAGCTAGAGACGGAGATTGACTCTCCCTAGACCCGTAGAATGAAGGATTCCATTCTAAGCTAGAAGAAAAATGGGGGAATGAAAGAATAAATCCCTAGCATAATGCTGGCAACACTATTTTGCAAGACTGGAGCAGTGCAGGGTCAGAGGCAAGGCAGGACAGATGCCCAACGACAGGATATCTGCGGTTGGGCGCCTGAAACACTCTGGGCACCCAAGATAAGAACCGGGTACGTGACTCGGCTCACATCTGCCTTCCCGCCTTCCCTGTTCCGGGTACGTGACTTGGCTCACATCTGCCTTCCCGCCTTCCCTGTTCCGGGTACGTGACTCGGCTCACATCTGCCTTCCTGCCTTCCCTGTTCCGGGTACGTGACCTAACTATGGCTTTGTTCAAACCGCCCAATCAGATCCCTGTAACTATGCTTCTCACTTCTGTAACCGTGCTTCTTGCTCTCGAGCCCTATAAAAACCCGTCATCCCAACCGAGAGGCGCGCAAGTCTTCCGAAAGGCTTTGTCGCCCCGGGTACCCGTGTATCGAAATAAACCTCTTGCGGCTTGCATCCAAAGGCTGGTCTCGCTGTTCCTTGGGAAGCGGGGTCTCCCCGTCTAGAGAGGCTCTAGCAGGAGTCTTTCAATAATGAGGAAACAAATAAAATCTGTAAAGAAATACAGGAAGATAAAGTCAAATACATTGAGGCCTTTAGAGAGAAAATAATTAAATCACTGAAAGAAATATTAGAAAGTTTAAACAAATAGGTGAAGGAATTGAACAAATTATTGAATGGAAGGCAGTAAAATACAAACAAACAGGTGAAGGGAATAAAGATGTTTCAAGAACTGAAGATGGAAATGCAAACATTAAAGAAAGCACAAACTGAAGAAATCCTAGAGAGTGAGAACTTAGGGAAGAAAACAGGAACTACAGAGATAAGCATCACAAACAGAATAAAGGAGATGGAAATGCTCTTTCAATGTCTGTGGAAGGAATTGTGGTATTTAACAGAGGGCTCAGTTTGTGACTTGTTTACTTGCATTGGTGTTTTCAGAGTTCAGCAGAGTACTCAGAAAAAGTAGTTACTGGGTAAATATTTGTTGCCTAGCTTTTACTGTAAGGGAAAATTTTATCATTCCATATTATTTGTTCCTAGAGAAATAGCAGTGTTCGTGATAGGATAATTCTTTATGGATTGGTGCCGTTGGGGAGATGGAAATTCTGAGAAATTCTGTATGAGTGGAGGGACTGCACAAAGGCACTTAATTTGAATGATGTATATCCATAGAAGAGAAGGGTAAATACACTCTTAAACTTTAAAAACAGATTCTTAGAAATCTATCTGAGGACAATGGAGATGTAGCATGCATTGTTTTCACATCAGGGAGAACAGGTGACGAGGACTTTGCTTCTGTTATAAATTTGAAGAGAAAATTATAGTGTAGCTTTTCTGTGAATTTTCTTTGTTATTTAAGATTTTTCAATGAGGATTTCACTGAGAAATTATAAAATTACTGAGGTGAGTAGCACAAAATGGCCATTTACATTGAGGATTAAAGCACAATTATAATGTTGTAACACAGAACATGCCTACTGCATTAAGATTGTTCTATGCATTCACAGGTTTAGAAACTGTGCATCGCTCTCCTTACTGGCACAGAAGTCTACTACTGTAAGATATAGTAGTAGATACAGGAGTCTGGAAGAGAAAATTCACCAAACTGCCCATCCATGGCAAGTTCTTTTACAAACTGACATTGAATGCTATAAAGTAGAAGAATTATCTTCATCTGTGCAGAAAAAGTGTCCTTACTTATTACCTTTGTTTTTTGAATAATATTGTAATTTTGGCAGGAAGGAAAATGTCCTAAAGAAAAAAACTGTGTTCTTAACTTTTGCTATCTGATTCTTGCCATACTAGGCCTGTATACCCAAATTAGAATTTCCTCAGGAGTTTCACACAGAGAAAAGCAAAAAGACTGGGATCCTGGTACCAACCGTTGGGCCATTTATATCCACTGTTGATGTCACAAGAGTCTGACTTGTCAAACCACCCTCAGGCCAGAAACATGACTATGATAGGTGGGACCCCACTTTGACCACAATGTTTCATTTTGTTTCAGGAAAACAAAGATGGACTTGTGGAAGCCACGGTCCTCTTTGTTTCTGTTTTCAACGTGATCTCATTAAACATACTGTTTTTCTACTTTTCACTACTATTTTCTCTGGTTAACTGGACTGTTAAAAGTAGGTGGTCTAGTGTAGCTTATCATAGCTTCAATACCCTGGCTCAGACCTAATAAATTTAATAACCATATTTCAATTAAACAGCAAGAGAATACACTGCCACAATTTGTCCTGCATACTTCCTTCAGATGATATAAATCACTTCAATATGAATTACTGGGAGGATTTAAAAGTGCCTAAGCTAGAAGAAGCAGCTTGTTCCTTTGTTTCTTTAGTCCTAGCTGTTCACAAGGCTAAGTTAGGAGGGAAGTCTGAGGCTAGAGTTCATGGTCACCACAGGCAACAAAGGAAAACAAAACAGAACAAAAGTTGCTTTAGGTTTCCTCAGAAATAAGTGTCAGGACTAAGATGCACCAAGTGACCAATTACTGGAATCATTACACATAAACTTGGAAACAATTTTAACCATGTTCTTTGAGGTAAAAGTAAAAGCTCTTAAAATGATGGAAAGATACATTTCAGCAGAGAAATAGAAAACTGCTTAAAAAAAGAGCTAAATGGAAGCTTTATGGCTTGAAAATACAATATCTGAGGTAAAATTTACAGTGAATGTGCTCAACAGTAAAGAAAACAGCCAGTGAACTTCATGAAATATCTATAGAGAAAAACAAAAATTCTTCAGAAAAAAGAAAGGAAATAAGAGAACTGAGCCTTAGTTTCCTGTAGATAATAGGCAAACATCTTATGGTTTTGTCATTAGATTTGCAGAAGCATAGATAGACTAATAAGAAAATACGGTTTACAAACAAAAAGGTAAGGTCAAATAACCATTTTATGCAGATACTATGAATAAAAGAGAAACTAATCTTACAAGAGTGAAGGAATCAAAACACTCATTAGAATGTCTCAAGTCGACGACATAGTTTTTTTTTAAATTTATTTTAAAAGTATCTATTCATTCAAAAGTGAGGCCTTTCAAAAAACTAATAAAGTTGAACACTAGCCAAATGGATAATAAAAACTGACAGAAATGACAAAATAACTCATCAAGGATGGCTTTCGAGTTATTGCTGAGTAAGCCTGAGAACAGGAGATTGTAGCACAGCCTGAAAGTAAGTGTTGCAAAGGCATGCTCCACCTTGTAACTCCAGCTTCAGATGGTAGAAAATAAGTTTCTGACATCCTGAGTCTAGCTTGTGACTTCAGGAGACAAGCCAGGTCTGAGAATGACTGAGAGACCCTGCTTCATTGAATAAGGTGGACAACCCAAGAATGATGATTCCAGACACCAACATGGAGCCTATGCAGGCATTCCTATACAAGTGTTTATGGATATTAGCAAATGCTGTCAAGAGAAATGAAGAAAATGCAGTTTTTCAGTAATTAATGCTGGAAAAATGATATTACACAGAAAAGGGAAACTGAACTTTTATCACACACGCATATTGCAAAACCATGATGGGAGAATGGGTATCATTGTGATGCATATGTGTAAGCAATGATTTGCCTACAAATCAAACTCAATATAAACAGAAGTATCTGCTTAAGAAAGGAATGTTTTCCTTTGTAGAATACAGCCTCCCCAGTTATCATAGTTTGCATTCTATTGTTGTGATAATGACCAAAAGAGAAAGCAATGTGAAGAGCAAATGGCTTATTTGGCTTGTATGTCCTAAACACAGAACATCACTGAGGGAAGCAAAGGCACAAACTAAAGCAGAGGAGAAACCAGATGCCAGGAAGTTATGCAGCTTACTGGTTTCTCCTCATGGCCTTTTTAGCCTGCTTCCTGCCACCCAGGACTTTCTGCCCAGGACTGACTAAACTTACCTCAGCGAGCTGGACACTCTCACATCAACAATCAGTCAAGACAATGCCACACAGACTTGCCTACAGGCAATCATATGGAGGCAATTTCTCACCTGAGGGCTCCTCTTTCTAGGTGACTTTAGCTTGTGTTATTACGTTGACAAAACCAGTAATCAGCACAGCAGCCAAGGTGCTTGCCTGGGATCACAATTTCAGCCATGAATTCTCTGCTGTCAAATGGGCCTTAGGCCCAATTAAATAACTTTTGGTTATCCCCAAGATAAGTGTGGTTTTATTATACTACTATGGATATCATGCCAGTTCAGTAACTGCTATGGTTCACAGGCTTTACAATACTAAAGATTGCTTTTCCCCCTCGGCTGATAGAATGAGAGCCAGTCCTCAGAAAGGAGTTTACTGATCAATTTCAGCACCATTCCTCCATAAACTGTGTCTGAATGATGTTCTCCTGTTGGCAATAAAGTCATATATTCAAATTCTAGGAGGCAACTAAGAACAACATCAATAATCTACATGATTTATTGAGTCTTGAGCACTCTTCACAGTATGACTACTGGAACAAGACCAGCTTAAAGACAACACCATTGACGTGACAATGGATACATGTGCTTTGATGGCAGAAAGGTCTTTGTACACGGCAGATCTGCTGTTTGAACAAGTCATTTATCCCGTCATGTCTCTTTTCCATAATCCCAGAACAGAAATAGTGGCATCTGATCTAGAATAATTTTGATATTTACCCAAGATATCTGTTATTCACTCAGAAAAAGCCGTGCTGTATAATGAAAATTATATATATATGTATATATAACTATATATGTATGTATATATATATATATGTTTTGAAATTGAAGAAGACTGAAATACTGTCATTTTATGAGAAGATTCTGCTTAATATTTACCAATTTGACATATTGGAGAATAAATGGGGATTTGGTTGGATACAAAATAAGCACACTGAGAAGAATTGTGATTTCTCAAAACCCTTATGAATAATTCCCTAACCAAAAATTGTCAGCCATGACTACATCTGTACTCCTAGTTCTCAGGAGGATGAAGAGGATGACTTGTAATTTTAAGGACATATTAATCTATACAGTGTGTTCATAGCCGGCTTAGGCTACAGTATTAAAGCCTGTTTTAAAAAAATGACAATAAATGTATTTAGTCGTGTAATGTGGGAGACATGGCCAAATGGGTCTCTGAGTGTCAAGCCATCCTGAGTCACGTAGTGAGTTCCATACCAACCTGGGCTACATTGTGGGGCCTTGTCAAAATATTATCATCCTTGACAACAGCAAGACAAACAAATCAATAGAGGAGTGAAGGAGTTTATTCAAAATTATGAGAACATTTTAAATTAATTAATTTATTCACTTTTCATCCTAATATTAGCCCCATCCTTCCTCTCCTCCTGGTCCCACCCTAACTTTCTCTTCCCCATATATCTCCACCCCTCCACGAAAGGGGATTCAGCATACCAAATCATATCATGCCTGGCAAGGCAGCACCACCAGGGGGAAGTGATAGAAAAGCAGGCAAAAAAGAGTACATGTCAGAGGCAGCCCCTGTTCTTACTAGGGAACCCACATGAAGACTAAGCTACCCACCAAGTACATATATGTAGAGGCCTTATGTTCAGTGCATGCATTGTCTTTGGTTGGTGCTTCAGAGTCCGGGTTAGTTGACTTTGTTGTTCTTCTTGTAGAATTCCTGTCCCCTCCAGGATTTTCTATCCTCTCCCAGCTCTTCCACAAAGCTCCCTGTGCTCTGTTCAATGTTTGGCTCTAAATCTCACCATCTGTTTACATCCTTTGCTGGGTCTCCACCGAAAGGACAGCTCTCTCAGAGGACAGTTATGTTAGATTCCCTTCTGCAAGCATATCAGTGTCAATAATAAAAAATGTCAGGGGCTGTCTCTCTCTCTTGATATGGATCCCCTGTTGGGCCAGGCATTGGTTAAATATTCCCTCAATCTCTGCTCTATGTTTATCCCTGCACATCTTGTAGAAAGGATAAATTTTTGGGTCGAAGATTTTGTGGGTAAGTTGGAGTTCTCCTTTCTCCACTACGAGTCCTGTCTGGCTAGAGAGTGGCCTCTTCAGTCTCCATGACCCCCACAACTAGGGGGTCTCAGCTAGAGTCATCCTATATATTCACAGGAGACTACCTTGTCGTAGGTCTCCTGCTTGTCTCAGAGTTGCTCCCTCCATGGTATCTCTTCTCTCTGCAAGCCCTCTGTCCTCCTGCCCCTGCTCTGCTCCATGTCTGACTCCCTACTCTCATTTCCACAGCACTTCCTGTCATACCCTGTTCCCTCTTTTCAACCACTTACTCTATCTATGCGATTTCACCTCCGAGTGAGATTCAAATATCATCCCTGCCCTCCTTGTTCCTTAACTTCGTTAGGTCTGTGAATTGTATTATGTTTATCATGTACTATATGACTAATATCTATGTATAAGTAAGTACATACCATCTGTGTATTTCTGGTTCTGGGTTACTTTACTCTGGATGATTTTTTCTAGTTCCATCTTTTGTCCTGCAAATTTCATGATTTTTTTGTTTTTTTTTAATAGCTGAGTGGTATTCTGCTGTACAAAAGGACCACACTTTCTGTACCCATTCTTCAGCTGAGGAACATAGAGATTGTTTCAGTTTCTAGCTATTTTGAATAGAGCTGCTATGAACATAGTTGAGCAAATGTCCTTGTATGATAGATCAACTTTTGGTTATATGCCCAGGAGTGGTATAACTGGGTCTATGCCATTATAGAGTTATTTCCAGAGAAAGCACCAGATTGATTTCCAAAGTGGTTGTACAAATGTGCACTCCTCAGAGCCATGGAGGAGGCTCCCCTTTATGTACGTCCTCTCCAGCAGGTGTTGCCACCTGAGTTTTTATCTTAGCCATTCTGACAGGTGTAAGATGGAATGTAAGAGCCGTTTTGATTTGTATTTCTCTGATAACTAATGATGTTAAGCATTTCTTTAAGTGCTTTTCAGCCTTGACTTCAAGCTCTACTACAGAGCAATGGTATAAAAAAAGAAAAGAAAAAAACACAACAGACTGGTTGATCAATGGAATCAAATGGAAGACCCAGAAATAAACACACATATCCCTACGGACAGTTGATTTTTGACAAAGAATCCAAAAACCACACAATGGTTAAAAGAAATCATCTCTAATAAGTATTGTTGGTTTAACTGGATATCTACTTGTAAAAAAATGAAAATAGATCCATATTTATCACTCTGCACAAAATTCAGATCCAAGTGGCTCAAAGACCTCAACATAAAACCAGAAACACTAAATCTATTAGAAGACAAAATGAGAATCAGCTTTGAACTCATTGGCAAAGGAGACAATATCTCGAACAGAACAGGAACAGCTCAGGCTCTAAGATCAACAATTAATAAGTGGTACATCAAGAAACTGAAAAACTTTTGTAAGTAAGCCAAAGGACACTGTCAACAGAGCAAAACAGCGGCCAACAGACAGGGAAATGCTCTTCACCAACCCTACATCTGACAAAGAGCTCATACCAAAACAAATAACTCAAGACATTAAACACCTACAAATCAAATAATCTACTTGAAAATGGGGTAGAGGCTCTCTCGTATACCCCAGCAAGATGCCCAAATGAAAGAAGGCAAAGGGAAAGAAGGTGGCTCTGGACCCCACCTTCTTAAAGAAACGGGTTGCCAAAAAGGTAGTCAATCCTTTGTCTGAGAAAAGGCCCGTGAACTTCAGCATTGGGCTGGATAAAAGCTCTCATAGGCTTTGTCCAATGGCCCCGCTTCATCAGGCTGCAGTGGCAAAGGGCCATCCTCAGTAAGCAGGTCAAATTACCTCCTGCCAGTAACCAGTTCACCCAGGCCCTGGACTGGCAAACTGCCACCCAGCTGTTTCAGCTTGCCCACAAGGCCAGTGACAAAGCAGGAGAAGAAGCAGAGGCCGCTGGCCTGTGCTGAGAAGAAAGCTGCTGGGAAGGGAGACATCCCCACTAAGAAAGCGCCGTCCTTTAAGCTCGGGTCAGTACAGCCACCAGCTGGGACGTCCCCACTAAGAGACCACCGTCCTTTAAGCTCGGGTCAGTGCAGCCACCAGCTGGGACGTCCCCACTAAGAGAGCACCGTCCTTTAAGCTCGGGTCAATACAGCCACCGCCTCAGTGGAGAACAAAAACGCTCAGTTGGTAGTGATTGCCCATGACTTACACCCCACTGAGGTGATGGTTTTCCTACCTGCCTTGTGTGGAAAGACGGGGGTCCCCTACTGCATCATCAAGAGAAAGGCCAGTCTCGGGGTGGCTGCTGCACAGGAAGACCTGCACCACTGTTACCTCCACACAGGTTAACTCGGGAGACAAGGGTGCTCTGGCTAAGCTGGTGGAAGCTGCTAGGACCAATTACAACGACAGATACAATCAGATCTGTTGCCACTGGGAGGGAACTTCCTGGGTCCTAAATCTGTGGCTCGCAACGCCAAGTCGGAAAAGGCAAAGGCTACAGAACTCGCCACTCAACTGGTTTAAATGTGCACTGATAAGTTTTTGCTGCATAAATATAACTACATTTTTTAAAGGGCACAGAACTAAACAGAGATTTCTCAACAGAGGAATTTCGAATGGCCAAGATAAATTTTCTGATTATATTTGCATATTATGTCTTATAATTTTCATTTTTTATTTTATTAGTATATAGTTAAAACATTCACTACAAGTCAGAAGTCACACAATTACAGGGACTATATATTATTTTATTACCCCCTAAATATCTGAATCAGTTTATTTATGCTGTCATTTTCCAAACTTACAACTAAATTTCACTTCAAAATGCCTTGTTATATTGATCTTATTTTATTTTCTAATAAAAAAGAATGTACACTGTATAATTTGTGATTATGTCTTTTTATTCTGATGAGTAGGCATAGAATGTAACTGTTGCTGTCCAGCTATATTTACAGTGAAATATGGTGCACATATACCATAGAATACTGTTCAGTTGTTGACCGTTTTGTTTGGCTTCTAGTTATTATTATTTGTAAAATGAATAATAGTGAAATTGCAGATTATGGGGAAGCAAATGAATGAGAATGCCATTGCCAGGGTCAGTGGGATAGTAGTTTTAACTCTGAGGAGACAAAATTCTTCTGTTATTTACTGTTTATTCACCTCCACTCCATAGTGTGAATCGCTGTGAAAACAGGGTTTATGTGGTTTTGCCTCTCGGTTGTTTTCTTTATTCGTGCTCTTTCAGTTTGCTCCTCCATCTGAAACCATCCTTACTTTCAATAGGTAGAAACTGCAACATCTGGCAGTACAGGATCACATGAAATCTTTTTTTTGTAAGAGCTAGGACGACAGCAAGGCATGTGTTTCTACACCCTGCGTCATAGCTAAACATAACAATTATATACAGGACACTTCAAGAGGCTATAAGCAAATTGCATGGCAACACATTAATATGTATAAATAATATGTTGTTCATCTTTAAAATTGAAAAAAAATGTTGATATTGGTTGTGAGATTAAAAAAGAAGTTGTAACTTCATTGTCTCCGAAGAAACATATGATACAAAAATATAATGAAACACAAACACACATCAAAAAATAATTGTGTGTGTGTGTGTAAGAAAGAGAGAGAGAAAGAGAGACAGAGAGAGAGACTGCAGGTTTGTTTTTGTTTGTAAATGTAGTTCTGTATGTCGTAAAGCATTTGCATGGATGTCAGAGGACAACGTTCATACAGGTATTTGCTTTACAACTTGGTTGGAGCACACCTGTTTTCACATGAGCACAGCAAGCACGATAGTCTCAGAGTGTTCTGAACTTCTCTCTTCTCCATCTCCCATGTGTTGCGAAGAGCACTTTAGTTGTAGACATAACGGTGCAGCTGCATATGGTTTCTGTGTGAATCATGGAGATTCAGACTTAGGCATTTCTGAGTGGGCTCTCCCCAGGCCCAACAGAGATGTTTGGTGCTGTCCATCCATGTGCCTACACATAGTTCCTGGAACAGTGCTCAACTGATCAGCCAGATCTTAAGCGACCAAAACATTTATGGTATGCAAATCTAATATTCATATTTAGCAAATATGTAATATTGTTTCAGAAATTATTTTCTTTTATATGATAAATACTATCACATGCATTGAGCATATGAAGGTTACAAAGTCAGCTACAGCCTCTGGCATCCTTCTAGGTCAACCTAGAAGTGAATTTGTGACCGTAATGTGAACATGTGTACATATTCTTTTAATCATTACTTGGATATCATACACACATATAT
>NW_026589178.1:0-28500 GCF_907164565.1 Psammomys obesus | reverse complement strand
TCCTGTTCATTCAAGTATGTTCAGTTTTCTATTTCTTGATGAACATTTTGGAAAGCAATAGCATGATTAATTCAACACTCAAAAGAAGGATTAGAGAAATAAATTATTCTCCAAAGACTCTTGTCCAAAAAGTGTTGTGGAATATTTTTCCAGCTCCCTAATCATTGGTTAAGAGCCTGATAAAATAAGCACATTTCCAGTGTCCTAGTGAAGCATCACATTGCCATATTACAAATATTCACATCAATGTGATTGGATTATTTAGTTTCTTAATGTCTAGTTTCTTAAATTATATATATATATATATAATATACAATTATATATATAATATACAATTATATATATATATATAGTATATATATATTATAGTATTATAGTATATATATAGTATTATATATATAGTATAATCCCTATGTCATATGTGGAGTTGATAAGAATCTTTTCCATTTTCTGGACTGCCATTTGTCCTCTTTGACAGTTGGCTCTACAGAAGTTTCCAGTTTCATGTGGTCCTGATAATTAAGTGTTGATCTTAATGACTTTACTATTGGTGTTCTATTCAGAAAGTTGTCTCCTGTGCCAATGAGTTCAAGGCTATTACCCACTTGCTCTTCGATCAGATTTAGTGTTTCTAGTTTTTTTATTGAGGTCTTTTTTTTTTTTTCTCTTTAAACGTTTTGTTAAAAATATTTTTGTTTTTCTTTTTTTTTCTTTTATTTTTTATTCATTTTATATTCTGGTTGTAGCCCCATCCCTCCTCACATCCCAGTCCCATCCTCCTTCCATTCACCTCCCTCCTTTGACTCTTTCACAAAAAAAGGGGAGCTCCCTTTTCCATCCACTCCAGCTCATAAATTTGCATCAGAACTGTATATGTTCTCTTTCCCTATGGCCTGGCAAGGCAGTCCCATCAGAGGAAGTGATCAAAATCTGGCAAATGTCTCTGTGTCCAATGCAGTTCCTACTTCCCTTACTAGAGGACACACATGAAGGCTAAGTTGTCCATCTGCTACATCTTTCTAGGGGGCCTAGGTCCATTTTGTGCATGGACCTTGGTTAGAGCTTCAGTCTCCACAGGTCCCTCTATGCCCTGGTTAGTTGGCTTTGTTGGTCTTCTTATGGAGCTCCTGTCATCTCCAGGTCTTTCTGTTTTTCCTCCCATTTTGAGGTCTTCTGTTTTGTTGGATCTGAGTTTTGTGCAGGTTGGTAGATATAAACTTATTTCCATTCTTCTACAGACACTCAGTTAGATAGGCACCATTAAAAAAAAAAAAAACAACTTTCTTTTTCTGTTGCTCATATCTGGCTTCTTAAGAACAAACAAATAGATTCGGCAAGATGGCAGCTCCAGGACGACTCTCCTTCTGACCAGAAGCACAGCAGGATCAGCACAGTGACCAGCAGTCAGAACTCGTGGCCCTAAAACACAAGTGATTGTGTTTCCCAGGTGAGAGGATACCCCACGGTAGGGGATTCAATCAGCTTTAACTCACCCAGCTAAACTGCAAAAGAGATCCTGGTTCCACCAGGTGCTTTCTCGCCAGCCCAGAGCCACATGCCAGCATACTCTAATCACTGTCCCAGACTGAACTGTGGGCACCACAACATCAGAGACTGAGATTTCCAGTCAATAGATAACCCCACGGTTTAGGAAATGATTGGAACCAACCTTAGGTCACACAGACATTCCCTGGAAAAGACTAAGGGTTCAGCGGGCACCCAGGAGCCAGCCCAGAGCCAGAGCAGGGGACCCAGGCACCAGTACAGAGTCCTGCCTACATGCCTGACTCACTGCCCAATATAGGACTATGGGCTCCAGGGCACCAGAGACTGAGTTTCTCTGTCGGGTGCAAACTCACAGGGAGGTGAATGGCTGGTCTAATCTCAGAGCACTCAGCTGATACCACCACCCCAAAAAGGTCTCCAGAAAAATTACCCAGTTTCAGCAGACGCCCAGGCACCCAATCCCCAGAAAGGCAGAGCCAAGTAAGTCTGTGCCTGCGGGTTCTACTCACCATCACAACAAAACAGCTGTCCCCAAAGCAAAGATTGGGTGTCCCTTTCAGGAGGAAAACCCACAGTGGGGGGATCAAGTCCAATGCTCAAGACACCCAGCTCCAAAAGGCTTTCTGGATTCATGCAGACTCTACCCTCTAGCTTTCTACTGCAGGCATGAGCAATGTGCTCACCTATCATTATTGAGTACCGCTAGGGCACTGGGGCACACAGCTGCATCCTCAGACCTACAAAAGACAGAGAGCCATCAGAGCAGCCCTCAGATACTGCTCCAAGGATCAACCAGTTATCCCTAGCTAAACTGACAAAACTGAGGGAATCCCTGGTTCTCCATAGATCTGCACCCAACAATTACACCTTAAGAGCAACAGCTGCTGCTCACTAAATTCAGAGCAAGAAACCCAGCAGCAGGGCATCCATCACCAGGACCTATCCTGATGAGAAGAGTGCCTTCCTGAACACCACAGTTACCATACAGGTCCATACACCTGAAGTGAACTGTGAAAATTCCTGAGAAGCACCACCATTCAGTTGACCATACCCAAAAAGCAGAGAACTTCAGAATCCTGCCAAGTGGATTAACCCCACCCCAGGAATTAACAGACACCAGAAATTAACAGACACCTAAGACAGAGAGTTGGGTAGAGGCCAGTGAAAAAGCAAAACCAAAAAAAAAAAGGCAAAACAATTTGGCATCCCCAGAACCCAGTTATCCAGGGGCAAGTAATATTGGACACTATAACATAAGTGAAATTCAAGAAGATGACCTTACATCTATGCTTATGAAGAGGTTAATGGAGGAAGCAAATAAAATGCATAAAGAATTAGGGGGTGATATAATAAAACACATTATGGTTATCCATAAAGGAATACAGGAAGATGCAGCCAAATATTTTGTGGCATTCAGAGAGGAAATGATTAAATCACTGAAAGAAATAAAAAACAAAACAAAACAAACAAACAAAATAAACAGAGGAATGTTCAAACAAACACCTGGAGGAATTGAAGGAAAAACAGGAAAATACAGTCAGACAGGTGAAGGAAATCAACAAAATGGTTCAAGATCTGAAGATAGAATTGGAAGTATTAAAGAAAACACAAATGGAGGAAATCATGGAGAGGGAGAACAGGAACTAAAGAAGTAAGCAAAACTAACAGACTACAAGAGATGGAAGAAAAAAACTCAGGTGTGGAAGATGGAAGAAATCGATGTATTCATCAAAGAAAATAATAAATCTAAAAAATTCCTGACACAAACCATCCAAGAAATCCAAGACAACAACAACAAAAAAAGACAAAACCTAAGAATAGAGGAATAGAGGAAAAAGAAGATTCCCTCCTCCAAGGCGCAGAAAATATTTTCAACAAAATCATTGAAGAAAATTTCCCCAACTTAAAAGAGAGGCCTATAAGAATACAACAGACAGCAGGACACCTAATAAATTAGACCGGAAAAGAAAATCCTCCCGTCACATAATAAACAAAACAGTAAGAATACAGAACAAAGAACAAATACTAAAAGCTGGAAGGGAAAAAGGTCAAGTAACTTCTAATGGCAAACCCATCAGAATCACACCTGACTTCTCAACAGAAACTATGAAAGACAGAAGAGCCTGGACGGATATCATGCAGACCCTAAGCGAACACAGATGTCAGCCTAGGCTACTGTACCCAGCAAAACTCTCTGTCCTCATAGACAGAGAAAACAAGATATTCAATGACAAAAACAAGATTCAACAATGCCTACACACAAATCCAGCATTACAGAAGATACGAGGAGGAAAAATACAACCCAAGAAAACTAACTACTTTCAAGAAATCACAGAAAATGAATAACCTCACTACAGCCAAACACACGAACACACTACCATGGCCAACATCAATATCAAAGGATCTAACAGCCACTGGCCATTAATCTCCCTCGACATCAATGGACACAATACTCCAATAAAAAGACACAGACTAACAGAATGGATGCATAAACAAGACCCAACAGCCTGTTGCATACAAGAAACACACCTAACTCAAAAAGATAGACATTACCTGAGGGTAAAGGGCTGGAAGACAGTTTTCCAGGCAAATGGACCCAAGAAGCAAGCAGGAGTAGCCATTCTAATATTTAATAAAATAGATTTTCAACCAAAATTAACCAAAAGAGATAGAGAAGGACACTTCATACTCATCAAGGGAAAAACCCACTAGAAAGATATCACAATCCTGAACATCTATGCCCCAAAAGCAAGGGCACCCACATTTGTAAAATAAACTTTAATAAAACTTAAATCACACATAGACCCCCACACACACATTAATAGTGGGAGATTTCAATACCCAACTCTCAACAAACGACAGGTCAACAAAACAGAAATTAAACAAAGAAACAGCAAGTATGACATAGGTCATGAATCAAATGGTCTTCACAGACATCTACAGAACCTTTCACCCAAACACAAAATAATTTACCTTCCTCTCAGCACCTCGTGGAACCTTCTCCAAAATAGACCATATAGTTGGTCACAAAGCAAGACTCAACAGAAACAAGAAGATTAAAATAATCTCTGTATCCTATCTGATCACCATGGACTAAAGCTGGACCTCAAGGACAAAAATAGCAAAAGGCCTACACATATGGAAAATAAACAACTTGCTTCTAAATGACAGCTGGGTCAGAGAAGAAATAAAGAAAGAAATTAAAGACTTTTTAGAATTCAATAAAAATGAAGGCACAACATACCCAAACTTATGGGACACAGTGGAAGCAGTGTTAAGAGGAAAGTTCATAGCACTAAGTGCCTTCAAAAAGAAAATCAAAACATCTCATGCAAGCAACTTGATGGCTCACTTAAAAGCCCTAGGAAAAAAAAAAGAAGCAAACACACCAAAGATGGCTGGAAATAATCAAACTCAGGGCTGAAATCAATCAATTAGAAACAAATAAAACAATTCAAAGAGTCAATGAAACCAAGAGATGGTTCTTTGAGAAATTGAACAAGATAGACAAACTCTTAGCCAAACTCACTAAAACTCAGAGATACACCATCCAAATCAACAAAATCAGAAATGAAAAGGGGGACATAACCACAGACACTGAAGAAATCCAAACAATAATTAGGTCTTAATTCCAAAGTTTATATGCCACAAAATTTAAAATCTAAATGAAATGGACAATTTTCTTGACCGATTCTACATGCCAAAGCTAAATCAAGACCAGGTAAACCAACTAAATAGTCCTATATTCCCTATGAAAATAGAAGCTGTCATCAAAAATCTACCATGCAAAAAAATGCCCAGTGCCAGATGGTTTCAGGGCCGAATTCTACCAGACCTTCAAAGAAGAGCTAACACCAATACTCTTCAAACTATTCCACAAAAATAGAAACAGAAGGGACACTACCAAACCCTTTCTTTGAAGCCATAGTCACCTTGGTACCTAACCCTCACAAAGACCCAACAAAGAAGGAGAATTTCAGGCCAATCTCCCTTATGAACAGTGATGCAAAAATACTCAACAAAATGCTTGCAAACCGAATCCAACGACACATCAATGATATCATCCACTACTACCAAATAGGCTTCATCCCAGGCATGCAGGGGTGGTTCAACATACAAAAATCCATGAATGTGATCCACCACATAAACAAACTGAAGGAGAAAAACCACATGATCATCTCTTTAGATGCTGAAAAGGGATTTGACAAAATCCAACATCCATTCATGTTTAAAGTATTGGAGAGATCCAGGAAAAAAGGCACATTCCTCAACACAGTAAAGGCGATATACAGCAAGCCTATAGCCAACATCAAACTGAACGGAGAGAAACTTACATCATTCCCACTGAAATCAAGGACAAGTCAAGGCTGTCCACTATCTCCATATCTTTTCAACATTGTTCTTGAAGTCCTCGCTAGAGCAATAAGACAATTGAAGGAGATCAAGGGGATACAGATGGGAAAGGAAGAAGTCAAATTATCACTATTTGCAGATGATATGATAGTATACGTGAGTGACCCCAAAAACTCTACCAGGGAACTCCTACAGCTAATTAACATCTTCAGCAAAGTGGCTGGATACTAAGTTATCTCAAAAAAGTGAGTAGACTTACTGTATACACAGGACAAAAGGGCTGAGAAAGAAATTAGGGAAACAACACCATTCACAAATAGCCACAAAGGACATAAGGTACCTTGGTGTGAACCTAAACAAGCAAGTCAAAGACTTGTATGAAAAGAATTTCCGGTCTCTGAAGAAAGAATTAGAAGAAGATATCAATATCAGAAGATGGAAAGATCTCCCATGCTCATGGCTTTGCAGAATTGGTATAATAAAAATGGCCATCTAACCAAAAGCAATCTACAGAGTCAGTGCAATATCCATCAAATTACCAACACAATTCTTCACAGACTTTGAAAGAAAAATTCTCACCTTCATATGGAACAACAAGAAACCCAGAATTGCTAAAACAATTCTCTACAGTAAAAGATTTTCAGGAGGTATCTCCATCCCTGATCTTAAGCTGTACTATAGAGCAAACAATATGCATGGTACTGGCATAGAAACAGTCTAGTGGATCAATGGAATCGAACAGAAGACCCTGACAAAAATCCACACACTTATGGACACCTGATTTTTGACAAAGATGCCAAATCTATTCAATGGAAAAAAGACAGCATCTTCAACAAAAGGTGCTGATCTAACTAGTTGTCTATAGGTAAAAAAAAAAAAATGAAAATGGATCCACATTTATCACCCTGCACAAAACTGAAGTCCAAGTGGATCAAAGACCTCAACATAAAACCAGACACATTAAATTGGTTAGAAAAATAACGTGGGGAAGAGACTTGAACGCATTGGCACAGGAGACAACTTCTTGAACAGAACACCAACAGCACAGGCTCTAAGAGCAACAATCAATAAATGGGACCTCATGAAACTGAAAAGCTTCTGTAAAGCAAAGGACACTGTCCTCAGAACAAAACGACAGCTTACAGATTGGGAAAAGATCTTCACCAATCCTATATCTGACACAGGGCTAATATCCAGTACATATAAAGAACTAAAGAAGTTAAACAACAAAAAATCAAGTAATCCAATTAAAAAAATGGGGTACAGAGCTAAACAGAGAATTCTCTGTAGAGGAATATCGAATGGCAGAGAAACACTTAAAGAAATGCTCAACCTCATTGGCCATCAGAAAATGCAAATCAAAACGACCCTACGATTTCACCTTACACACATCAGAATGGCTAAGATCAAAAACTGAAGAGACAACACATGCTGGAGAGGTTATGGAGAAAGGGGAACCCTCCTCCACTGCTGGTGGGAATGTAAACTTGTATAACCACTCTTGAAAGCAATCTGGTGCTTTTTCAGACAACTAGGAATAGCGCTTCCTCAAGATACAGCCATACCACTCATAGGCATCTATCCAAAAGATTCTCAAGTACCCAATCAGGACATTTGCTCAACCATGTTTGTAGCAGCTTTATTTGTTATAACCAGGTGGTGTAAACAGCACAAATGCCCCTCAATGGAATGGATGCACAAATTGTGGTTTATCTACACAAAGGAATATTACTCAGCAATAAAATCAAGGAATTATGAAACATGCAGGTAAATGGTGGGATCTGGGAAAGATCATCCTGAGTGAGCTATCCCAGAAACAGAAAGATGCACAGGGTATACACTGACTCATATAGACATATAATATAGGATAAACCTAGTCAAATCTGTACACCTAAAGAAACTAATCAAGAGGGAGGACTCTTGCTAAAATGCTCAATTCCTATCCAGAAAGGCAAAGAGGATAGACATCAGAAGGAGAAAAGAGGGAACAAGTCAGGAGCCTGACACAGAGGACTTCTGAAAGACTCTACCCTGCAGACTATGAAGGCAGATGCTGAGATTTATGGGCAACCACTGGGCAGAGTGCAGGGAATCTTAGGAAAGAAGTGGGAAACAATAAAATCTGGAGAGGACAGGAACTCCACAAGGAGAGCAACAGAACCAAAAACTCTGAGCACAGGGGTCTTTCCTGAGACTGCTATTCCAACCAAGGACTATGCATGGAGATAACCGAAGCTATAGACTACAGCTGCACAGCTGTAGACTATGGCAGTTCAGTATCCAAGTGGGTTCCATTGTAATAGGAACAGGGACTGCCTCTGACATGAACTGATTCGCCTGCTCTTTAATTTCCTCCCCTGTTGGGGAAGCAGCAGTACCAGGCCACAGAAGAAGACAATGCGGCCACTCCTGATGAGATCTAATTGACTAGGATCAGAAGGAAGGAAAAGAAGACCTCCCCTATCAGTGGACTTGTGGAGGGGCAGGCATGCAGAGGGTAGAGGAAGAGAGTGATTGGGATGGGAGGAGGGAGGGAACCACAGAGAGGATACAAAGTGAATAAAGTGTAATTAATGAAGAATAAAAAAATTAAAAATTTTTATTGAAATAGCCAAACAAATAAATTCTTACTTCATAAGCCATAAAAAAACAAACAAACAAATAAAAACAATTGTCCATAAGTGTGTGGATTTACTTCTGTTCCTTTGAGCTGGAAATCCTCTTCTTCTATTCCTATTATTCTTAAGTTTGGTCTTTTCACAGTGCCCCAGCTTTCCTGGATGTTTTATATCAGGATTATTTTCAGATTTTCCATTTTCCTTAAATGATGTATCTATTTCTTCTATCATGTCTTCAGTACTTGAGATCCTCTCTTTAATCACTTGCATTTTATTGGGGATGCTTGTGGCTATAGTTCCTGTTCACGTACATAGATTTCCCATTTCCAGAATTCACTCAGTATGGGTTTTCTTTATTGATTCTATTTGCATTTTTAGGTCTTGGACAGTTTTTTTTTTATTTCCTTCAATTTTTTCTTGAGTTTCTTGATATTCTTTAAAGGATTTATTGATTTCCTTCATTTTCCATTGCCTTTCCTCCATTTCTTCACGGGATACCCTCATTTCCTCTTTAAGAACATCTATTATCTTCATAAAGTTGGCTTTAAGATCATTTTCCTGTGTTTCAGCTGTGTTGGAATATTCGTGGCTTGTTTAAGTAGGATGGCTGGGCTCTGATGGTGATATCTTGTACAGGTTGTTGTTGAGTATGTTCTTACCCTGATGTTTAGACATCTGGATTTGGAGTAGTTATAGTTTTAACTGATGATTTCTGGGTTAGTCTTTACTAGATGGGTGCTTGCTTCTTTGGTTTATGTTTCTTCTTTTGTATTTTGGCTAGAGTACCCTGTGGTTTAGTATAATGTCTCCACTGGAGTTGGTTACTTGACTTCTAATTATCTGGATGGCCTCTGATCCAGCATGATGTTTCTGCCCAAGTTAAGGGCTAGAAATCTGGCAATGTATGTGGCTTCTGAACTTCCTGGGGTTCTTCTGGGGTTTAAAATATTGGACACGTTTCTGGCCAGGTAGGGGACTTCTGCCTGGTTTTCAGGAAGATGACTGGCTTCTGATGGGGTAGAATGCTTTCACCAGAGTTGGTAACCAGGATGTTGTCATGTGGAAAAGAGAAGGGGTAGTTGGGGTTATATTGTCTGGGCATGGCTGGGGCAGAGGGTAGTGAGGGGGCTTATCTGGTTGTCAGAGAGCTGGCTTGGGCTCTGGTGACGTAGGAGGAGGAGGCTTATAGGTATAGTTGGGGTTTTTCTGAGCAGGCAAGATCAGGGTGGAGAGAATAGACTTATCTGGATTTCAAAATGCTGGCCTGGCCTTTGGTTGGGTAGGAGGCTTTTACTAGAGGTATGGGTCAAGATATGGTTATGAGAACTGGGAAGTTGGAGTTATGCTGGGTGGGTGTGGGACATTGGAGGGTTGTGGTGATGGTGATCGTGGTGATTTGCCAGGTTTTCAGGGAGCTGTCCTTGTCAGATGGCATAGAATATTCCTACCAGAGATGAGAGCTCAGATGCAATGATCAGAAGAGGAAATTGGGGTGTTAGGGTTATATTGGGCAATCATCCAAGGTTAGGCAGCTATACGCAGTGGAGGCTTATTCTGTAATGATGAATTACAGCTCTAGGGAGGAAAAAGTGTGCATGCCACAATACACCAAGAAAATAAAATGTTCTTCATAACCAAACTGGAGGAAGACTCCTAGGCATCCTTCATCCTCAGGTTCACATGTTAATAACATGTGGCTTCCAATTCTACAGAAGAGAAATTACTTTCAAAGACAATTTTTGAAGAAAAATGAATACTGAATTGCCTAAAAGTTTCCATTTAAACTATGATTCATTGTATAATATGCACTATGCTTATCTTCATAACTCCATATCCCTATGGGAATTCTTCATCTTCTCTTCTGTGTTATATAGATTGAAAGATCTCCTCAGGATATAAATCCAGGCAGTATGATTCTTTTTCAGGAATTTTTTTTCCATAACTATAAAGAAATAAACTTAGTAATAATATTACAGTACTTCTAAATTTAAATATTTCATCTCATCTCTGTCTCTTAAGGAAATCTCCTTTTAAATAGAGAAAAACAAAACAAAACAAAACAAAAAACAAGATCCACACAGAAAAACAAGTTGGGAGGGAAAAGGACCCCTTGTTGTTCTGTATGAGATCCCATTCTGGACTCCAAGTTAGGATAACTATTTCAGTTGTTCTCCAAATTATGTGGGCTGCCATCCACTTTGCTCTGAGTCTAATTTGATTTGTGGTTCAATCACTTACAAGTAACTGTCATGACAAATGAACAAAAATGTATTCTATGAGTCTCTGCATTGGAAACAAATATCCAAACTCTTGTGTTAATATAGGATCTCTGCTAAGGTATCAAAAAGAACCTAGAGCTGGATATCGATAAAGTAAAGATCAGAGTACTAACTACCAATTGCAGAAAGGCCAAAGTATAATTCTTTTTCTTTATGCTTCACTGTGGGGAACTCAAGAACATCAAGTAAGCCCAATGAACCAGATAGAAATACAGCTAGAGTCTAATGTAACCCAATATTCAGTTCCCATCCATGCTGCTCCCACTTTTCTCTAAGGAAAAATGGTCACGCTGAAGTTTGTTAAGATTCAAGTACCCAGATTTGTAGAGATGTCAATTCAAATGATCTTAGTGTTTTTTTTTGTTTTTTTTTTTTTTATGATCTTAGTGTGTTTATTAGAGAAGCAGGTAAGTGTTTTCTTTTAAATTCAGCTGAAGCTTTTTTATAGAATCGCCGTGATTCCAGGAAAGAGTTAGCCTTTTTGGCTAAGAAAGAGGTTTTTCTGCCTTCCACTCTGATCTTTCTCTTCCAAGCTAAAGTCATGTTTTGGCTTAGTAATAAAGCCACAGCTGTAGAAAGGGGACTAGGAGACACTTTGTAACAGATACCATCATTTCCTGATAAGCTGAAGTCCTTCTAGAAGGGTTGGGGTTATTTACATAATAGAACTTTAAATCAAGTTGAGCTTAACTAACTCTTGCTGGCCTCTTGATCTTGCCTTCTATATCTTTACCTACTATAATGATTCTTGTCTATATGCCTGTGAAACTTCAGACAATGAGAGAAGGGGCTTTCTAGTAAGAGTAACAATCTGTTTTAGAATTCAGTCTGAACTTGAGCAAGCAGGCACAGTCTGTATGACTCTAAACTATCACAATATATCCAAATGTCAGTGGTAGTCTGAGACTCTTGTGATATCTATAGTTAGGAAACATTACCTCTCAGCTGCACATGAGGGAGAATGTGCGCATAATGCTTCTATGTGATGATGCTCAGCATTACCTGGCTGCCTCAAGTTATTTGGAGATACAGGTGGGGATAACAGGAAGCATAGGAGAGTTTTATCATAAAGAAGAAAGTGGAATAATACTTCTGCTCCATCAAATAACCCTGCATGTCTTGTAGGCAGGACAAATTGTGGGTCAAAGGTTTTTGTGGGTAGGTTTACGTTCCAATCCTTCCATTGAAAGTCTTGTTAACATGAGATGTCAGTTTCAGGCTCCATATCTCCCATTGCTAGAAGTATTAGCTAAGGTCATTTTCATAAACTCTTGGGGCTTTGCATTATTCTACGTTTCTAGTTCATCCCAGAACTCTCTCCTTCCATCCTACCTCAAACCTCATCTCTCCTATTCTTACCACAACCCTCCCCAACCCAACACTATCCCTTCATCAACCCCTGATGTCTAATCTATTTTCCCTTCTCTCTGAGAGTCAAGTGTCCTCCCTTGGGCACTCCTTGTTACACAGCTTCCTTAGGTCTGTGGTTTATAACATCATTATCCTGTATTTTATGACTAATATCAACTTATAGTGAGTACATACCATTTTTATCTTTCTGGGTCTTGGTTACCTCACTCAGGATGATTTTTTAGTTCCATCCTTTCGTTTGCAAATTTTTCAGTGCTGAGTAATTTTCCATTGTGTAAATGTATCATATTTTCTTTGTATGTTCTTCAGTTGAGAAACATCTAAGTAGTTTCCTGTTTCTGGCTATTATGAATACAGCTGCTATGAATACTATGAACATAGCTGAGCAAGTGTCCTTGTGGTATGGTGGAGATTCCTTTGAGTATATGTCCAGGAGTGGTGTAGCAGGGTCTTGTGGTAGTTCTATTCTAATTTTCAGAGAAACTGCCAAGTTGATTTCCAAAATAGTTGTAAAAGTTTGTATTCCCATTGACAATATAAGCATGTTCCCCTTCCTCCACATCCTAGCCAACAATGAATGTTGCTTGAATTTTTGATCTTAGCCTTTCTGATGCATTTAAGTTGGAGTTTCAGAGTTGCTTTAATTTGTATTTCTCTGATGTCTAAGGATATTGAACATTTCTTGAGCTGCTTCTCAGACATTAAAAATTCCTTTGCGGAGAATCCTTGTCTCATTCTTAATTGGTTCTTTGGTTTGTTGATGTCTAGCTTTGCACATACCTTAGCACAATAAAGGCAATATACAGCAAGCTGGTACCCTTCATTAAATTAAATGAAGAGAAACCTAAGCCAATGCAACTAAAATCTGGGACAAATCAAGGCTTTCCACTCCCTCCTTACCTATTAAACATAGTATTTGAAGTTCGAGCTAGATGAATAACACAACTAAAGGCAATCAAGAGGATACAAATTAGAATAGAAGAATAAAAGTATCGCTTTTTGCAGACGATATGAAAGTATACATAAGTGATACCAAAATTTTTACCAGTGAACTCCTACAACTAATAAACACCTTCATCATAGTGCCTGAACACATAATTAACTCAAAAAATTAGTAGCTATCCTATATGCAAACAATAAATAGGCTGAGAAAGAAATTAGGGAGGTGGAGATCCAAGATGGCAGCAAGCAGCACACACTGTATCTGAGGGGCACAAGATCCAAATTACCGAAACTGATGAGTGGAGGGGCATCTTAAGCTAGAACATCAATGTTGAGGTTTCCCAGGCAGGAGGGGACAAGTGAACTGAGACCATTTGGTTCCAGGTCACTCACAGACTTCTCCAGGGACTAAGAATGGTGAATATTGAACCCCCTGCACTTCCCTTTAACATGCCTCCCTCCGCAGCAGAGGCAGTCGAACCTGCCTGCTGCTCCTACTCAGAAACTGGGACAGCAGAGGCAGGCCTCCCAGTTCCACAATGGCAGGCAGCTGTACAGGCCTGCCAGGTCAGCAGCTGGACCTTCCAACAGGCCACAGTACTGGGCTTCCCAGGTCTGTGAGTGGCTGTTCAGGCTTCCCAGGGCCTCCCAGTAGACAACTGTACTGGCCTCCAAGGTCAGCAGGGTGGCAGGTGGCCCTAACAGGAACTTCCATGCTCCCTAACTGAGACAACAGAAGTGGCTACCCCAAGTAAGGGTCTACCTGCCCAGCAAACAATGGACACCACTGAGCTGACAAATCTCCTACACTGTCATTTGCCCCTACATTTGTCATTTGTCCAAATCCGAGAGTAGAGAACAGGGGGAAACCCTGTGCTTTCTGATTAGGCCTACTAGCTAGTGAGTGTACAGTCAAGTGAGTGAGTGCAGAGCCCAAGATCCAGAGTCCCTCTAGCAATGAAATATCAGATCCTTCCCACCAACACACGAACTCTGAGCAACATAGGGATTCTTGGGACAGCATTCTCAACATTGAAATCCCTAATCTGTGGGTCTACCAGTGAAGTCCAGGCAAACATATCCTGGAACCAAGAGATATCTAAATACCAGAAGACAGTATGACAGGCCTATAGGCCACTGAGGTATTCAGGGAATCTGCATAGGCATATTGCACCACTGAACAGCGTCAGTACCCAGACCCCCTCCTGCACTTAAGCACCACAATCAAGGCATCTACATTCTCTAGCATCCTGTCCTTCAAGACACACTTCTAGGCACATGTCTGTATTTGCTCACCCACACTTGTGCTCCTGCATCTGCAACATTCCTTCCTTAGCTACAGCGGAAACACCAACACACACACACTCAAACCAGTGGATCTCTCTCATTTTCCCTGAAGAATACTCCAGACACCAGAGAAAGACTGACCCAGTCTGAAGCACAATTCCCAGGAACAATTAGTGAAGGTTATGGATAAAGAAATGGCTAGAGTTAAAGGTAAGAACACATCCAACAAAAATCAGAACATCATGGCTTCACCAGCAACCCCCCAAAACAATGGATATTTTAGTTCATCAGAAACACAGGAAAATGATTTAAAGCTATGCTAAACCAGTTATTAGAGGCACAAGGGGTCTTTTCTGAGACTGATACTCCAACCAAGGACCATTCATGGAGAAAACCTAGAACCCATTCAGAGATATAGATCATGGCAGGTCAGTGTCCAAGTGGGTTACATAGTAAAGGGAAGAGGGACTGTCTCTGACATGAACTGATTGGCCTGCTCTTTTATCCCCTCCCCCTGAGGGGGAAGCAGCCTTACCAGGCCACAGAGGCAGCCACTCCTGATGAGACCTGATAGACTAGGATCAGAAGGAAGGAAAGGAGGACCTACCCTATCAGTGGACTTGGAGAAGGGCATGTGTGGAGAAGGGGGAAGGAGGGTGGGATTGGGAGGGGCTACAGGGGGATAGAAAGTGAATAAAATATAATTAATAAAAAATAAAATAAAATAAATAAAAAAGAGGGGCGCCAGGAGAATACTGTGTCTGAGAAACAGGAAAACACTCTCTGTACAGAGACCAAGAGACTGAACTCTGGGCCCTAAAACAACAGCGATCCTGTTTCCCAGGTAAGAGGAAACCCCCACGGCTTGGAAATCAGTCAGTCGGTCCACTCTCAGGCTAGAACCCAGAAGAGATCCTGGGTTGTGCAGGCACTAGGTTGCCAGATCAGAGACACACACCTGCATCTCCTGATCACATTCCCAGGCTGATTGGTGGGCACAAAAACACCAAAGACTGGGAGTCCCAGTCTCAAGAAAACCCACGGGGAAGGAAAGTTGCGAGACTGGTGACAGTTCACAAAGTCTTTCCCTGGAAAATGTCACTCAGACCTCGGGTACCCACCACCATCACAACTGATCTCCAGCAGCCAGCACCAGCAGAGAGCGCCTGCATGTCCAGCTCACTGGTACAGATGAGCTGCACGCCCCAGTGCAACAGAATCTGGGAAACCCTGTACAGAGAGTGCCCCACAGGGAAGGAAGGAAACCGTGCTGTCTTGGGTCACCTAGGCTTTGCCTGGGGAAAGTCTCGTAGACCAGCAAGTACACACCACCATCACTGATCCGGGCCCAAGCAGGGGGCACAGATTTGTTGGGAATCCAGCTCCCTCAGACTAACAGGCATACTTGTGCACCGCCAGCCCAGAGACCTGCTTTGTACCAACTACTCCTTACAGACAGAACTGTGTGCCCCAGGACACCAGAGTCTTGGAGTCACTGTCTGGAGAAGCCCTCACAAGGAACAAGGAACGAAGCAAAGGGGACAGACTTAGGCCACCCAGTATATCCCCGGGAAAGGTCCAACAGACTGGCCTAACCCAGGGACCTGCTGTGTCCCAGGTAGCCTGCGGTTACCAGGAGAGCAGTACTCACCCGCCACAGATTACACCTTGGGTACTGGGGCACAGACCCCCAACCTCAGACCTACAAAAGACCACGAACCCCGAGATCAACCCCCAGATACTGCTCCAAGGGGCAACCAGTTATCCCTAACAAAACCGACAAAACCAGGGAACACACAGGTTACAGCTGCTGATCACTAAATTTACAGCAAGAAACCCAGAAGCAGGGCAGCTGTCTCCAGGACTTCACCCGGTGAGAGGAGAACCCTCTCCACTAACAAGGACCACAGTTACCACCCAGGTCTCTATGCCTGAAGTGAGCTGTAGAAACTCCTGAAAAACACCGGCCATCCAGTGACTATACCCAAAAAGCTGAGAAGCTTCCTTCAGTAAAAACCATATTCCTGCCACAGGGATTCTCTCCACCACAGGATTCCAGGAACCACCAGAAACTAACTTCAAACACCTAAGACAGTTCAATGGATAGAGGACAGTGTAAAAGTTCAACCAACAAAAGCCAGAGCAATATGGCATTTCCAGAACCCAGTTATCCAGGGGCAAGTAGCCCTAGACACCACAGCATAGTTGAAGTTCAAGAAGATGACCTAACATCTATGCTCCTGAAGAGGATAACAAAGGAAACAAATTAAATATGTAAAGAAATAGAGGAAGCTGCAACCAAACAGTTTGTGGCCTTTAGATAGGAAATGCTTAAATCACTGAATGAAATAAAAGAGACAGAGGATTGTACAAACAAACACCTGAAGGAATTGTTCGAAAAACAGGAAAATACAGCCAGACAGATGAAGGAAATCAACAAAACGTCTCCAAATCTGAAGATAGTATTGGAAAAATTAAAAAACAAACAAACAAACAAAAAAAGCACACACACACACAAATGGAAGAAATTGTAGAGAGAAAAAAAATTAGGGAAGAAAGCAGGAACTACAGAGATTAACATAACAAATAGGCTACAAGAAATGGAAGAAAGAATCTCAGGTGTGGAAGATACAATGGAAAAAAATCAATATATCTGTCAAAGAAAATGTTAAATCTAAAAAATTCCTGACACAGACCATCCAAGAAATTCAAGACAACATAAAAAGACAAAACATAAGAATAATAGGAATAGAGGAAAAAGAAGATTCCCTGCTGTAAGGCCCAGACAATATTTTCAACAAAATCATTTCCTCAACATAAAGAAGAGGACAATAAGAATACAATATGCCTACAGAACACCCAATAAATTAAACCAGAAAAGAAAATCCTCCTGCCACAAAAAGAACAAAACCATAAGTATACAGGACAAAGAAAAAATACTAAAAGCTGCAAGAGAAAAAGGCCAAGTAACATATAATGGCAAACCCATTAGAATCACATCTGACTTTTCAACAGAAACTATGAAAGCCAGAAGGTCTTGGAGGAATATCATGCAGACCCTAAGAGAACACAGATGTCAGCCCAGGCGACTATACCCAGCAAAACTCTCAGTCCTCTTAGATGGAGAAAACAAGATTTTCAACGACAAAAACAAATTTCAACATTACCAACAAATCCAGCATTACAGAAGATACTTGAAGGGAAAATACTAACCAAGAAAACTAGCTACTTTTAAGAAAGCACAGGAAGTAATTAATCTCACTACAGTAAAACGAAAAGCAACCAAGCACACAACTTTATGACCACAGCCAACATCAAAATCAAAGGATCTAACAGCCACTGGTCATTGATCTCTCTCAACATCAAACGACTCAATTCTCCAATAAAAAGACACAGACTAACAGAATGGATACAAACAAACAAACAAACAAACAAACAAAAACAGCAATCTGTTGCATACAAGAAACACACCTAAGTCACAAAGATAGACATTACCTAAGAAAAAAGGGTTGGAAGAGGCTTTCCAACCAAATGGAACCAAGAAGCAAGCAGGAGTAGCCATTCTAATAGCTGATAAAATAGACATTCAACCAAAATTAAGAAAAAGAGATGGGGAAAGACACTTCATACTCATCAAGGGAAAATTCCACCAAGAAGACATCACAATCCTAAAAATCTATGCCCCAAAACAAGGGCACCCACATTTGAAATAGAAACATTGATAAAATTTAAACCACACATAGACCCCCAGACATTAATAGTGGGAGACTTCAACACTCCACTCTCAACAAAGGACAGATCGACAAAACAGAAATTAAACAAAGAAACAATATTTCTAACAGAGGTCATAAATCAAATGGACCTAACAGACATTTACAGAATCTTACACCCAAACACAAAAGAATTTACCTTCTTCTCAGAACCTCATGGAACCTTCTCCAAAATAGACCATATAGTTGGTCACAAAGCAAAATTCAACATATACAAGAAGATTGAAATAATCCCTTGTATCGTGTCTGATTACCATGGAATAAAACTGGACCACAACAACAACAGAAATAGCAAAAAGGCTACACACACATGGAAACTGAACAATTTGCTACTAAATGACAACTGGGTCAGGGAAGAAATAAAAGAAGAAATTAAAGTATGCCTAGAACTCAATGAAAATTAAGACACAATATACCCACAATATACTGTGGGACATAATGAAAGCAGTGCTGAGGACAGTTCATAGCACTAAGTACCTTCAAGAAGAAATTTGGGACAGATCATTCTAGCAACTTAATAGCTCACTTAAAAACCCGAGAAAAAGAAGAAGCAGACACACCAAAAAGGAGTAGATAGCTAAAAATAATCAAACACAGGGCTGAAAATAATCAATTAGAAACAAATAAAACAATTCAAAGAATCAATGAAACCAAAAGCTGCTTCTTTGACAAAATCAACAAAATAGACAAACCCTTACCCAAACTAACTAAAAGGCAGAGAGACACCATCAAAATCAACAAAATCAGAAATGAAAACAGGGATATAACTACAGACACTGAGGAAATACAACCAATAATTAGGACTTACTTCAAAAGTCTACACGCCACAAAATTTGAAAATCTAAGTGAAATGGACAATTTTCTTGATTGATTTCTCTTACCAAAGTTGAATCAGGACCAGGTAAATCAATTAAATAGTCCAATATCCCCAAGGAAACAGAAGCAGTCATCAAAAGTCTCCCATCCAAAAAAAAAAAAAAAAAAAAAAGGCCAGGATCATGTGGTTTTGGTGCAGAATGCTACCAGACCTTCAAAGAAGAGCTAAATCCAATTCTCTTCAAACTATTCTAGAAAATAGAAACAGAAGGAACATAACCAAATTCATCCTATGAAGCCACAGTCACCGTGTTAACTAAAGCTCACAAAGATCCATCAAAGAAAGAGAATTTCAGGCCAATCTCCCTTATGAACATTGATCCAAAAATACTCAACAAAATACTCGCAAACCGAATATAAGAACATATCAAAGATATCATTCAATACGACCAAGTAGGCTTCATCCCAGGTATGCAGGGGTGGTTCAATATACAGAAATCCATCAATGTGATCCACCATATTAACAAACTGAAAGAAAAATAAAAACACATGATAATCTCCCTAGATGCTGAAAAAGCATTTGACAAAATCCAACATCCATTCATATTTAAAGTTTTGGAGAGATCAGGGATACAAGGCACATATCTAAACATAGTAAAGGCGATATACAGCAAGCCTATAGCCAACATCAAATTGAATGGAGAGAAACTTAAAGCAATCCCACTAAAATCAGGAACAAGACAAGGCTGCCCACTCTCTCCATATCTCTTCAACATAGTACTGGAATTCCTTGCTAGAGCAATAAGACAGTTGAAGGAAATCAAGGCCATACAAATTGGAAAGGAAGAAGTCAAATTCTCACTATTTGCATATGATATGCTAGGATATGTGAGGGACCCTGAAAACTCTACCCAGGAACTCCTACAGCTGATAAACACCTTCAGCAAAGTGGCCGGATACAAAAATCACTCGAAAAAAAAAAAATCAGTAGCTCTCCTGTATACAAAAGACAATAGAAAGAAACTAAGGAAACAACAACCTTCAAAATAGCCACAAATGACATAATGTACCTTGGAGTAACCCTAACCAAGAGAGTCAAAGACTTGTATGAAAAAAAAAAATTTAAGTCTCTGAAGAAATAATTAGAAGAAGATATCAGAAAATGGAAAGATCTCCCATGGTCATGGCCTGGCAGGATTAATATAGTAAAAATGGCCATCTTACCAAAAGCAATCTACAGATTCATTGCAATTCCCATCAAATTACTAACACAATTCTTTACAGAACTTGAAAGAAAAATTCTCACCTTCATATGGAATAACAGGAAACCCAGAATTGCTAAAACAATCCTCTACAATAAAAATATTCTGGAGGTATCTCCATTCCTGATCTTCAGTTGTAATATAGAGCAACAGTTTTAAAAACTGCATGGAACTGGCATAGGAACAGAATGGTGGACCAATGGAACCGAACGGAGGACCCAGAAATAAACCCATACACTTATGGACATCTGATCTTTGACAAAGATGCCAAAACCATACAATGGAAAAAAGATAGCATCTTCAATAAAAGGTGCTGGTCCAACTGAATGTCCACATGTAGAAAAATGAAAATAGTTCTGTATTTATCACCCTGCACAAAACTGAAGTCTAAGTGGATCAAAGACCTCAACATAAAACCAGACACATTACCTTAGAACTCATTGGTACAGGAGAAAACTTCCTGAACAGAACACCAACAGCACAGGTTCTAAGACCAACAATCAATAAATGGGACCTCATGAAACTGAAAAGCTTCTGTAAAGCAAAGGACACTGTCATCAAAACAAAAGGACTGCCTCCAGATTGGGAAAGAATCTTCACCAACCCTTTATCTGACAGAAGACTAATATCCAGCATATATAGAGAACTAAAGAAGCTGAAAAGCAGCAAACCAAGTAATCTAATTAAAAGATGGGGAACAGAGCTAAACAGAGAACTCTCTGTAGAGAAATATCGAATGGCAGAGAAACATTTAAGGAAATGCTCAACCTCATTAGCCATTAGGGAAATGCAAATCAAAACAACCCAAAAATTTCACCTTACACCTATCAGAATGGCCAAGTTAAAAATGTCTAGTGACAACACATGCTGAAGAGGTTGTGGAGAAAGAGGAACACTTTTCCACTACTGGTGGGAATGTAAACTTGTACAACCACTCTGGAAAGCAATTTGGCACTTTCTCAGACAACTAGGAACAGCTCTTCCTCAAGATCCAGCCATACCACTCCTCGGCATATATCCAAAAGATTCTGAAGTACACAATAAGGACATTTGTTCAGTCATGTTTGTAGCAGCTTTATTTGTAATAGCCAAAAGCTGGAAACAGCCCAGATTCCCCTTAACTGAAGAATGAATGCAGAAATTGTGGTACATCTATACAATGGAGTATTACTGAGCAATGATAAATAAGGAAATCATGAAATTTGCAAATAAATGGTGGGACCTGGAAAGGATCATCCTGAGTGAGTTGTCCCAGAAGCAAAAGACACACACGGTATATACTCACTCATATACACATACAACATAAGATAAACCCACTAAAATCTGTACATCTAAAGAAACTAATCAAGAGAGAGGATGCTGACTCAAATGCTCAATCCCCATCCCAAAAGGCAAAGAGGAAGGACATCAGGAGATGAAAACAGGAAACAACCTAAGAACCTGCCACCAAGGGCCTTTGAAAGCCTCATCCCTGCAGACTATCAAAGCAGATGTTGAGCCTGTTGGCCAACTGTTGGGCAGAGTGAATGGAATCTTATGTAAGAAGTGGGAAATAGTAAGATCTGGAGTGGACAGGAACTTCACAAGGAGAGCGACAGAACAAGAAAATTGGAACACAGGGAACTTCCTAGAGACGCATACTCAAATCAAGGACTATTCATGGAGATAACCTAGAACCCCATCAGAGATGTAACCCATGGCAGTTCAGTGTCCAAGTGGGTCGCATTGTAATGGGAAGACGGACTGCTTCTGACATAAACTGATTGGTCTGCTCTTTGATCACCTCCCCCTGTTGGGGGTGCAGCCTTACCAGGCCACAGAAAATGACAATGCAGCCACTTATGATTAGAACTGATAGACTAAAATCAGAAAGAAGGAGATGAGGACCTCCCCTATCAGTGGACTTGGGGAGGGGCATGTGTGAAGAAGGGGAAGGAACAGTGGGATCGGGAGGGGCAGAGGGAGGTGCTTATGGGAGGATACAAAGTGAATAAATTGTAATTAATAAAAGTTAAATGAAAAAATTAAAAAAATAAAATAAATATAAAAAAGAGTAAACAAACAAATCTCTCAAAGAAATACCCACTCAAATGGAGGAAATAAAAAAGAAATGAACAAAACTCTCAAAGAAATACAGGCAAATACATTCAAAAGCTAGAGGCACAAATAGAGGTAAAATTAGTGGCATATAGAGAGGAAACAAACAAAAAAGAAGGCAATCATGGAAAGACAGGAATCCACATTCAAACAGATGAAGGAAATGGTGCAAGACATGAACACAGAATTAAAATCAATAGAGAAAACACTGGAGCTGGAGAACTTAGAGAAAAGATCAGGAACCATAAAGGTAAGCAACACCAATAAACTACAAGAGATGGAAGATGGAAGAGAGACTCTCAGATGCTGAATATACAGTTGCAGAAAGTGATGCAGCCTCAAAGAAAAAGTAAAATCAGAAAAGTTCCAAACACAAAACTTCCAAGAAATCAAGGAAACAATGAAAAGACAAAAATCTAAGAATAATAAGGACAGATGAAAAATAAATAAATAAAAAGATTCCACCCTCCCAAATCCAGAAAATATCATCAAAAAAATCATATAAGAAAAATTTCCCAACTTAAAAAAAAGAGATATCCATAAACATACTGAGGCCTACAGAACAACAAAAAGAACAGGCCAGAAAAGAAACTCCTCACATCACATAATAGTCAAAACACTAAATCTACAGAACAAAGAAAAGATATTAAAAGCATCCAGGGAAAAAGGCCAAGTAATATATAAAGGTAGAACAGAATCACACCAGACTTCTCAACAGACACTCTGAAAGCCAGAAGGGCCTGAGCAGATGTCACGCAGACTCTAAGGGACCATAGATGCCAACCTAGACTACTATACCCAGCAAAGCTTTCAATCAACATAGATGGAGAAAACAAAGTATTCCATGAAAAAACTAAACTTAAACAATATCTACACAGCAACCCAGCCCTACAGAAGATACTAGAAGGAAAATTCCAAACCAATAAAACAACTACACTGAAGAAAACATCAGATATAGATAACTTCACAAAAAATTAAATGAAAACAAGCAATGAAACGCAGTAACACAACCAATTCCTTAATAAAAGGAACTAACATTCATTGGTCACTTTTATCTATCAACATCAAGGGACTCAAATCTCCAATAAAAAGACACAGATTAACAGAATGAATTTGGAAACAGGATCCAACATTCTGCTGCATCAAGAAACACACCTACATAAAATTCCATTCACTCTGCCCATCTGGAGGGGACGGAAACTCCACAAGGAGAGCAACAGAACAAGATAATTTGAACACAGGGAACTTCCCAGAAAATCATACTCCAACCAAGGACTATTCGTGGAGATGACCTGGAACCCCTGCACAGGTGTAGCCCATGGCAGTTCAGTGTCCAAGTGGGTTACATAGTAATGGGAAGAGGGACTGCCTCTGACATAATCTGATTGGCCTGCTCGTTGATCACCTCCCCCTGAGGGGGGAGCAGCCTTACCAGGCCACAGTAGAGGACAATGCAGCCATTTTTGATGAGAACTGATAGACTAAGATCAGAAAGAAGAGGAGAACCTCCCCTATCAGTGGACTTGGGGAGTGGCATGCATGCAGAAAGGGGAGGGAGGGTGGGATCAGGAGGGGAGGAGGGAGGGGCTTATGGGGGGATACAAAATGAATAAAGTGTAATTAATAAAAAATTAAAAAAAGAAACACACCTACACAATAAAGATAAACACTACCTCAGAATAAAGGGCTTGAAAAAATGTTTTTCAAGCAAATGGACCCAGAAAACAAGCTGGGGTAGCTAACCTAATCTCTAATAAAATAGTCTTTCATCCAAAATTAATCAAAAAAGATGAGGAGGGGCACTTCATTCTCATCAAAAGGAAAATCCATCAGGAGGACATCACAGTCCTAAACATCTATGCCCAAAACACAAGACCAGCTACATTATAAATGTAACATTATTAAAGCTGAAATAACACAAAGATCCCAACACCTTACTAGTGGGAGACTTCAACATTCCACTCTCTCCAAGGGACAGAGCATCCAGACAGACCTAAACAGGGAAATAAGAGCACTTACAGAGGCCAAAAATCAAATGGACCTAATTGATGTCTACAGAACATTTCACTCAAATTCAAAAGAGTATACTATCTTTTTAGCACTTCATGGGACCTTCTCCCAAAGAGACCATATAGTTGGTCACAAAGCAAGCCTCAGCAGATAAAAAAAAAAAAAGATTGAAATGATGCCTTGTTTTCTATCTGACCACCATAGAAAAAAGCTGGATCTCAACAACAACAGAAATAACAAAACGGCTATACACACATGGAAAATGAACAATTTGCTACTCAATAACAACTGGGTTAGGGATGAAATAAAGAAAGAAATTAAAGACTTCCTAGAATTCAATAAAAATAAAGGTACAACATACCCAAAATTTGGGACACAATGAAAGTAGTGCTAAGAGGAAAGTTCATAGCACTAAGTGCCTTCAAGAAGAAATTGGAAACATCACAAACAAGCAACTTGATAGCTCACCTGAGAGCCCTAGGGGAAAAAATAGCAGACACACCCAAGAGAAGTAGAAGGCTGGAAATATTCAAGCTCGGGGATGAAAACTATCAACTAGAAACAAATAAAACTACTCAAAAACTACTACCCTTAGCCAAACTAACTAAAAGGCAGAGAGAAACTATTCAAGTCAGCAAAATCAGATACAAAAAGGGGGACATAACAAGAGACACAGAGGAAAACCAAACAATCATTAGGGCTTACTACAAAATCCTATATGCCACAAAATGTGAAAATCTAAATGAAATGGACAGTTTTCTCAATAGATTCCATTTACCTAAATTGAATCAAGATCAGATAAATAGAATGAATAGTTCTATATCCCCCAAGGAAATAGAAGCAGTCATCAAAAGTCTCCCATCCAAAAAAGCCCAGGGCAAGATGGTTTCAGGGCAGAATTCTACCAGACTTTCAGAGAGGAACTAACTCCAATTCTCTTCAAACTATTCCACAAAAGAGAAACAGAAGGAATGTTACCAAACTCATTCTATGAAGCCACAGTCACTTTGACACCAAACCCATACAAAGACCCAACAAAAAAAGAGAACTTCAGACTTAGCTCTCTTATTAACATTGATGCAGAAATACTCAATAATATACTTGCAAACCGAATCCAAAACACATAAAAGATATTATCCACCATGGCCAAATAGGCTTCATCCCAGGCATTCAGGGGTTGTTCATTGTATGGAAATCCATTAATGTAATCCACCATATAAACAAATTGAAGGGGAAAAAAAAAAAAAAAAACAAGATCATCTCCTTAGATGCCGAAAAGGCTTTTGAGAAAATCCAACACCAATTCAAGTTTAAAGTCTTGGAAAGATCAGGGAAACAAGGCACATACCTAAATATATTAAAGATAATATACAGCAAGCTTATAGACAACATCAAACTCCATGGAGAGAAAATTAAATCAATCTCACTGAAATCATGGAAAAGGAAAGGCTGCCCACTATTTCTGTATCTCTTCAACCCAGTACTTGAAGTCCTAGCTATAGCACTAAGACAACTAAATGAGATCAAGGGGACAAAAATCAGAAAGGAAAAAGTCAAAGTATCACTATTTGTAGATGATACGATCATATACATGAGCCACCTCCAAAACTCACCAAGAAAAATCCTTCAGGTTATAAACACCTTCAGGGATGTTGCTGGATACAAAATTAACTAAAAAAAAAAAAAAAAATCAGAAGCCTTCCTGTATACCAAAGACAAAAGGGCAGAGAAAGAAAATAGGGAAACAACAACTTTCACAATAGGCACTAAGAACATAAAGTACCTTGATGTGACTCTAACCAAGCAAGTAGCAGACCTGTTTGAAAAAAAAAAATAGTCTCTGAAGAAAGAAATTGAAGATATCAGAAGATGGAAAGATGTCCTATACTCATGTATTGGTAGGATCAATACAGTGAAAATGGCCATTCTGCAAGAAGCAATGTACAGATTCAATGCAATTCCTATCAAAATAACAACACAATTATTTACAGAACTTGAAAGAAAAATTCTCAACTTCATATGGAAAAGCAAAAAACCCAGAATTTCCAAAACGATCTTGTACAACAACAGATCATCTGGAGGTATCACCGTCCCTGAACTCAAGCTGTACTGCAGAGCAATAGTAATAAAAACTGCATGGTACTGGCATAGAAAGAGAATGGTGGATAAATGGAACCAAATAAAAGACCCATAAATGTACCCACACACCTATGAATACTTGATTTTTGACAAAGAAGCCAAAACCATTCAATGGAAAAAAAGATAGCATCTTCAACAAATGGTCCTGGTCCAACTGGATATCTACATGTAGAAAAATGAAAATAGATCCATATTTATCACCCTGCACAAAACTAAAGTCCAAGTGGTTCAAATACCTCATCATAAAGCCACACACACTAAATCAATTAGAAGAAAAAGTGGGGAATACCCTACAACTCATTGGCACGGGAGACAATGTCCTGAACAGAACACCAATAGCAGAGGCTCTAAGATCAACAATGAATAAACAGGACCTCATAAAACTGAAAAAGTTCTGTAAAGCAAAAGACACTTTTGTCAGAACAAAACAACAGCTTACAGACTTGGAAAGGATCTTCACCAATCCTATATATGACAAAGGGCTAAAATATAGAATATATAAAAAACTAAAGAAGTTTAAAAGCAACAAATCCTATTAAAAAATCCTATTAAAAATGTGGTACTGAGCTATTCAGAGAATTCTCTGTAGAGGAATATAGAATGGTAGAGAAACACTTAAAGAAATGTTCAATGTCCTTAGCGATCAGGGAGATGCAAATCAAAAGGACTTTATACTGTAAGAATGTCTGAGATCAAAAACACAAGTAATAATACATACTGGAGAGACTGTGGAGAAAGGGGAACCCTTCTCTATTGCTGGTGGGATTGTAAAATTGTATAACTACTTCGTAAATTAATCTGCTGCTTTTTCAGACAATTAGGAAAAGCGTTTAATCGAAATCCATCTATACCACTCCTAGGCATATATCTAAATATGCTCAAGTACACAACAAGGACATTTGTGCAACCATGTTTGTAGCAGATTTAATCGTAATAGACAGAACCTGGAAACAACCCAAATGTCCCTCAGTGGAGGAATGGATACAGAAATTGTTATATATTCACATAATGGAATACTGCTCAACAATTAAAAAAACAAGGAAATCATGAAATTTGCAGGCAAATAGTGGGATCTAGAAAAGATCATCCTGAGTGAGGTATCACAGAAGCAGAAAGACCCACATGGCATATACTCACTTATAAGTGCATACTGGACCTATGAGATAGGATAAACATACTAAAATCTGTACATCTGAAGAAGCTAAAGGAGAAGGAGGACCCTGGGTAAGATGATCAATCTTCACTTAGAAAGACAAGTGTGATGGACATTGGAAGAAGGAGAAAACAAGATATAGTATAGAAGCCTACCTCAGAGGGCCTCTGAAAGACTCTGCCTAGCAGTGTATCAAAGCAGAAGCTGAGACTCATGACCAAATCTTGGGTAGAGTGTAGGGAATCATATGAAAGAAGGCGTAGTTAGTTCGACCTGGAGAGGACAGGAGCTCCCCAAGTAGAGCAACAGAACCAAAATATATGCATACAGGGTCTTTTATAAGACTGATACTCCAACCAAGATCCATTCATGGACATAACCTAGAAACCCTGCCCAGGTGGTGCCCATGGTAGAACAGTATCCAAGTGGGTAATCTAGTAAGGGAAACAGGGACTGTCTCTCATGAACTCAGTGGCTGGCTCATAGGCCGCTCTTCTCCTCCACCCACCCCCCCCCGAGGGAGGAGCAGGCATGCCAGGCCATAGAGAAGCACATTACAGCCAGTCCTGATGAGACCTGATAAGCTAGGGTCAGATGGATAGAAAGAATCACATAAACTATGACACAGGAGAGAACTTGGAAGCAAGGACATGAAGAAAATGACCTGGTCTGTCTACATTATTTCTTTGACTGTCATTTTTCCTGGTTTCTGAGGCCAGACTTGAGGGCTCTGAAGCCAAGCAGCATTCTGTGCATCAGTGAATAAGGTTGAGGAGGCTGTTGCCTGGGTCACCTGAAGCATGGGAATGGAGGGAGAAGGCACCAGCTGACCACGGAGTATGACCTTCCTGTAGAGACATGGAGACTTGACATTCATAGCCGGTGAGTCTCAAGCAT
>NW_026589177.1:0-11940 GCF_907164565.1 Psammomys obesus | reverse complement strand
GGACTATTCATGGAGATAACCTAGAACCCCTGCACAGATGTAGCCCAAGGCAGTTTAGTGTCCAAGTGGCTTACATAGTGATGGGAAGAGGGACTGCCTCTGACATAAACTGATTGGCCTGCTCTTTGATCACCTCCCCCTGAGGGTTGAGCAGCCTTACCAGGCTACAGAAGAAGACAATGCAGCCATTCCTGATGTGATTTGATAGACTAAGATCAGAAGGAAGGAGAGGAGGACCTCCCCTATCAGTGGATGTTGTAAGGAGCATTTATGAAGAAAGGTGAGGTAAAGTGGGATCGGGAGGGGAGGAGGGAGGGGTTTATGGGGGGGATACAAAATGAATAAAGTGTAATTAATAATAATAATAAAAAAGAATGTAAAAAATATGTTGAATAAAATATTATGATAAAAAGCTAAAGAGTAAGTTAATATGCTTAGAAACTCTGTAGAAGTCTTTAAGAAACAAACTGTTATGAAGCACAGACTTATTTCTCCTTAATATAGTTCTTAATTTAAAGACAGAAAAGTGAAATACTTGCAGAGTCATGCAAAGCCCCTTAGTTGTGATAATTCACTTGATCTTTTTTCCATTTAAGGAAAGCTTTCAAGCTTTATTATTTTAAAAAGTTTTAATCATTAATCTTAATATGTAAATATGATTTTTAACGAAGGAGAAGGCTGAGTTACAGACTTTCCCGTGACTTCCAAATTAGGAGTCTAATATAATAGGGTAATTATGAAAGAGTATCGCATTACTTCTAGATACAAATTTGTGATTCAGAATATAGTTGTTCATAGTTTAGTCATGTTCCACTTATATAATATATGAGAAACAGATTAATAAACATAATTAAAATACCTAGATTTGCTATTGTGTTATATCTCAATCTCAAAACATACATAAATCCAAATATTTTATGAGACTATTTTATTTGAGCTTCATTTTTTTTTCAATAAAGTCACCAAGTGTAGATACAGAAACACAAGTCTTTGAGAAAAACTTGATAACCACTGAGCAGAACCAGCATTCATTCCCGCTGCTGTACAGGTGAGAATGATAAGCCAATGTCAAAGGAAAGAGGGCATTCCACTTAATCAGAACAGTTTAATGTTTGGAAGCAACCATCTGAGTGCTGCCCATATTAAAACACAACTTTCAGAAACAGCCCTGTTAATACCTGGAATTTCGATTACTACTCAAAATCATAGAGACTAACTCCTCCCAGCTCACCTACAAACACAATTCATGACTGGGTGATCTTTGGGGTTATACACTGCTATTACTTGAGAACTACTACCTCATCAGCATTTCCATTATAAGAAGCTCCTTCTTTGTGGGTGCCCTTCTCTTTCATACACTGCATTGGGACCTCTTTCGTAGTCTAGAATGTAACTGAGTGCTTTTATTTTTTGTCCAGTGTAGAACGGAGGTGCTTAAAACTGTACAGACACACACACATATATTCAGTTGATCTTATATTTGTGCACATATATATATGTATATGGAAAATAGGTTATTTTACACATATATTTGTATATTGAGAGTGGAAAGAGTATAGCAGAAATTGACAGATGGGGAGCTAAGAGACAAGCAAAACTTATGTATTCTATTTCAGTTAAAACTATGATTTTTTTTTTCAGGGAAGAACAGCTTCTCAAACTTTTATTCCCATTTTCTCATCATTTTAATTTATTTTTTTACTTATTACAATTTACTCACTTTGTATCCCAGCTGTAGACCCATCATCCCTCATTTCCTCCCAATCCTGCCCTCCTTCCCTCTTCTTCTCTCATGCCCCTCCCCCAGTCCACTGATAGGGGAGGTCCTATTCCCCTTCCATCTTACCCTAGCCTATCAGGTCTAATCAGACTGGCTGCATTATCTATGATTTTTTAAAACAAGTGAAAAATAAGGTATTTGAAAGCCTATCACATTAAGTACAAAATTATTAAAACTTTAAAAATGTACTTGCCAAATTCAAGCAAAAGACAAAAGAAATATGTTAATTCTTCTATAGTCTATTTTGCTGTTTATATTCATTATATATTAAGGTGTGAAATGGTACAGAAACAGTCAATTTCTGTCTGTCTCATCATAACTAAGATTTAAGACATGCTTTTTTTTTGCAAAGTAAATGTGACTTTATGGAGATTTTCATCTAAATTTATCTGTCTAGCCACCGATCATTATCATTATCTACTTTTGAAGTGGCAATTACTCCAAGCATATATTAATATTTAATTTCTTTAACAGGCTTCAGGTCCCAAAATAAATGTCATTCCTAAATACTAGCTTTGCCTGTTGCTTTATGTCTTCGCATAGCTATAGCAACTGTAATGTGCTTTTATCATATATATCATGAGTATAATGATTTCCATGGTCATACATAGAATATCTCTCTTGTTGTATTACCATGTCACCTAAGGAAAGACAATGTTGACATTTATATTTGAATCATTATCAATGTGATTTTTTCTAGGGGTCAGGATTTGAATAAAGAAAATTAAAAAAAAATCTCTTTCCAACTTCTGTGGCAATTTATTATGCAAAAGAATGTAAAACAGCATGAAATTCAACATTAAAACTGTAGCTTAAATTTAAATCTAAAATCATAAGATATATTATTCAAGGAAGATTGATCAATAACTTACATGTTTTTATTTAAACATAATTGCATAAAAACTTGTGTTTATTTTCTTCCTTCAAATATTTGAAATTTTCAAAATAAAAGTAAGGTTAACTGATCAAATAATAACAATTATTTTTAATATTTTATTTAACTTTTATTAACTACACTTAATTCATTTTGTATTTCCCATAAGCCCCTCCCTCTTCCCCTCCCTATCCCACCCTTCCTCCCCTTTCTGCATGCATGCCCCTCCCCAAGTCCACTGATAGGGGAGGTTCTCCTCTCCTTCTTTCTGATCTTAGTCAATCAGTTCTCATCAAAAGTGGCTGCATTGTCCTCTTCTGTGGCCTGGTAAGGCTACTTCCTCCTCAGGGAGAGGTGATCAAAGAGCAGGCCAATCAGATTATGTCAGAGGCAGTTCCTCTTCCCATTACTATGCAACTCACTTGGACACTGAACTGCCATGGGCTACATCTGTCCACGTATAAGTGAGTATATACCATGTGTATCTATCTGCTTCTGGGTTACCGCACTCAGGATGATCTTTTTTAGTTCCCGTCATTTACCTGCAAATGTCATGATTTCCTTGTTTTTAATTGCTGAGAAGTATTCCATTGAGTAAATGTACCACACTATCTGTTTCCATTCCTCCTTTGAGGGACATTTAGGCTGTTTCCAGATTTTGGCTATTACGAATAAAGTTTCTATGGACATAGTTGAGCAAATGTCCTTATTCAATGTTGGGGCACCTTTTGGGTATATGCCTAGGAGTGGTATAGCTGGATCTTGAGATAGCACTATTCCTAATTTTTTGAGAAAGTATAGGATTGACTTCCAAGGTGCTTGTACAATTTATATTCCCAAAGCAATGGGGAAAAGGTTTCCCTTTCTCCACAACCTCTCCAGCATGTGTCATTCCTTGAGTTTTTGAACTTAGCCATTCTGATGTGTGTAAGGGTCATTTTGATTTGCATTTCCCTGATGACTGAGAACGCTGAACATTTCTTTGCCTTTTTTTTTTTTGGTGAATTTTCAGTTGCTTTGTTTATTAAAACTCAAAAGACTGAGACAATCCATTAAAATGTTTACTTTATTTAGTCTCTTAAAATTTTTATTTATATTTTCTGTAAGTTTCATAATTATCCAGGACAGAATCAGAATATAGGTATAATTTCATTTCAGCTTAATCATGTGTTTTCACTGGAAGAATTCATATAAAAGTTTATGTTCTCTTAATATCAGGCCCATCATATTTGTCTTGTGTATGTTAGTATTGTCACCTTCAGTTTATATAATGTGATTTTCAAAATTGATTTATAATTTTATTCAATATAAGAATTCTCTAGTTTAGCCAGATACACTCTAGTACACACACACAGACACACACACACACACAGACACACACACATTTATATATAATGGTACTTTCAGTTTATCAATTAAGTTGAGAAAGAACGAGAGAGGAGAAGATGAAACAGTCTTCAATATGACAGGATTATCCAGCAGTGGCACAGACAATCTTCAAAATCCTATCTGCTTTTTTCTAAGGAAAGATTTTTATTGTTGTTGTTTTTAGTTGTTTGTTTGTTTTGTTTTGTTTTTGCATTGAGCATTTCTTTAAATGTTTCTATGTCATTTGACATTCCTCTTTAGAAAATTCTGTTTATTTCTGTACTCTATGTTTTTTAATTGGATTACTTGATTTGTTGGTGTTTAACTTCCTGAATTCTTTATATATTCTGGATATTAGCACTCTTTCAGATATAGGGTTGTTGAAGATCTTCTTCCAGTCTGTAGTCTGTCATTTTGTTCTGATGACAGTGTCCTTTGCTTTACAGAAGCTTTTCAGTTTCATGAGGTCCCATTTATTGATTGTTGGTCTCAGAGCTTGTGCTGTTAGTGCTCTGTTCAGGAAGTTTTCTCTGGTGGTATCTCCATCTCAGATCTCAAGCTGTACTATGGAGCAACAGTAATAAAAACAGCATGTTACTGGCATAGAAACAGTCTGCTGAATAAAGGAAATTGAATTGAGGACCCAGAAATAAACCTACACATCTATGGAAACTTAATTTCTGACAAAAAAGCCAAGACCATACAAGGGGGAAAAAAGCATCTTCAACTTCAAAAAATGGTGCTGATCTAACTGGATGTCTACATGTAGAAAAATGTAAATAGATGCATATTTATCACCCTGCAAAAAAATAAAGTCTTAGTGGATGAAAGACCTCAACATAGGGGGGCGGAGCCAAGATGGCGACTAGCACACACAGTTTCCAAGCTGTGGAAGAGAAAAAGTTCTGAGTTGATGAGTGGAAGAACTTCTGAAGCCAGGGAAACAACGGAGAGACTTTCTAAACAACAGGGAACATCGCCGGAGGTGAAAACCTTGGTCTCGGGTCACCCAGGGACTTGTTTGGGGAAGGTGAGAAACGATCCTTTGATCTCTCAGCACTCCCCTCCCCCAGACCTCCCTCCTCCTCGGCACAGCAGACTCGCCTTTCTCAGCGCAGACCTAACTACCTGGGGCCTGCAGCCACTGAGGCGGAGCCCCAAGCCCTTTATCGGCAAAGGCCAGCAGTACTGTGTCTCGGAGCCCCAGATTCACGCGCGGCAGCTGCACCATCCTCCCAGGGCCCGAGTCTGCTAGACGCCATACTAGCTCCGCAGGATCGCGATCACTGACGGTACGGCCCGCCCAATACCACAGTGACAGAGAATACACTATATACTCACCAAAACCAGACAGAAACGCCATACAAGCTAGACACACCAGGCGCTGGGCCTCCGAAGCTTGGAGAGCACAGTGAAGAGACCCCAGGACTTCCCAGAAAGCATCTGGACTAGCAACCCAGTCTCCAGTTACAGCGGGACTTTCTAACCTGGCAGCGGAGCAGCACTGAGCTGGCGGGGCACATCAGCCCTCCAGTTTAAGACTAACCAGGGCCAAACCAGAGAACAGAAAGGCTGGTTACCCCGATTCCCACTGACGTGACCACCCTGAAATCTCCAGCTGCAGCAAGACCTCATAACCTGGCAGTGACAGCAGCACGGAACTGGCGGAGCACATCAAAGAAGCAGGGCCAAACCAGAGAGCAGACAGCCCAGATACGCCGATCTCTGCCAAGTGTCCTGCCTGTAAGTGAGTGCACCCTTGAGAATCTGCAGCTCCACTGATCCTGGCTTCTTCTAAAACAGAAGCCAGGCATCGAACCCCCTCCCACCCATATACCCACTTTGGGAAACAGAGGGGCACTTGGAACATTGAAGTTCCTGCTCTGTGGGTCTAATTGAGGAGTTAAGGCAGTTAATGCCAGAAATTGCGCTGCGATCATCACTAGCGCCTGCGACATATACATTGCAGAGCCCCTCCCACACACTCAAGGGTTCAACATTAGCCATCACTCTGTCCCTCGAGACACACGCCCACACCCACTTACACACACACACACACATATACACACACACGCACGCACGCTTGCATTTGCCTCTGTTTGCGCCTGCGTACTTTCCTCCCACAGGTACAGCTAGTCCTCAGCATAAGCTAAGGACACGGGACCTCTCTCAACTTCCTGAAGAATTCTCCAGACTCGAGAGAGAGACAGTACCAGTCTGATCGGCAGAATCCAAAAACAAACAGGGAAGGTCTCAGATAAGCCAATGGCCAGGGGTAGGCGAAAGAACATTTCCAACATAAATCAGGACATCATGACTTCACCAGCAAACCCCAAAATCGATGGATATTCCAATTCATCAGAAGCACAGGAAAATGACCTTAAAGCCATGCTTGCTCAATTATTTGAGGCTCATAAGGAGGAAATGAACAAATCTTTCAAAGAGATGGCCAGTCAATTGGAGGTAAAGAAAGAAGAAATAGACAAAACCCTTAAAGAAACACAGGCAAACATAGCCAAACAAATAGAGGCACAAGTAGAGAAGAAATTAGTGGCATACAAAAAGGAAATGAACAAAGAAATAGAGTCCATCGTAGAGAGACAGGAATCCAAATTCAAACACATAAAAGAAATGGTGCAAGGCATGAAAACAGAATTAGAATCAATAAAGAAAACACAAAGTGAGAAAACTCTTGAGCTGGAGAACTTGGAGAAAAGATCAGGAACCACAAAAGTAAGCATCACCAACAGAATACAAGAGATGGAAGAGAGAATCTCTGGAGCTGAAGACACACTTGCAGAAATTGATACTTCTCTCAAAGAAAAAGTAAAATCAGAAAAGTTCCAATTACAAAATATCCAAGAAATCAAGAATGCTATGAAAAGACAAAATCTAAGAATAATAGGAATTGATGAAAAAGAAGACTCCAGGCTCCAAGGTCCAGAAAATATTTTCAAAAAAATCATAGAAGAAAATTTTCCCAACTTAAAGAAAGAGATGTCCATAAATATACAAGAGGCCTACAGAACACCAAATAGACTAGACCAGAAAAGAAACACATCACGTCACATCATAGTCAAAACACTAAATCTACAGAACAAAGAAAAGATATTAAAAGCAGCAAGGGAAAAAGGCCAAGTAACATATGAAGGTAGACCTATCAGAATCACACCAGACTTCTCATCAGAAACTATGAAAGCCAGAAGGGCCTGGGCAAGCATCATGGAGACTCTAAGAGATCACAAATGTCAACCCAGACTACTATACCCTGCAAAGCTTTCAATCAACATAGATGGAGAAAACAAAATATTCCATGACAAAACTAAATTTACGCAATATCTATACAGCAAACCAACCCTACAGAAGATACTAGAAGGAAAACTCCAATCCAACGAAAACGAATTCACCCAAGAAAACAGGGCATACAGATAATATCCCAACAAAAATGAAAAGAAAACAAGCAATGAAACAAGGTAAGATCATCGACTCCATTACAAAAGGAACTAACATGCATTGGTCAATATTATCTATCAATATTAATGGACTCAACTCACCAATAAAAAGACACAGGCTAACAGAATGGTTACGGAAACAGGACCCAACAATCTGTTGCATCCAAGAAACACACCTATGCAACAAAGATAAACACTACCTCAGAGTAAAGGGCTGGAAAAATGTTTTTCAAGCAAATGGTTCCAGAAAACAAGCTGGAGTAGCCATCCTAATATCTAATAAAATAGACTTTCAACCCAAGTTAATCAAAAAAGATAAGGAGGGCCACTATATTCTCATCAAAGGAAAAATCCAACAAGAGGACATCACAATTTTGAATGTCTATGCCCCAAATACAAGAGCACCTACATTCGTAAATGAAACAATATTAAAGCTTAAATCATACATTGATCCTAATACCTTAATAGTGGGAGACTTCAACACCCCACTCTCATCAAGGGACAGATCAACCAGACAGACACCAAATAGGGAAATGAAAGCACTCACAGAATCCCTAAATCAAATGGACCTAATAGATGTCTACAGATCTTTTCACCCAAACTCAAAAGAGTACACTTTCTTTTCAGCACCGCATGGAACCTTCTCCAAAATAGACCATATAGTTGGTCACAAAGCAAGCCTCAACAGATACAAAAGGATTGAAATAATCCCTTGTATACTATCTGACCACCATGGACTAAAGCTGGACATCAACAACAACAGAAACAACAAAAAGCCGACACGCACATGGAAACTGAACAACTTACTACTCAATGACAGCTGGGTCAAGGAAGAAATAAAGAAAGAAATTAAAGACTTTCTAGAATTCAATGAAAATGAAGGCACAACATACCCAAATTTATGGGACACATTGAAAGCAGTGCTCAGAGGAAAATTTATAGCACTAAGTGCCTACAAGAAGAAATCTGTAACATCACATACAAACAACTTAATGGCCCAACTGAAAAACCTAGAAAAAAAAGAAGCAGATACACCCAAGAGGAGCAGACGGCTGGAAATAATCAAACTAAGGGCAGAAATCAATCAATTAGAAACAAATAAAATTATCCAAAGAATCAATGAAACAAAAAGCTGGTTCTTTGAGAAAATCAACAAGATAGACAAACCCTTAGCCAAACTAACTAAAAAGCAGAGAGAAACCATACAAATCAGCAAAATCAGAAAGGAAAATGGGGACATAACTACAGACACTGAGGAAATCCAAACGATTATTAGGTCATACTACAAAAGCCTATATGGCACAAAATTTGAAAATCTAAATGAAATGGATAACTTTCTTGACAGATTCCATCTACCAAAATTAAGTCAAGATCAGGTAGAAAGACTGAATAGTCCTATATCTCCCAAGGAAATAGAAGCAGTCATTAACAGTCTCCCCTCCAAAAAAAGCCCTGGACCAGATGGCTTCAGCGCAGAATTCTACAAGACCTTCAAAGAAGTACTAACACCAATTCTCCACAAACTATTCCATAAAATAGAAACAGAAGGAACACTACCAAACTCATTCTATGAAGCCACAGTCACTTTGATACCTAAACTACACAAAGATCCAACAAAAAAAGAGAACTTCAGACCTATCTCTCTTATGAACATTGATGCAAAAATACTCAATAAAATACTTGCAAACAGAATCCAAGAACACATCAAAGATATCATCCACCATGACCAAGTAGGCTTCATCCCAGGAATGCAAGGGTGGTTCAACATACGGAAATCCATCAATGTAATCCACCACATAAACAAAATGAAGGAGAAAAACCACATGATCATCTCCTTAGATGCTGAAAAAGCATTTGACAAAGTCCAGCACCCATTTATGTTTAAAGTCTTGGAGAGATCAGGGATACAAGGCACATAACTAAAGATAGTAAAGGCAATATACAGCAAGCCTATAGCCAACATCAAACTCAATGGAGAGAAACTTAAATCAATCCCACTGAAATCAGGGACAAGACAAGGCTGCCCACTCTCTCCATCTCTTTAACATTGTACTTGAAGTCCTAGCCAGAGCAATAAGACAACTAAAGGAGATCAAGGGGATACAAATCGGAAAGGAAGAGGTCAAAGTGTCACTATTTGCAGATGATATGATAGTATACATGAGCGACCCCAAAGATTTAACCAGAGAACTTCTTCAGCTGATAAACACCTTCAGCAAAGTGGCAGGATACAAAATCAACTCAAAAAAATCAGAGGCCCTCTTGTATACCAAAGACAAAAAGGCTGAGAAAGAAATTAGGGAAACAACACCCTTCACAATAGCCACTAACAACATAAAGTACCTTGGTGTGACTCTAACCAAGCAAGTGAAAGACCTATTTGAGAAAAACTTCAAGTCTTTGAAGAAAGAAATTGAAGAAGATCTCAGAAGATGGAAAGATCTCCCGTGCTCATGGATTGGTAGGATTAACATTGTGAAAATGGCCATCCTGCCAAAAGCAATCTACAGATTCAATGCAATTCCCATCAAAATACCAACTCAATTCTTTACAGACCTTGAAAAAAAGATTCTCAGCTTCATATGGAGAAACAAAAAACCCAGAATCTCCAAAACGATCCTGTACAACAACAGATCATCTGGAGGTATCTCCATTCCCGATCTCAAGCTGTACTACAGGGCAACAGTAATAAAAACTGCATGGTATTGGCATAGAAACAGAAAGGAGGATCAATGGAATCGCATAGAAGACCCAGAAATAAACCCACACACCTATGAATTCTCAATATTTGACAAAGAAGCCAAATCCATTCAATGGAAAAAAGACAGCATCTTCAACAAATGGTGCTGGACCAACTGGATGTCTACATGCAGAAAAATGAAAATAGATCCATATCTATCACCCTGCACAAAACTAAAGTCCAAGTGGATCAAGGACCTCAACATAAAACCAGATACTCTAAATCAGCTGGAAAAAAAAGTGGGAAACAGCCTAGAATTCATTGGCACAGGAGACAACTTCCTGAACAGAACACCAACAGCACAGGCTCTAAGAGCAACAATCAATAAATGGGACCTCATGAAACTGAAAAGCTTCTGTAAAGCAAAAGACACTGTCATCAAAACAAATAGACAGCCTACAGATTGGGAAAGAATCTTCACCAACCCTTTATCTGACAGAGGGCTAATATCAAGTATATATAAAGAACTAAAGAAGCAGAAAAGCAACAAACCAAGTAATCTACTTAAAAAATGGGGAACAGAGCTAAACAGAGAATTCTCGAAAGAGGAACGTCGAATGGCAGAGAAACACTTAAAAAAATGCTCAACCTCATTAGCCATTAGGGAAATGTAAATCAAAACGACCCTCAGATATCACCTTACACCCATCAGAATGGCCAAGATGAAAAACTCAAGTGATAGCACATGCTGGAGAGGTTGTGGAGAAAAGGGAACCCTCCTCCATTGCTGGTGGGAATGTAAACTGGTTCAACCACTCTGGAAGTCAATCTGGCGCTTTCTCAGACAACTAGGAGTAGTACTACCTCAAGACCCAGCTATACCACTCCTAGGTATATACCCAAAATTTGCTCCAGTACACAACAAGGACATTTGTTCAACCATGTTCATAGCAGCTTTATTTGTAATAGCCAGAACTTGGAAACAACCCAGATGTCCATCAACGGAGGAATGGATACAGAAACTGTGGTATTTTTACACAATGGAATACTACTCAGCAATCAAAAAGGAAGAAATCATGAAATTTGCAGGCAAGTGGTGGGATCTAGAAAAGATCATTCTGAGTGAAGTATCCCAGAAGGAGAAAGACAAACTTGGTATATACTCGCTTATATAGACCTACAAGACATGATAAACATAATGAAATCTACACACCTAAAGAAGATAATCAAGAAAGTGGACACAGGCGAAGGTGATTAATCCTCATTTAGAAAGACAAATGGGATGTGCATTGAAGTTATGACAGGAGTCTATCACAAAAGGCATCTGAAAGACTCTACCTAGCAGTGTTTCAAAGCAGACACTAAGACTCATAACCAAACCCTCGGCAGAGTGCAGGGAATCATATGAAAGAAGGGAAGTTAGTATGATATGGAAAGGATAGGAGCTCTACAAGGACCAAATATATCTGGGCACAGGGTCTTTTCTGAGACTGACACTCAACCAAGGACCATCTATGGATATAACCTAGAACTTCTGCTCGGATGTGGCCTGTGGTAGCTCAGTAACCAAGTAGTTTTCCAAAGTAAGGGGAACATGGACTATTTCTAATAGGATCTCAAGGGCAGGCTGTTTGACCCCCACCCCAGGGGAGGAGCAGTCTGTTAGGCCACAGAGGAGGACTTTGCAGCCAGCCCTGAAGATACCTGATAAAACAGGGTCAGATGAAAGGGGAGGAGGTCCTCCCCTATCAGGGGACTTGGAAAGGGGCAGGGAGGAGACCAGGGA
>NW_026589176.1:0-3823 GCF_907164565.1 Psammomys obesus | reverse complement strand
TTGGTCCAGCACCATTTGTTGAAGATGCTGTCTTTTTTCCATTGAATAGATTTGGCTTCTTTGTCAAATATTGAGTATTCATAGGTATGTGGGTTTATTTCTTGGTCTTCTATGCGATTCCATTGATCCTCCTTTCTGTTTCTATGCCAATACCATGCAGTTTTTATTACTGTTGCCCTGTAGTCCAGCTTGAGCTCGGGAATGGAGATACCTCCAGATGATCTGTTGTTGTACAGGATCGTTTTGGAGATTCTGGGTTTTTTGTTTCTCCATATGAAGCTGAGAATCTTTTTTTCAAGGTCTGTAAAGAATTGAGTTGGTGTTTTGATGGGAATTGCATTGAATCTATAGATTGCCTTTGGCAGGATGGCCATTTTCACAATGTTAATCCTACCAATCCATGAGCACGGGAGATCTTTCCATCTTCTGAGATCTTCTTCAATTTCTTTCTTCAAAGACTTGAAGTTTTTCTCAAACAGGTCTTTCACTTGCTTGGTTAGAGTCACACCAAGGTACTTTATGTTATTAGTGGCTATTGTGAAGGGTGTTGTTTCCCTAATTTCTTTCTCAGCCTTTTTGTCTTTGGTATACAAGAGGGCTTCTGATTTTTTTGAGTTGATTTTGTATCCTGCCACTTTGCTGAAGGTGTTTATCAGCTGAAGAAGTTCCCTGGTTGAATCTTTGGGGTCGCTCATGTATACTATCATATCATCTGCAAATAGTGACACTTTGACCTCTTCCTTTCCGATTTGTATCCCCTTGAGCTCCTTTAGTTGTCTTATTGCTCTGGCTAGGACTTCAAGTACAATGTTAAAGAGATATGGAGAGAGTGGGCAGCCTTGTCTTGTCCCTGATTTCAGTGGGATTGATTTAAGTTTCTCTCCATTGAGTTTGATGTTGGCTATAGGCTTGCTGTATATTGCCTTTACTATCTTTAGGTATGTGCCTTGTATCCCTGATCTCTCCAAGACTTTAAACATAAATGGTTGTTGGACTTTGTCAAATGCTTTTTCAGCATCTAAGGAGATGATCATGTGGTTTTTCTTCTTCATTTTGTTCATGTGGTGGATTACATTGATGGATTTCCGTATGTTGAACCACCCTTGCATTCCTGGGATGAAGCCTACTTGGTCATGGTGGATGATATCTTTGATGTGTTCTTGGATTCGGTTTGCAAGTATTTTATTGAGTATTTTTGCATCAATGTTCATAAGAGACATAGGTCTGAAGTTCTCTTTTTTGGTTGGATCTTTTTGTGGTTTAGGTATCAAAGTGACTGTGGCTTCATAGAATGAGTTTGGTAGTGTTCCTTCTGTTTCTATTTTGTGGAATAGTTTGAGGAGAATTGCTGTTAGTACTTCTTTGAAGGTCTTGTAGAATTCTGCGCTGAAGCCATCTGGTCCAGGGCTTTTTTTGGAGGGGAGACTGTTAATGACTGCTTCAATTTCCTTGGGAGATATAGGACTATTCAGTCTTTCTACCTGATCTTGACTTAATTTTGGTAGATGGAATCTGTCAAGAAAGTTATCCATTTCATTTAGATTTTCAAATTTTGTGCCATATAGGCTTTTGTAGTATGACCTAATAATCGTTTGGATTTCCTCAGTGTCTGTAGTTATGTCCCCATTTTCCTGTCTGATTTTGCTGATTTGTATGGTTTCTCTCTGCTTTTTAGTTAGTTTGGCTAAGGGTTTGTCTATCTTGTTGATTTTCTCAAAGAACCAGCTTTTTGTTTCATTGATTCTTTGGATAGTTTTATTTGTTTCTAATTGATTGATTTCTGCCCTTAGTTTGATTATTTCCAGCCGTCTGCTCCTCTTGGGTGTATCTGCTTCTTTTTTTTCTAGGTTTTTCAGTTGGGCCATTAAGTTGTTTGTATGTGATGTTACGGATTTCTTCTTGTAGGCACTTAGTGCTATAAATTTTCCTCTGAGCACTGCTTTCAATGTGTCCCATAAATTTGGGTATGTTGTGCCTTCATTTTCATTGAATTCTAGACAGTCTTTAATTTCTTTCTTTATTTCTTCCTTGACCCAGCTGTCATTGAGTAGTAAGTTGTTCAGTTTCCATGTGCGTGTCGGCTTTTTGTTGTTTCTGTTGTTGTTGATGTCCAGCTTTAGTCCATGGTGGTCAGATAGTATACAAGGGATTATTTCAATCCTTTTGTATCTGTTGAGGCTTGCTTTGTGACCAACTATATGGTCTACTTTGGAGAAGGTTCCATGTGGTGCTGAAAAGAAGGTGTACTCTTTTGAGTTTGGGTGAAAAGATCTGTTGAAGTCTATTAGGTCCATTTGATTTAGGGATTCTGTGAGTGCTTTTATTTCCCTATTTGGTGTCTGTCTGGTTGATCTGTCCCTTGATGAGAGTGGGGTGTTGAAGTCTCCCACTATTAAGGTATTAGGATCAATGTATGATATAAGCTTTAATATTGTTTCATTTACGAATGTAGGTGCTCTTGTATTTGGGGCATAGATATTCAAAATTGTGATGTCCTCTTGGTGGATTTTTCCTTTGATGAGAATATAGTGGCCCTCCTTATCTTTTTTGATTAACTTGGGTTGAAAGTCTATTTTATTAGATATTAGGATGGCTACTCCAGCTTGTTTTCTGGAACCATTTGCTTGAAAGACAGTTTTCCAGCCCTTTACTCTGAGGTAGTGTTTATCTTTGTTGCATAGGTGTGTTTCTTGGATGCAGCAGAATGTTGGGTCCTGTTTTCTTAACCATTCTGTTAGCCTGTGTCTTTTTATTGGTGAGTTGAGTCCATTAATATTGATAGATAATATTGACCAATTCATGTTAGTTCCTTTTGTAATGGAGTCGATGATCTTACCTTGTTTCATTGCTTGTTTTCTTTTCCTTTTTGTTGGGATATTATCTGTATGCCCTGTTTTCTTGGGTGAATTTGTTTTCGTTAGATTAGAGTTTTCCTTCTAGTATCTTCTGTAGGGTTGGTTTGCTGTATAGATATTGCGTAAATTTAGTTTTGTCATGGAATATTTTGTTTTCTCCATCTATGTTGATTGAAAGCTTTGCAGGGTATAGTAGTCTGGGTTGACATTTGTGATCTCTTAGAGTCTCCATGATGCTTGCCCAGGCCCTTCTGGCTTTCATAGTTTCTGATGAGAAGTCTGGTGTGATTCTGATAGGTCTACCTTCATATGTTACTTGGCCTTTTTCCCTTGCTGCTTTTAATATCTTTTCTTTGTTCTGTAGATTTAGTGTTTTGACTATGATGTGACGTGATGTGTTTTTTTTCTTTTCTAGTCTATTTGGTGTTCTGTAGGCCTCTTGTATATTTATGGACATCTCTTTCTTTAAGTTGGGAAAATTTTCTTCTATGATTTTCTTGAAAATATTTTCTGGACCTTGAAGCCTGGAGTCTTCTTTTCCATCAATTCCTATTATTCTTAGATTTTGTCTTTTCATAGCATCCTTGATTTCTTGGATATTTTGTGATTGGAATTTTTCTGATTTTACTTTTTCTTTGAGAGAAGTATCAATTTCTGCAAGTGTGTCTTCAGCTCCAGAGATTCTCTCTTCCATCTCTTGTATTCTGTTGGTGATGCTTACTTTTGTGGTTCCTGATCTTTTCTCCAAGTTCTCCAGCTCAAGAGTTTTCTCATTTTGTGTTTTCTTTATTGATTCTAATTCTGTTTTCATGCCTTGCACCATTTCTTTCATGTGTTTGAATTTGGATTCCTGTCTCTCTACGATGGACTCTATTTCTTTGTTCATTTCCTTTTTGTATGCCACTAATTTTTTCTCTACTTGTGCCTCTATTTGTTTGGCTATGTTTGCCTGTGTTTCTTTAAGGGTT
>NW_026589175.1:0-3279 GCF_907164565.1 Psammomys obesus | reverse complement strand
CGGGAGATCTTTCCATCTTCTGAGATCTTCTTCAATTTCTTTCTTCAAAGACTTGAAGTTTTTCTCAAACAGGTCTTTCACTTGCTTGGTTAGAGTCACACCAAGGTACTTTATGTTATTAGTGGCTATTGTGAAGGGTGTTGTTTCCCTAATTTCTTTCTCGGCCTTTTTGTCATTGGTATACAAGAGGGCTTCTGATTTTTTTGAGTTGATTTTGTATCCTGCCACTTTGCTGAAGGTGTTTATCAGCTGAAGAAGTTCTCTGGTTGAATCTTTGGGGTCGCTCATGTATACTATCATATCATCTGCAAATAGTGACACTTTGACCTCTTCCTTTCCGATTTGTATCCCCTTGATCTCCTTTAGTTGTCTTATTGCTCTGGCTAGGACTTCAAGTACAATGTTAAAGAGATATGGAGAGAGTGGGCAGCCTTGTCTTGTCCCTGATTTCAGTGGGATTGCTTTAAGTTTCTCTCCATTGAGTTTGATGTTGGCTATAGGCTTGCTGTATATTGCCTTTACTATCTTTAGGTATGTGCCTTGTATCCCTGATCTCTCCAAGACTTTAAACATAAATGGGTGTTGGACTTTGTCAAATGCTTTTTCAGCATCTAAGGAGATGATCATGTGGTTTTTCTCCTTCATTTTGTTTATGTGGTGGATTACATTGATGGATTTCCGTATGTTGAACCACCCTTGCATTCCTGGGATGAAGCCTACTTGGTCATGGTGGATGATATCTTTGATGTGTTCTTGGATTCGGTTTGCAAGTATTTTATTGAGTATTTTTGCATCAATGTTCATAAGAGAGATAGGTCTGAAGTTCTCTTTTTTGTTGGATCTTTGTGTGGTTTAGGTATCAAAGTGACTATGGCTTCATAGATTGAGTTTGGTAGTGTTCCTTCTATTTCTATTTTGTGGAATAGTTTGAGGAGAATTGGTGTTAGTACTTCTTTGAAGGTCTTGTAGAATTCTGCGCTGAAGCCATCTGGTCCAGGGCTTTTTTTGGAGGGGAGACTGTTAATGACTGCTTCAATTTCCTTGGGAGATATAGGGCTATTCAGTCTTTCTACCTGATCTTGACTTAATTTTGGTAGATGGAATCTGTCAAGAAAGTTATCCATTTCATTTAGATTTTCAAATTTTGTGCCATATAGGCTTTTGTAGTATGACCTAATAATCTTTTGGATTTCCTCAGTGTCTGTAGTTATGTCCCCATTTTCCTTTCTGATTTTGCTGATTTGTATGGTTTCTCTCTGCTTTTTAGTTAGTTTGGCTAAGGGTTTGTCTATCTTGTTGATTTTCTCAAAGAACCAGCTTTTTGTTTCATTGATTCTTTGGATAATTTTATTTGTTTCTAATTGATTGATTTCTGCCCTTACTTTGATTATTTCCAGCCGTCTGCTCCTCTTGGGTGTATCTGCTTCTTTTTTTTTCTAGGTTTTTCAGTTGGGCCATTAAGTTGTTTGTATGTGATGTTACAGATTTCTTCTTGTAGGCACTTAGTGCTATAAATTTTCCTCTGAGCACTGCTTTCAATGTGTTCCATAAATTTGGGTATGTTGTGCCTTCATTTTCATTGAATTCTAGGAAGTCTTTAATTTCTTTCTTTATTTCTTCCTTGACCCAGCTGTCATTGAGTAGTAAGTTGTTCAGTTTCCATGTGTGTGTCGGCTTTTTGTTATTTCTGTTGTTGTTGATGTCCAGGTTTAGTCCATGGTGGTCAGATAGTATACAAGGGATTATTTCAATCCTTTTGTATCTGTTGAGGCTTGCTTTGTGACCAACTATATGGTCTATTTTGGAGAAGGTTCCATGTGGTGCTGAAAAGAAGGTATACTCTTTTGAGTTTGGGTGAAAGGATCTGTAGACGTCTATTAGGTCCATTTAATTTAGGGATTCTGTGAGTGCTTTTATTTCCCTATTTGGTGTCTGTCTGGTTGATCTGTCCCTTGATGAGAGTGGGGTGTTGAAGTCTCCCACTATTAAGGTATTAGGATCAATGTATGATTTAAGCTTTAATAATGTTTCATTTACGAATGTAGGTGCTCTTGTATTTGGGGCATAGATATTCAAAATTGTGATGTCCTCTTTTTGGATTTTTCCTATGATGAGAATATAGTGGCCCTCCTTATCTTTTTTGATTAACTTCGGATGACAGTCTATTTTATTAGATATTAGGATGGCTACTCCAGCTTTTTTTCTGGAACCATTTGCTTGAAAAACATTTTTCCAGCCCTTTACTCTGAGGTAGTGTTTATCTTTGTTGCATAGGTGTGTTTCTTGGATGCAACAGAATGTTGGGTCTTGTTTCCGTAACCATTCTGTTAGCCTGTGTCTTTTTATTGGTGAGTTGAGTCCATTAATATTGATAGATAATATTGACCAATGCATGTTAGTTCCTTTTGTAATGGAGTCGATGATCTTACCTTGTTTCATTGCTTGTTTTCTTTTCATTTTTGTTGGGATGTTATCTGTATGCCCTGTTTTCTTGGGTGAATTCGTTTTCGTTGGATTGGAGTTTTCCTTCTAGTATCTTCTGTAGGGTTGGTTTGCTGTATAGATATTGCGTAAATTTAGTTTTGTCATGGAATATTTTGTTTTCTCCATCTATGTTGATTGAAAGCTTTGCAGGGTATAGTAGTCTGGGTTGACATTTGTGATCTCTTAGAGCCTCCATGATGCTTGCCCAGGCCCTTCTGGCTTTCATAGTTTCTGATGAGAAGTCTGGTGTGATTCTGATAGGTCTACCTTCATATGTTACTTGGCCTTTTTCCCTTGCTGCTTTTAATATCTTTTCTTTGTTCTGTAGATTTAGTGTTTTGACTATGATGTGACGTGATGTGTTTCTTTTCTGGTCTAGTCTATTTGGTGTTCTGTAGGCCTCTTGTATATTTATGGACATCTCTTTCTTTAAGTTGGGAAAATTTTCTTCTATGATTTTTTTGAAAATATTTTCTGGACCTTGGAGCCTGGAGTCTTCTTTTTCATCAATTCCTATTATTCTTAGATTTTGTCTTTTCATAGCATCCTTGATTTCTTGGATATTTTGTGATTGGAATTTTTCTGATTTTACTTTTTCTTTGAGAGAAGTATCAATTTCTGCAAGTGTGTCTTCAGCTCCAGAGATTCTCTCTTCCATCTCTTGTATTCTGTTGGTGATGCTTACTTTTGTGGTTCCTGATCTTTTCTCCAAGTTCTCCAGCTCAAGAGTTTTCTCATTTTGTGTTTTCTTTATTGATTCTAATTCTGTTTTCATGCCTTGCACCATTTCTTTTA